>NC_092614.1:4147840-4451818 GCF_047663525.1 Anas platyrhynchos
CAGGTGACAAAGACAGCAGATGGGTCTCACATCCCACCACGGTGGGGATGCGGGGTGGACAGAGCCAGCAGAAGGTGGATCAGCATCAGCAGGACCTTATCCCCTCTGTGTACCACAGATCAAGGTTACGGGTTAGGTGGGATTTGGGCTTGGGGCTGCAGTGGTGTGAGGCTGCGGAAAGCTCCTGGAACTGCACCTGATGCAGAGCAGGCTTTGCCCCAGTGCTGCTGGAAATGGCATTTGCAGGTCCGTCCAGACAGTTTTGAATCTAGTTTATATTTATGTATTATAATTATATATAATAAATAATAATATAGCTATAATGTTTCACCCACTTTCTGAATCATAGAAATGCTGTGTTGTCCAGCATGTAGGGAGGAAAGTCTCTTGTCGGGGAAGGGTTAAAGTAAACCAGTGAAAGAGAAGAGTGCCGGGAGGGCTGTGATGCCCCCTTTGCCCATCACGACCGTCTGCTCCAGCTGCTCCCCAGAGGCATGCAGCTCCCAGTATTTAGAGCTCTGTTTAGCATGGAAATGCTATGTATCAGTGCTAAATGCTTTCAGATCTGCTTCGTGGCCCATCCTATTTGCAGAGGGATTATTCTCCCAGGTTCTTCAGACACCTGCTCCGGGTTTCTCAGTACTGTTGGCGGTGCAGCCACAGTTTTGGTCTTTGCAGCAAGAAAGGTCAGGGACTTTCCTACGTGCACACAAATCCCCCAGACTTTGCTCCCTCCTACACAGAAACGCAGCATCTGTATCAGGTCCTGCTTTGAGACAGGGAATGTGGCACAGGGGAAGTCATCCAAATCCCTTTTCACCCTATTTCCCTCAGGCTTTTGCAGCTTTGGAACAAAGCAAAGCATTTCCTTTCTCCTGAAAATAAAAATGCCTGTCCAGGGACTTACCCTGAGACAGCTGTAACATAACTGCATCAGGATAACTACAGCAGATTCCCTTCTGTTTCTATAAAAGAGCCTTCCCCAGCCTTCCTCCACAACTCAAACTCCTGAGATGGCTCCAGGCTAAAGCCACACAGACATACAAAGCCTGGCAGGGCAAAGTGCCCTGGCCCCATCTGATCCACCAGAAGATTTGGAACAAAATTAAAGAGGACAGAGCAAGCCTGTCCTGTGCCAGCACCACCAGACGCGTGGCTGCAGTGCCGTCAAGCTGGTGCCAGGAGGCCTGGGACATGATTGCACCACCAAACCCTTACTAGAATGGCATGAAGAGGGCTAAAGCAAAAGTTGTGCTGATGCAGCAGTGTCAATAAACACAGCCCCAGCTCACACCCCAGTAAAGCTTCGCAGCCACACAGCATTGCAGTTTGTTTCTGCATTCCCAGCAAGTTACAGCTGCTTGGAGGAAAAGCCTCTCTGCCTCCGCACAATGCAAAAGGGGCAAGGAGACACAACAGAAAACTGAATCATAGACTCACTCCGTGCTGAGAGTGATACAGTTATTCATCTCAGGTGTCCCAGGTGGCTGAGTAAGAGCTGAGATGTGTTAGCTCATATCTCTACCCGTCTGGAGATCTTACTCAACCACAATCATCTCTGCCCACCCCGACGGCCTCAGTGACCACTTCTCAAGCGGGCTGACATCCTCTGCTTTGGCAATCACTTCTGAGGGCCTTTATTTAATAATCAGGGCTTAACCTCCTTGTCGAACCAAAATACACTCACTGCAGGCAGCACCTGGAGGGCAGACCCACACTGTGAAAAAAATGTATGCCCCCAGACAGCTCTACCATGCTGGTAGAGCAGAAGGAGCCACTCTATATCTTATTACCCCTACATAACGGCTTTGGTGGGGATGCTCTTATTTAAAGGCTCTGATGTGCTCAGGAGGGGTAGGTGCTGAATGTTTATGAGGAACACCTGGAGGCACCGAGGGGCAATTTACATCAATATGGGGCTGAAATTGGGGTTCTGGAGCTATTTGCTTTCCCTCTGAGTTGAGGATGGATACCCAGCATGTCTGGGAACACTGTGGTTGTCTCAAAATACCCCAATTGTTGCTCACACCCTACATCCAGCACTGCTTTAGTCGTATTCTGACTATTTATTTCTGTAAGAGCCCAGACCTTAGAAAAATCTCCAGCAATCTTCCCAAGCATTCAAGTTTCATGATCCTCAAAGAAAAATAATTACACAGGCTAATTAAGCATTATGATAGCAAAGTGTCTTTGTAATGAATTTTCAGCTTGTTGCTATTCACCATTGTTGGCTGCCCCCTGAGGTCTTTGCTGCTGTTCTGGAGAAGGATAAACAGGAGGGACCATGCCTAGCTTCTGCCATCGATGGGATGCATCTGTGCGATGCTGTCAGCTGAGACTGACCCACATCAAGCTTATGTGAATCATATATATGTATTGTGTATATAATGTGGTAGATTGGGGTCGTATATTTGTACAGAATATGTAGTGTAGTGGGTTGGTTTGGGGCAGATCTTGTTTTGATCCGCCCCATGGTGTGATCGGGGTTGTGTCATAGCCAAGGGCAGCAGCCAGTGGTTTATTCCCTGGTCTCGCCTGGGCTTTGCTGGTGGGTGAGCAAAGGATTGCAATCCCTTGCTGATAGAGGTTTCCCCTCTGATTTGGCTAAAATGGAATGGAGCAGCTGGCAAGGATTTTACTGCATTCAGTCCAAAGTGCAGTTTAACTGGTGTAGCTGCCGCTGAGACGTGCCAGCATGCTGCTTCCTACCAGAAAACCTCAAATCATCACTGTCTTCCCTCTTCCACTACAACAAAACCTATGAATAAAAGCAAGTTTCTATTGACATCCCTGTTTCCCAGACGATGGAGCAGAATGGCTTTATCAATACCAGCATACACTTTAAACACCCTGATTTTTTTCATATAGGTGAGTTCAAAATTTTCAGCTCCCAAGCCTATCACTGCAATCCCTTGGTGCTAAGCCCCTGCCAGGACTCCCTGCTGCCTCTTTAGCCCTTTTATTAGTATTTCTGCATCAGTGGGAGAGATGCCAACGAGGCTGAAGGGAAGAGAGGCAGTGATGTTGTTAATTTGACCTTTATGAATTTAAATTCCAGTCTCTTCCCCGGAGGAGTCAGAGAGTGAATGAAAGAGCCGCGGCTCGGGCAGGGACGGCTGTCGTGGTGTCAGTGGTGTGGGGCTGGAGCGGGTGGGAAGGCTCCTGGTCAAAATGTCACCTGCTGCAAAATGTGTCTCCAGACCTGTCCAGAAAAGCACATGTGAAGGAAATGCTCGCATTGCTTGCTGCTCTCCCATGCCTCTCAGCCACCAGTTTTTGCTGCATCTGGACCAGCTCAATTTGCTTTATTTAAATGCTTCCTTCTGCCCTTGAAAAAGGCTCATTTAAAAAACAAACAAACATTTTTATTCATTTCTGCCTTTGGTGTCATTTTCCTTTGCTTTAGTTGAACATGCACTGGCCCAAAGCACTTCTTTCCTGGGAAGAAATCAGCTGTGCTCCATGCTCACTCCTGGGCACACACATGAGATTGAGGATAACAATTTATTGTGATAACAATTTATTGTGATAACAATTTAACGGCTTAAAGTGGTAAATCATGCAGCCGGGAGCAGCCAGAGCTATTAGCAATTGGGTGCCAGCTCCTTGGGCTGATCCAAGCTTGAATGTTATGAAAAGCAAAATAACCCTGGGAGCACTCGCTTTGCTCGAGTGCTTTCTGCTGGGCTGCTTTGGAAAAGCCTTATCTATTAATTAGGAAGAGGCTTTCCCATCTGCTCGGGTTCTTAATTCCTTTCCCCGGAAAAGACCCTGGTGGGAAACTGTCCTGTGACCACAGCGGGATGCTTCATCCCCATGGGTGAAACGACCTCGTCCCTCTGCGAGCCATTTTGTGGCAGGGCAAAGGGAGAAGCAGCTGTGCACGGGCCCTGGGGAGCCAAAATTATCAGGAAGACAGCGTGCTGTTTGCAGTGATCTGGAGGCATGAAGCCCTTGGGATCAGCACCTTCCCACCCTGGACAAGGGATGTTGATCCTCATTATTTCTTTTGATTAATTAAGCCTAACCTGGGAATTTTTTGGCTTCCAGACATCTGGAGGTGTGAGCTGACTTGTTTTTTCTAATACACCTTGTTGATCTCAGGTCCAGCCTGATATAATTTCTGCCTGGAGGAGTAAACAGAAAAGCAGCCTCAGTGATGGAGCAGCTAAACTACATGCACAGATGCCAACCAGCCAGATTCAGGCCCAGCAAGAGGTATTTTCAGTCAGCTTGAGCCACCACATCTGTGCAGGGCTCTGGATGAGGCTGAATGCCAAGGGACACCACCAGGCGCTGTGGACAGGATGCTTAGAGGATGATGGACATGAAGCTGGTGAGCATCACCCGGACCTCTCTGCACCACCCCGCTGGGAGCAGAGACCTTTTCAGCTCGATGCGCATGCTTTGGAGAGTGCCAGCACCCAGCAATAGCACTGCACAGCTGTGCATCCTCATTAAAAAGTGTGAAATTAAGTAATGAAGGGACTGGCAATGGGAGAAGGGGGGAGAGACCAGGCTGGGCTTTTTTTTTTTTTTTTGGAGGAGCAACTCTGTGGCGTGGCCCCTCTCTGCATCCAGCTGATGCCCCACTGCTCCACGTGCCTGAGGATCCGTGGGCTCGTGTTGTTAGCACGTGCCATTTCCTGAGGGTTACGCAGACATTAACAAATTAAGTCTCGCGGCCTTGCTGCAATTCTCATTAGCATCATCCTAACAAGTCTCCATGTTAAATAGCCTCGAAACAAAGTTGCCAGTTTTGTAAATATCTCCCCCTCAGAATTGCTGCCTAAATCAGGCAGGGCTTTAAATGGGCCCCAAGGATGAGGGCTGACGCTGAGCTCCACTTACCAAACAACAGACGTAAGCCAATTAGTGTCAGCTCCTGCTCAAAGCCCCCTCCCCGAGCTGGGAGCAACTCTCGCGTGCACCATTCCCATCCCAAATCGATCGAGTTACCCAGGCATGACAGGTCAGATAGTGGAGATTTTGCAAATCTGCAGCCTGGCTTGTTGTGTTCTCCATCCCAGAGTGACGGGGGCTGAGGCGCACTCACTCCTGCACGGCTTTGCACTGGCAAATCCCAACTGAACAAAACCCAGTGCTTGCAAAAAGCAGCACGCGCTGCTTGAAAATGCTCCCCACTCCCTGCTCTCTGCCCCAGGCTCAGGAGGTGACAGCAGCAGATGATGAGGGCCGTGAGATGGGCATGAGGAGGCTCTGGGGGTGCTGCCACCCTAGCTTGTGCCATGGGCCAGATCCTGCATCATGGGAAGATTTGGAGGTGCTTGGCTGCTGCACCCCATGATGCTGTGGATCAGAGTCAGACACAGGTTGCACCAGGGGGGAGAGTAACCAGAAGAAAAATGCAAAATTTATCACAGCTTAATGTGGCCAAGGACACACTCCTTGCTGAGCAGAGTAATGAAACCTTCAGGGAGCAAAGTCCCTGAGTTATGACCGGGCTTCCCACCTGCACAGCACCCAGGACAGAGACACGAAGGCTTTTCCATTTCCACCTCCAGCCTTTCTTTACCCTCAGCTTTCTACCTCCATGTCTCAGGCTGGGGATTCTCCCCAGCACCATGCCTTGGGCTCTGCCAATGGGCCAGGCACAGAATCAGCTGATGTTAAGCTGGAATTGCTTAAAAAAACCCCACAAAACACTTTTTAATCTGCTGCTAATGGGAGCGGTGTGGCAGGGAGCCACCCATCAGACTTTTGTCACCCTAACAGCAAGGGATGCTCTGCTGAGCAGGGACTGGGGCAAGCAGGGCAATTGCTCAGTGCACGCTTTGTCTTCTTTCAACTGTGGGAAAATGAACTCTGTAGCAACCCTGAGCCAGGGAGGGCTTCTCTCCTGGTCCCTGGGAGCTCCTCTCCTCTCCCTCAGCCACTGCTCCTCTCCCTAAATCTGTCAGTAACGTAGTGGGGTGTGGACACAGGCGACAAAGGTCCCCAGTTGGTACCAAGGACCACTTTGGCTCCTGGTGTCCTTGGATATGCAGAGAAGGGGCAGCATTGGAGCAGGCACAGGGCAGGTGTCTCTTTGCCTACCTCCCCCCCCAGCTCAGCCCCACGCACATTTACTCTCTCTATTTTTAGCTCTCCTGAGCTCTGCATCTTCCACCTGCCTCAACTGACACCCTGGAAAGGTGCTGATGCAGCATTCACCACGGGGCTGCAATGCAGCCTCAGCACATCCCCACCCCCTGAAAAGGAGCTGGATCAGCCCAGAGACACCCCCCTCACCCCCTCCTCCCACTACCTCTGCCCCAGGTGCTCTGAGCAAGGCAAGGGCAGGCTGGGGACACAGGACACTCACCTGTGTGGTTGGTGGCGGGTGGCAGGCTCTCGCAGTACTGCTCTTGGATGGAGGCTGCCACTGGGCTGTCCCAGAGGAGAAATGCCTGCGTGGGGAGAAATCAGATGGTAGCAGGGTTATACACACAATATGCAGCTCCCCCGTGCCTTCTTGGATGTGGCAGCAAGTTGGTCAGATCTGAGCTTGCCTATGTCTTGATGGATGTCACCCCAAAATCTGCACGGTGGATGTGCACCAGTCTGTGGGACTGGTTTCCCAGCCTGGGGCTGGGGGACTAATGTTCTCTGCTGTGTTTCCCACCCATTATTCATCTTCTGCCCCAAACATCCTCCCCAGCGACTCATGCTGCAGCCCTGCACAGCCCCCACTAGGCCTCAGAGCTATTTAGCATTTTAACCAACATTTTTAGTTTTAGCATCTTTGCATCCTGAGAGCAGGCAGGGGAAACATGATGAGCCTGACACTGCGCTCAGATTTGCAATACCTTATTAAAATCACAGCCTTGTAAGCTGTCAGTGGGAAGATGCTAATATGCATCCTTAAGGAGACCTGATCCAGTCAATCAGGTCTGGATGAAGTTTTCTTTTAGGAGAAAGGCTTGTCTACAAGCACTGCCATTCCTGCTGTATTGGCAAGCATTGACCAGAAACTATCCCATCAGCAAGAGCTTCTCCAGAACTGCTCCCGAGCAGCTCTGCAGCTCCTCTGGAAGTGAAAACCATTTACTCCCTCTGCCTGGGGAGCTGTTTTGAAAAAGCTGCTCCTGAATGATGGTTTCCAGTACCAATTGCAATGAGCCCTTTGGTCCTGTGTGGCAGGAACGCCCTAGAGACTCTGCCAGCAGAGGCTGGATGTGGTGGCAGACATGGTGGATGACATGGAGATGGCCACATGGACTGCAGGTTGCTGCTTCTTTGGCTTTTGCAGGAGCTTGGGGAAATTAAAGTTGAGGAAAGGGATTGCAAGGGCAAGGCACTGCTGCCTGCTTCCTGCTTCACCTGAGAGGGGTGACCCGGGCTGATCCCTCTGCTCAGGGGATGGACACCAACAGTGGACGAGGCTGAACCCAGAGCCTTCTTTCTCCGTGCCTGATCTCCCTTCCTGAGTGCCTTTTACCTACAAAACCACCCTGCACATGAAGGACACAGTCCTCCCCATACCCTTTAGCCATACAAACACCGGCTCCTCTTGCTGGCACACCCAGAGATCTCCTGCACCCTACCAAAGCATTAGTGGAATTTATTCAGACGGGGAGACAAGCTTCAGCACCCACTTGCTCTTTTTCCAAACAACTATTTACTGCCTTAGGAAGCTGGTTTTGACAGCAAGAGAGATGTCAGGCAGACACACAAGCGGAGCTGAGAATAGCTTCCTTGTTATGACTGCTCCAGATGGCAGAGGGGATCCGGCAGCAGATCCCTGCCCCAAGCACTGTAAGGGGATCTGAGCACATTCAGTGATGCTCTGGGATCTGTGGGGATGAAGCTAAGCCCAGAGATGAGAGTGCTCGAATTCCAGAGGTGACAAAACCAGGGTGCCATGGGGCCAGATCCCCTCTGCTCGGTGCAAGCTGGATCTGGTGGCTCTTTGCACAGGCAGCTGCAGTTAAAGGTTTCTTCCCCAAAGGGGCTGGGATGGTTTGCCTACCTGAACAGGCCTGCAAGTGTTAATTGGACTTTTTTGTGCTAATCACAGCCTGCTCCAGCCTGGCAGTGCCTGTTCTCCTTGCAGACACAGGGAGAGGTCTTGGCACCGGGCTTCAACGTGGACTGAGCTACTGCTGGAGGGGGTGAGGATGGAGAGAGGGAGTGCAGGGTCTGGGCAGGCTTTGTAAGTGAGCTAAAGCTGCAAAATAAAAAAAAAATAAAATCAAAAAATCCCCCAAATAAAATGAAACAATCAGTTTTTGTTTTTAAACCAAACTCTGTATGTTGTCTCATGGCAATGTGGCCAAAGCTCACACCAGAGCCTTTTTACCTGCTCATGTCAGCTGTGAAGCTGGAGGGGATAAGGTAGTGACTCCAGGTGGATTTGCATGAACCAAAAGCATTCTGCCCCTTAGCCTGATGGCCAAGCTCTCTTGTGTGTTTTGTCCCCCGCAGGTTACTTTAACCCCTCCGCAGGCTTTGCAGAAGGAATAGGTCAAAGCTCTGTCCTTGCACAGCTCTGCCTGCCAAAGCATCCCTGCTGTAAGCTGCCACATGGCACCCAGCAGGTCCCAGCCTGGCTGAGATGGAGCCGTGCATGCCCCAGCGTCTCTTTCCCTCTGCCCTCTCTGTCCTGTTTTGACACACGCTGCTGAAAACCATGCTCTGCAGTGAGGAAAACCTCTGCGACCTCTCCCAGGCTGCCAAAATCCCAGAGAGCTTCAGCTGAGCGTTCAGCTGTGCAGGCTAAAACAAGCAGTCTGCTTTTGCAGAAGCAACCACTTTGCACAGAGGTCCTGCTCAGCCAGGGCATTCTCCCACAAGGATGATGCTCTGCCAGGAACTGCGTGGCCCCGTGCTGGCAGCAGCTTCTCCTCCATCTGGAGCCACCCATGGCTCCACCGCTGTTGTCTCAGCAGCCACCCAGCTCCCTCCCAGGCTCTGCTAACATATCCATTTCACATGTGGAGGCATCTCAGCAGATGCTGAGGATACTTGATTAAGCCTGGAGCTTGCAGAGCATGACTGGGACACCGCAACATGCTGCTGCTCCAGCATTTGCTGTGTGCTGTCCACAGCAAGCACCAGCTGTGGTCAGTATCCCACCCCCAGCACATCAAGCTTGGGCCAGAAGGGAAACAGAGGCACACAGGGCATCTTGCTCAGGCTTTGCTGCACCACATAGGGTGGGATGTCCCCATCCCATCCCACCAGCCATGCCCTGAGCTGCTTGATTTTTTTTTTTTTGGTAGGTATTCCAGCTCATCAGCACAAGGATGCTCAGGATCTCGCTGCTGATCTGGGTGTGAGCAGCAAACTCGCACGCACACACACGCACATGTGTGTGCACAGAGCATCCGTCTCTCTGACCTGCCACTGACCTAGCAGCAAAATTCAATTAACAACAATTAGGAATTAATGTTCCCCTGCAGTGTTTTCTCTCTCCAAAGCAATCCACAGATATTAATTAATGAATTAACATCTGAGTCAAACGGCACCCCCCCATCCCATATTACTGAGACAGGCTTGTCCTCCCCCCCTTGAGATCTCATTGCCTCAAACAAGATCGGATCTGCATGGCAGGAAGGGCTGACAGCTCCAAGCAGCGAGAGAGATGGCTCGTGGCCTAATTAGCAAGCCAAGATGGGGCTTGGGTTTTCCGTGGCCAACAGGGCTGTAATTGGAGAGCAGAGTGATTAGCAAGACACGAGCAAGTGGCTTTGCTCAGAATCGGAGCGGTCAGTGGGACTGATGGATGGTGACAGCATCCGAGACCCCCCCAGTTGGGGGGGGTGGGGGGGGAGTTTGTGAGCAGCAGAAAGCAGCCCCAGTGGTTCAGTCACTGCAGGAAATCCCTCAGGATGAAGGCATCTGGAAGGGGTTTCACGTCCTCCTGTGTGTACCACTCAGGGACAGGACCTGAGCTAGAAGGATCTATCTTTGGAGACACTTTTTATGGCCTCTGCTCCTGGTCAGAGGCACTTAATACCTGGTTTCCAGAAGCTCTGCCCTGCTGGCTCCTTCACCAAAGGACACATGCCCATGGTTTCTCTCCACAACATGGGTGCAACACCAGCCACCCTGCTGTGTCCTTTCTGCAGGGACCTTTCACACCTCTTGGTCCATCCCTCCAGCCCAGCCGCGCTTGCTGGCACCCTGTAACACCATTCCACACTTGCCCAAAAGTAAGCGTGGAAGAAAGTCCCTCCTGGGACAGTCAGGACATACAGGCTGGGGAAGGGCTGAGCAGTCTCTGTCCTGGACCTGCCTTGAGGACCGATCCTGCTCTTGGACATGAGCCTGCAGGAAAAGGCACCAGACTGGGGGTGCTGAATGCAGTGAGCATGGCAGGAGCTGGATGCCAAGCTCGGATTGCAGAGCAACACCAGCAGGTGTGCAGGGAGGACACAGGGCAACCCAACTCGCTGACACCACAGCTGCAGGCTGGAGGTGGCCTTTGCAAAGCTTCACCCAAAGAGCTGCCCTTAGACAGCAAGTGGAGGAGGCCACGGTGCCTCCAGCCTGCCCTGTCTCTTGTTTTCACACCTTTGTCCTCAGCTACTTGACTTCAACTTCTTACCACCTCACCTTAAGGGCTTTCATCCCTTGGAATAGTCCTAAGCCACAAATGATAACCCCAGGGAGCTCCTGGCCCATGAAAACCCCCTGTATGACCCCATGCCTTGACAGTCACCTGCTTTGCCATACCCCGATTTAAGGTTTCTTCGAGCTCCTGCTTTTTGAACTGCTGTTCCTTCTCTTGCTTTTGTGCAAATCCACAACGAGAGCCCTGCGAGCATCAAGGCAAAGCAGCAGATCAAGGCTCAAAGCAAGAACCTGGAGGGATGTACTATAGCTAATGCTACCCAGGGTTGGGGGGGGGGGGAGGAGACAGGGAGCAGACTGCGATAATGCTTCCATCTGGCATTAAAATCTGGGAACATATGAATTTAGCCATGTTAGAGGGCCAGCCTCTGACAGAGGCTTTGGTGTGAACATTTATTCTGTTTGGAGTCTCTCTCTGAGCATGCTGGATGTGGAACCTAACAAAAGAATATCAATCAAGGCTAAATGAGTGCCTGTAAAACCTGATTTATGGGCAATTAAAGGTTTTCCTGGATTACACTCCAGTCTCTCGCTGCACATAAATAATTCTGACTTCATTTATCTATCAAAAGGGACACAGATTTTTGGGGACAGGCGAAAAAAGAATAATGTAATCTGGGTGCTGGAAGCTAAAGACACAAGCAAGTTGGGGAAGGAGACGCTGTAAATCAAAGCAGCTCCTATGGCTTCTGGGTTGGCCAGAGCAAAGGCTGCTAGAGAAGACGTGGAGTGATGGGCACATCCACAGGACTGCTTTTCTGAGGCATTTGTATTAAATTCTTCTGCAGGATTTAATTATGGGTCCTCTGCAGACTTTAATTATGGGACCTTTGTGCATTCAGATATTTTCACTTCGGGGGGTGATTTGTTGTCCCCAGCTGCCTCCCGCAACCCAGATCTCACCTGCCCCATGACTCTCCCTCACCCATCATCTTTTGAGGGTCATGCCCTGGGCTGAACATCTGCCATTCAATTCACTTATAATTTTCCTTCAGTTTATCTGCGTTCACCTCTGGGGAAACCCTGAGCACAGCAAAGCATCAGCTGCATTTGTCATTGCATTTTCAGGCTGAGCTGTGCAGGATTTCAGGGTGGAATGGGGGCTGTTGTCTGCAAAAGGCCAACACCCTTTGCCCACTGCTGTCTGAATGGAGGCAATTTCTTCTCCGTGGGTGACTCATTGACAAACCAGGGTATTGCTAGGAAAAATACAGTTGAGGAAAAAAAAAAAATACAACAGATGGGCCTCTGGGCACGTTCTCCCATCTTCGGAAAGAGCCAACCGCTCCTGAGCAACAACTCTCAAGCACTGGAGAAAGGCAGTTTGGGTTGTTTACTTGGGGACTTCCACTAAAGATTTGTGCTTGGCTTTGGGTCTGGATATCCTTCTCCAACCCCAACTGTTAAAAACACAGATGTAACCTCTCCAAGTGCTGCAGCCTCGGACCTCAGCTTGAGCTGGTCGCTCCCAACTAACTTCTGAGCCAGCTCTGTGTGGGATTTCTGGAGAGCAGGGCTGTATTTCAGGGCAGGATCGAGCCTTCTGTGCAGGCTATTCTCATTGCATTTCTATATATTCTTCCTATGGCGAGAGAGCAGCTATTCTGGGAACAAGCTGTGCCATTTCCATTCACTTTTTCATTGAAGATGTGAAATCACGGGGGTGAGCTCATACACACTTCATCTACTCCAGCTTTTAAGGAATGCAAGGACTGGAGAAGATCCCCAGTGTCTGTGTGTGTCCTACACAGCAGCAAAGGGGTGGGGAGCTGGTTTTGGGGCTTATTGCTGCTGGAGTGGATCAAGGAAGAAGGGAAACCATCCCCCACTGTCAGACCTTGGCTCTGTAAGACATTTCTACAGTATTATCAGCCCTCAAAATGTCATCAGTTCCTGACATCACTGCATGCGAACTTGTTCTTTTCAACCACGTGTTTAGTTTGTTTAAGTGATGTGCAGGATGCCAGAGAGCAATAACCCAGAGTTAGCTGCTTGCCTCCTTGTCTGTCTGTCTGACCCTCTCAAGGGATGTCTGCTCTGCATGGCAAGGTGGCCAAACCAATGCTGGACTAGAGCTGATGCACAGCGAACACCTTAGCTGTGCCAGCCCAGGGATCTGCAGGATGCAAAGCCTGCCCAAGCAGGAGAGACTTGTCCCTTGGCTCTGTTGGAGCCAAGCTGCTGCAGGTCTCTGTGCTTGCAGGCTGCAGGGATGGGCTTGCTTGAGGCTGAAGTTTTCCTGTTTCTTTTAGCTAATGCTGTCTCCAAGAGAGGCTTGGCCTTGCCCACAGCTTGGGCTGCGCTGCCAGACTCTGGGGACAGTCCCCACACCACTGGGAAAATCATGGAGCCAGGGCATTACATTCTTTGAGAGTGTAGGATAATGCTAAAAAAGGATCTAAATACTCACTGTACATATTTTTAAGACAAAATAGATGGGTGTGTTGTGAAGGAGTGTTTTGCAGCTTGGGTGCTCTGCTCAGCGCTGGCTAGGGAAAACTCCTCTTTGCCTGGGCTGCTTTTTGTGACCCTCTTTCTGGCCCCAGCCCCAGCGCTGGATAGTTTCTATCTCAAACTCTTGAAGGGTTTTGAGGACTCAGCCCCAGTCCTCACAGGAAGACCACCCTTGGGGAACAGGTGGAAGCAGCTAAGGAAACCCCCAAACCTGGCGGGGTCTAGCAGAGCATGGGAGCTGTGTCTCAGTACCTTTGCACTGTTTTTCTGACTACTTTTTGCTCCCACGGTAGCTACAGGGAACTGTCATTCTCTCTTGGCTGTCCTTATCCTGGATCCCAACCCTATTGCAGCAGGGTGGTGGCTTTGCCCACGGTGTCCCTACGTACCAGCCAAGGGGCACCTGGGTGGGGGAAAGAGCTCCTGCTCTATCTCACCTTCATTGCTTACATTGGAGCCGAGCAAAACCTGAGCTAGTGAATACAACCCTCCCTCCCCCCCCAGAAACAAAACAAAACAAAAAAACAAAGCTCTTATAAAACAGGATGGGGCTGTGCATTTAAAAGTCAAAGAAGCTTTAAAAGGCAGCACCAACTTGGCAGGGCAGTCACTGGGTGCTCATCAGCTCTTCTCACCCAGGTGAGAACTTTTTATCCAAAGGTGTAGCTAAATTTGGGTGGTAAGAAACCAGCCTGCATGTACGAACCACAAAGGTGCTAACGGTGCGGGCTGACCCTCTGTGTTTTCCGTCCTTTTAATTCTGCAGTCACAACTGGGCCACTGAGACAGCATTTTGCAGAGAGCCAGGCAAATTTATTTATTTTTTAACACTCTCAACACAGAGATTTAATCAAAAACTTGGTCATTTTGTTTAACTGCCCACCTAGGTCTGTTACAATAATGCTCAGGAAACATTTTCCTCGCCTCATTCCCTGGGGTCTGGGATCTGAACATGCTTTGGGCTGGGAGCATTTGCTTTCTTGATGAGCCCTCAGGGAGAAAAAATATTGCTTCTGACAAAGCATTTGCATTTTGTGCAGAGCTGCAAAATTAGCAGTGGCTCCAGTTCCACCGTGAGCAATTCAGAGAGGAAAGTCTTGAGCTTTGCGGGTGGGGGAAGAAAAAGGAGAGGTTTCTTTAGGAAATCAGTCAAAGGCGGGGGAATAATTCAGCTTTGCATTTGTGCTGTCCCCATCCATCACACCCCCCAGAGTAGGCTGCTGGGAGGGGGCAGCTAAGGGCTACTGGTGGCAGCTGGTTTCACTGGGAGGCGTGAGGTGGGGAGCTGCTGGGAGAGCCGGGCTGCTCTCGAGGGGACCTGGTGGTGAGTCCCTGGCTCTAGCCCCCTCCCCGGTAGTTTTTGGGCACTGTGAGCTCTTGCCAAGACCCCATGCTCAGGTGGAGGAGCCTTCCCGGGGGCTCTTTGTGTCTCCTTTGACTTTTCCCTTCCTGGAAAGAAAGGGAAAAGTCGTCGCGGAGACACCGAGCGGGGCAGGGTGCCGAGGGGAGGGAGGCAGGAGGGTCCCCGGGGGAGCAGAGGGCTGGCGAGCACCTTACCTGTAGGAGGAAGAGGAGGAGGAGGAGGGCAGGACGCAGGCTGGGCACCATCCTTAACTCTCTCTGCGCCCAGCTCCCCGGGGCATGGCCGGCAGCACTCCCCGCTTCTGCTGGGCTCCTTCTGCCGTCGGGGCTACAAAATCCTCGGGGCTTCGTACCGGGGCCGCACGGAGTAGGTGCCTTCACTCCCCCCGCTTCGCTCAGAGACCCTCTCCTGCCTTTATAACCTCCCTGGAAGCCGCCCCTCCGGCTGCCCACCCTGCAGCTCGCCTGCCGATGGGCTGCATCCCTCCCCATCAGCCTCCCACTCCCCCCTTCCCACCTCCTCCTCTTCCTCCTCCCCTTTTCCTTCCTCCACCTCCCTGGCGCCTTCCAACTATTTTTTTTTTTCTTTCTTTCCCTTTCTCCTCTCCCTCAGCATCTTCGGCAGCGGAAAGGTCCCGCATCCCCCCCGTTCCTCCCCCCAGGACCCGGACCTCTCCTCTCTCTGCCCGCAAAAGCCGGCATTTTGCTGCTGGCGCTGCGGGCTCTCATGCGGAGGCTGCGGGCACCTGTGCCTGCATGCAGCGGGATTTGGGCTGCAGTTTGCAGGGGGGTTGATGCATTCACAGATTTTGTTCTGGCACAGGGTCAGGGGAAGGGGAAGCTTCCCCTCCCGTCCCTGCTGCAGTTGGCAGCGCCTTGCAAACCGGCTGGTGAATCGGAGGGAGGTGGGAGCCCCCTTCCACTTCCCAAAGGGATGGGGGAGAAAGGGCTTCAGCCCCTCCTCGTGATGGAGATGCTGTAGGGACAAGGGGGGGGACGTGGGTCCTTGCATGCAGTAGGGATGTGCTGGAGACATTGATCGTAACAGGGCAAACTGAGCCATGGAGGGGGTGTTGCTTTAGGGCTGTTTTTCACATAGGATGGGTGGAAGAAGGGGCAGAAGCAATGGGGTGGGAGCAGTGGGACTTGAACTGACAGTGGGGGGCACTGGTCTGGGGGACACGTGTTTTGGGAAAGGTGAGAGCAGTGGGGGCCTGGACTGTGCTTCTGGGGCTAACAGATGCCCTCCAGCCTAAAACTTGGATGTTAAGGGGTCTCTGTTCTGTGCAATCACCTGGAAGCCTCCAGCTTGAGCTTCTGGGGTGGTGTCCCACATCTCTTGGGGGCACCATGGCCAAGCTTGAGTCCACCTCTGGGCTGGATGAATCTCTGGGTGAAGCTAGAACAGTTTCTGGGCATCCCTTCTGCACCCACCTGGGGCTTGGAGTGTTTGTTCCAGCCATGGTTGATTCGCCTGCCCTGGGCAGCCTGGCTCAATGACCTAGCAGCAGAAAGCCAGGCAGCAAGTTATGGTTCCATTTTCCTTGAGAAAATAAGGAGAGTCGAGGTGTGCTGCTGGGAAGGTGACAATGGCAGACATAACCTTCTGTGTCACCATTTTGGAGGGTAAAAAAGACATTTCCCCTTCCTGATTCTGGTGCACCTGCTGCCAGCCCCTTGCAGGGTGTAGCACTATGCACCCCTCTTTGTCCCAGTCACAGCCTCTGACCACAGCATGTGGCAGACAGATCAATAAGAGGGCAGTGTCCATTGATGGATTCCCAGCCTATGCCTCCATCCATCTTTGCTGAGCCACTTTCTGCCTGTGAAGCACGGGAGAGAGCATGAACAAGGTGAATGAGGTCCTTCCTGCATCTGCTGGACCAAGGTGTGAGTGGCTGGCCAGGGCTGCAACCAATGGCCCATCCCAGACCCCAAAGGGTAAAAGCTCCCAGCCCAGTCATTAAAGGGAATAAACAACCCAGACCTAAATCTTCCGGCATTAGCTGGGTTTAACCAACTGTGTCACTGCTTTGGAAAATAAGTTTGAAAATATGTAAAGCTCTGATAAACTGAGGAAACTCTTTGTTTCTTAAGTCTCCTAATATCCCTACCCCCCAGAAATGACAGGACAAGACATGCTCCAGAGCTATGTCTGCATTTCCTTTCTCTTCAAAACTTTCTAAGGGAAAAATGCCTCGTTGGTGGTGAGGAGGCAGGGATTGAGTCTTCTGGGGCAAGGCAGAATTTTTGCTGGCATTTCCCCATGGGCAGAAAAATTCAGCCCCTTCCCTAAGAGTGTCATGGGGCTAGGGCACGGCTCCACGCTCTGGTTTTGGGGACATATCTGAGGCACAGGTGACACCTTACAGCCAGGAGCACTGGGGACCCTGTTTCCACACCATGCCCCAAATTCAGCTCAGCTCTCTGGTAATAGCTATTTTTTTTTGGTATTGAACTTATGAGCTGTAGGATTGACACTGCCTAAGTTGGTGTTGCTCCCACATCCTTGCAGGATCAGGCTTGGGTGAGCATTCACCCCTCTGCAGATAGCCACAGGTCTGACCTGATCCCCAGCAGTGCTGAGTCTCACCTCACTCCCACGCCATGAGCGAGGCTTTGTGGCATGTGCTGGTCAGAAATGCCGGGAGAAAACACCATTTTCACCCTCCTGGGGCTAGTCCTTATCCATCCCAGCATGTCCAGGCCAGGACACATGCAATAATAGCCACTGTCATCTCAGGTGCCTGAGAGTGTGGGGTGAAAGCCAAAGTGAGCACCAACTATTTTTAGTTAAGGAATTGGTTGCCAGGGACGTGAAGATAATTCCTTCCCCATATATCAGGGAAATGACTGCAGTGCTGTTTTAAAGGCCTAATTGAGGGGATTTATAGCAAAATGCAACTTGTCAGATGTGGCAAAGGAAAAATAAAACAGTCCCTGAGACAAGGAAATCAGTCCATTCGTCATGGTTAATCTCAAACTCCTTGGTGCGGTGCAGAGACAAACGTAGGAGATGGGTATTAGGGATGGGGAAAATGAAGAGAAATATTGGATCTCCAGGAAGGAGGGAGAGGAGTGATTTAGCCTGACTTTATTTGCTTTTGATATATTATTATTTTATGTAACTGCACATGGTTTGATGCTTTTGTTTCCGAGCAGCTCCAGGATGTTTGGATTTTTGGGGCTGTTTGTGTGAGTTATGCCACCGCAGCATTCCTCCCTTGTCTCCTGTCACCCTGCAGCCATCCTCCCAGCCCCCTTGGGACTGCTCTGTGCACCCATCCAGCATGGCACGGCCAACAGGGACAAGACCAGAGCCAGTCCCTGCCCTTGGGGAACCTGGCACACATCCCCACTTCCCCCTTGGGGCACCGGTAGCAGTGATGGCCACAGGTACTTTGTGCTTCCAACTGGGATGTCCGCAGGCAAAAAGCAATCCCCAGTGTCATGGACATAGAGGTCAAGCTGGTAGAAGAGTGGAATTTGGCTTTTCAGCTTAAAATACAGCCAAGATTGGCAATGGGCCTCAGTTTCCCTTCTGGTTGTTGGGGCTGTTCCTTTCCTGTGACAACTGAGGAAAGCAGAGGATGGGTTTTAGTGTGGTGTTCAGTGCAGGAAGTGCTGTCACAGTGAGGACCTGCTTTAAAATCCAGTTTCAGGCTCTGTCTCCAAGCTTTGACCATTTTTTCTCCTTCTGGACCTGCAGTGAAGGGAAGAAGATGTTCTCTAATTCTATCTGCCCCAAAAAAGTGTTTGCTGGGCCCAGGTGTTCCACATGCCAAGACATTGTGCAACTGTGCTCCAAATTTTGGGCAGTCTTGTTGTATTTATCAGTTCCATATAGCCTGCTTTGTCCCTGCAAGCCTTACAGGGCAAAGCTTAACCCAAAGACCTGCTGAATACATTGTTGGGAGGTTGGCTCCTTGCTCAACCAGCAACCACTTGTAATGGTTAATGCCTTAGAGCTGTGCTGGCAGAAAGGTTTGTTGGTCTTGAAGACCCTGAGAAAGGCTTGGGTGGCCTCCAGACACTTCGGGCCCCTGCTCATCCCATCAAACTCTACCAGAAAGGCTGGAGTTGTTGATGCAGTCATGCAGGGAGAGAAACCAACATACTCCCAGGAGAAGGAAAAACCAGCCAGGACACACGTTGCGCTGAGTCTTGCTCTGACTCACTGCTCCATGCAGCAAGCGACTGATTCCTTCAGTGCACGGATAATTCCCTCCCATGCTTTCTTTTTCCTCTCCCAGATTGTGTGCATCAGTACATCATGTCAACAGAAACGCTGAGACAGCATCTGCAAATAAAAGCGAGCAACTCAAGGAAGCTGGGAAACCCACAAAGATCTGGGATCTCACTGAACATCTAATTTGATTTCTGAGTTTCTTAAAATAGCTTGTCATATTTTTCAGATTTTTGTTGGAGGGAAGTGTCAGTTTTGAATAGAATGGGAAGAGAAAAGCTTTTGTTTTACAGCTAATTAAACCTCAAGGCAGGATGCTAAACTAATCACAATAATAGTCATAATTATTATTTTCCTCAATCAAAAAGCTTTTAGCTAAGTCAACCCAAATTTGCCAATTGCCATGTTCGTGTTCCCTATCAGACAAAATGCCACAGTTTGTGATCCGGAAAAACTCCCCAGATTTACGCCGGAGACTCATCCCAATGAGCCAGCAGCCCAAAGTGCTCTGCTTTCATGAGCTGTGTGACAAAGATGCATGAACCTGCCAGCATCCAGCCAGCCTGCTTGTGGCTGCATCTCTCTTAGGAAAGTTTTGTTGTGCTGATGTACGTGGCAGTGTAGCATAGGTGTAGATGATGCTGTTGCATGGACTGTAGCCAGAGCAGCTCTGATGACATGAGGACGTACCTATGCCCCCAGGGGACGTGCCACTGACAAGGTGGGGTGAAAAGCCACATCCACAGTGTGCTGAATGTTACAGCTAATGCACACTTTGAGCGTGACCACATCGTGGGTATGGATGTGCCACAAGCAATGGAAATGTCCTGCAGAGATCATGGCAAGGATTGTGGCTTCCTCAGAAATGTCTCATTGTAAAAATACCTCCCCTTTTTTCAGCCCCGTAAATGCCAGTCAAGGCAGGAGAGACTCTGGATGTCTTTCAAATCTGGTTATTTATTCCCTGTACATTTGATGAAATATTAATCTTCTCATCTCCAAAAGGCAATCAAATAAAACCCAGAAGGAATGACGCGCGGGGCCTCTATGCAGAGAGCAAAAAAGCAGCGAAATAAAAGTAAAGTAAAAACAAACATAATGGAAAATTCTATAAAAAGCATCATTATGGTAGCATGAAGAGCAGAGACCAGATGGCCCAGCGCCCTTGGGGTCGATGGGCTTGGGAGGCTAAGCAAGAGCCTGCCAGGAATGGTATGGGAGGATAGGGGGACCAAGATCATTGCCTGCTCGGGCAGATCTTATGCTCTTGCTGGGATTTTGCTGAAGGTTTCCTCTTCCTTTCCTCATTCCTTAATGAGAGGGTGGATGATTCCTTAATGAGAGGTCTCTTTTCAACACCCAAGGCCAGTATGAGGCCCCATCTCCATCTGTTTTTAGGGTATTGCAACCCCAAGCTGAACTCCACTGATGTTCTGAGGTGTTCTGCAAGCCTACATCCCCCAAAGCCATTCTCCTCCATCCTTCTGAGCCCAAGACTGTGGCTTCTGGAAAATATTCATGGCTATTGTGGTTAATGCTGGTACAACACAGTTTGCCAGGGCAGCCACAAAAGAAGTCTGACAAAGTGTTGAGCAGTTCTATATCCTCTCTACCTTTATTGTATTTTTATTGTGTTTGTCTTTGGGAATGTTGGCACATTTTTTTCCTTACAATAATGTCACAGGCAATCTCCTGACACTTGATGAACCCCAGGTTTCCACATCCTCTGGTTCTCCAGCCGTGGCTTGCATGTGGATGAGGTGGGTGATCTGAGAAGTGATGGGATAACTATCTCGCCTACTAGTTGTGATAAAATGGTTTGGCCATGTAGGTAAAAATCCTACTTCTATCAAATGTTTTTCTCCAGGAACATGGTAACTGTGATCCTGTAGATTTTTGCTGCTTCATCTGGGGAAATATAAGAAAGGCCAGTAATTTACTGGGTGTTTCTTTTGGTCTGCTGTCCTGCTTTATGAAGACCATCAGGAGCATAGAGAGGACTAATGCTCGATTCCATAGAGTTTAAGAACTTGGCAGTTTGTTAACTGTGTTCCTCGTGAATGTTTTACTCCATCGTTGTTCAAGCAGGAGTTTGCTTTCATTAAGTAAAATTAACTGCTGAGTGAGGGTCAACCAAAGTTTATTAAAGGGGAAGGAAATCACAAAGCTGGTCTGTAGAAAGGAATCCAGTTTGGATGGGGGATGTGTTTCCCTCTTTGACATATGCTTTTGAATGTCGTTTTGGTGGACTTTGCATGTGAGTGGGAAAGCTGTGTCTGGCAGCCCACTCCTCCCTCCACGTACACGGAGAGCATCACTGTAGAAACTGTATTAACTCCAGAGTTAATAACAGGTCAGAGCTGCCTTTGGAGAAGTGCATTGCTATTTTCTGGTTGAAAAAGAAAAAACGAGGAGAGGAGAGGAGAGGAGAGGAGAGGAGAGGAGAGGAGAGGAGAGGAGAGGAGAGGAGAACAAGTCCTCTCTTGTCACATCCTCACTCCCAGCTGCTTGACACTGGGTGTGCTGCCCTGAGAAAGGACACTGTCCCCTAACCTCTCCACGCTGCAATTCCACAGGGCTGAATCCATCAGCAGAGCCCCATGGAGGCATTAGCAGATACCTGCTACAGCTTGTTCCTCTCTCCCTGTCCATCTCCCCTACTTTCTGATGCTCACTGAGGCGATTACAGTCTCCAGGGTGCTGGGACATGCAGCTACCAGCCTCAGAATCTAATTCCACTCTCCGATCAATCTTGCTGCTTGTGCTTTGCCAATTATCAAGAGAAGCAGCCCAGAAACCAGCTGTGATGGCAGCACAGAGAGCAGCAGGTTTAGATCTTCAGTGCAGGAAGGAAATGGGCAGCAGCTGGAGCTGCTTCTGTTCGTGTGCCAGCAGAAGGTGTGCTGGCATCACTATGACCTACGAGCAGAAGAAAACTGTGCTCAGCGCCACCAGACATGGTCCATCTTCCCCACTCATGGGCTTCATCCACTTTACAGAAGGGCAATCACACCCACTCCGGGCAGGGATGTGGTCTCCTGGGTCTTTTTCTACTAGTGGTTTTGCTGCACCACGGGATGACTCAACACAAGTCCCTGCATTCCCATTAGCTTGAGCATATGCATCGGAATTAACCCATTTTTGCAAGTTTTGGCTCCATCTCGGCGTTTCAGTGCGCTGGTCTGCTCAAAGCTACCTCCTGCTGGAAGGTGAGCCTAGTAAGGTGCAAGATGCAATTTTTGCCACGTTCAAGGCTGAGAGCAAGGCCATGGGAGGGAACAAGTTTCATTTGCTTTCAAGGCAGAGCTGTTCATGTTGCTCAGGTTTATTGGGAGCCCCAGCATATTGGTCTGTGTTCAGGCTCCAGCTCCTGAACCTTCAGGAATTGTCTTCTTCTGTTCATATAGGAAAAACAGAAAATGAAAGCAAAGAAACACGATCCAAAGGCACGAAACCTGTGAGGATAAGAAGCCCAGAGTGGATCTTTTCTGTATAAAGCATCTGGAAATTTAGGCCGTTTAACAGCTGAGGCCTTCTAGGAAGTTGGGATGCCTCCTCCAGCATTAAATGAGAGTCTCCCCTAAGATGAAGGTGCCAAAACAAGCACAGTGATGCCAAGAAATGGTCCTCAAGAAATTCCAGTCCAGGAGATATGTTTTCCTAGGCTCTTCCAAGGCAGGAGCTGTGGCTGCTTCGCAGCAAGCTGTCACTTCTGCCGCCCTCAAAACCTCTTGAATATTTTTCCCTCTGGAAAGCCACAGGGAGCAGTCTGGGTTCTTACAGAGTGCCTGGAGCATGCTGGAGGCTCGGCAGCTGATAAAGTTCCTTTAACCTAAAATTAGCCAAGGAGCAGCAGGCAGGGGTGGCAGGGAGAAGCAGGTCAGGACATGGAGGCAGTGGCTGCCTGGGCTGCTCACCCAGGCCTCCAGTGTGGTTATTCTCCATTCCTGGGATTTCTAGCACTGGCTATTCTTTCTTACATCTAATCCCAGCCCAGAAATGCACAGGCTCTCTCAGCGTCACCTGCTCTGTCTCCTCAACCTGGTCACAGGACTGGTAATTTATCATGTGGTGGTGTTGCCAAGAGGTATCCTCTCCTCCCCACGGGCAAGCAGTGCAGGTCAGGGTATCTTCCACAGACTCGTTTTGCTCCTATGGATATGGCCATGGTCACAGGGACCCTCAGGGACCTCTCTGGGCTGCTGGGATTTCAGGTGAGGAGCACACAGCAGCCAAAGCTCTGCAAGAGGATGGGAGCCTGGTCCAGCCCCAGAGAGATGCTCTCAAGTCTTGGTGTCCTTAGAAACCCCGTATCAAGGAATAAGAAATGCCTTAGCAAGATAAAATTTCTAAAAGATCAGGGATGTGTCCCTGTCCTTGGCCAATTCATGTCCCAGTGGATTCTGCTGTGGCTGAATCCCCAGCCCCTGAGCAGTGCCATGTGCAAGGAGGTCAGAACTATACATGTTGCTGATTTGTCACTGCCTCCTGGCAGAGATCAGACATTTATTATCTTGTGTGGAGCACCTATAGGGAACATGCATCCCCCACACTCACTGGACAGAGCAGTGGTGGTGATTTATGTCACGCTCCAAGATGCTGAGCCAGCGCTGCAGCCTGCTGCACCCCATCCCTTTGAGAGCAGCGTGCTTCCCCAGCAAATTCACATGTGTGCTCGATAAGCAGGATGTCCAGAACAACCTCCTGTCCTCCTGTAAGTACATGTAGGTCACAGTGCAGCTTCTCTGAGGCACCTTCTTCCTTTTGACCAGGGAAGGATGAGCTGCCTTGTTGGAGTTTGCTCCCAGACACAGGTGCACAGGAGCGCAGTGGCTGCTGTTATTCCGGACTGTGACCCCAAACCACTGCTCACCACCCACTATCCTCCAGGGAGGAGATGTCAAAGTCCAGGATTATTTCAAGGGTCCTACAATGTGTTGTTTGTGAGCTTAATCCAGCAGATGTTTGTTTGAAGGGGTCTGTCCTTGCTTGTTTTTTCCTTAGCTCCTGCATTCAGAGCTGGGATTTCCCAGCAGTTTCCTTTTCTCATTCCCAGTTTGGGCGGAGCACACAGGGGCAGTTGCCTCCAGCCTGGTTGCACTGAGGTGTGACAGTCCCTGGAGGGGTGCTGGGAAGGAGGGAAGTGGTGACAGCTGCAGAAGAGCAGACCCCAGGCAGATGGGAACCTTTTCAGAGGTAAGCCTAAAAATCGGGCTAAAGCAAACTGGACACTCAAAGGCCAATCCCTACATCACAAGAGGGACCTGGACCAACATCACCCCATGCAGTTTCCTCCACATATGCTGTAGACCAGGGGCAGTGAGGGAAATCAGGCTTTTTTCCAGTATTTTTCATTCTTATGAGAAATCTGCTTGGCTCCACCGTTTTGGGCATATTAAGGCTCCTCTGTGCTTTCATTTCCCATATTGCAAACTAAGCTTAACTCCCAGCTTGTAAAGAACTTTATAGAGGCAAAGCAGAGCCTCTATAACATATATAAATGCTTTTAACAGGGTGAATTGCAGAGCAGGATCCCAATGTGGTATTCAAGCAGGAATTTTACAGGGTGAATCCATCAAGAGATACGAGCATTAGGGGAGGGGTGAAATTCAGCTGGAGCTGGTGGAGATGTTACTAACCCAGAAGATGTGGCCAGGGAGGGTTGGTGGCTTTTCAGCCCCTTTGCTGCAAACACAAGCAGTCAACATCGAGCCCGGTGGGAAGAGCTGCGCCGAGTTTCAGAAAGCAGGCTACCCCCGAGAAAGCGCTGGGAACGTCATGGCATAGTCTGTAGATGCCACCTAGGGGACACAAGCAAGACTAGACTCCACTGCCTCCTGGTTTCCACGAGAACTGCAAACAAAATCACAGATGCCCCAAAATAAGGGGGAGCAGAAACAACCAGCAGTCTTCACCTGCCACTGCCCCAGTGCTTGGCTGGTGGACAAGAGCTATTTCTTTTGATTATTTATTTATTTATTTATTTATTTAATGTATTTCAGACTATACCTGCTGCTGAGCAGTTTCATCAGGGCTCAGTTTTACTGTAGCTGGCAGGACTGGCCAATTCTGTGATTCTACAGTGCCAGGGATGTCCTGCTGCAGTCAAAGGGTGGAGGAGCACCGAGAGACTGATGGGTAAAGAGCCCCCCAGCTACTGAGATGGGGCTGTGACCTCTGTACATCTTTTTTTTTTTTTATTTTTTTATTTTTTTTTTTTTTTTAAGCAAGGAAAGAAGAAAAACATGCATAAATATAACTAATGCACACAACCATTATGTTCATGCCAGGCTGAGGTATCACCATCAATACAATCCTGTCTGTCCTGAGGTGACCCAGGACCTTTGTCAGCTTTTATAAGCTCAGGGGGTTGCAGAGGCAAATTGCTCCTTGGCGGCAGACACAAGGGTGGAGGTTTGTTCTCAGAGCAAAGGTCCACCACCACAAACCAAAAAACCTTTGGCTTGACCTCTGTCAGGGCCCTTGGATGCACAGAAAAATGTTAAAATGCTCAAATTCTTCCTGAGATTTAAGCGTTGCCCAAGTCAGAGAGATCTTGATGATTTATTTATTTATTTATTTATTTTCTTTCCCCAGCCTTTAATGTCTTTCTGTCCCTTTTCTCACTTTGTTGTCATCATTTAGCATGCTCAGCTGGCCAGGGACCAGAAGTGCTTGGCTTAGCTTGGTGGAAAGAAGGAACCTGTGCATCTTGTCTGGGACCAGCCCTTCTTCCTTGTGACCCTATCAGATTCGGGGCTTGCTCTGGTCCCTTGAAATTAAAGTACATTTTGCAAGAGCTTATTTGTGTTTTATTCTAACACAAGCTTTGTAGGGCTGCAGGTCTGATCAGGGGAAGGAAAACCCTGCTGCTGTGCTCCAGGGTCTCGTCGTGGGGTGCTGGGACTCTGGCAGTGGCTCAGCCATGTTTCCATCCCTAAATCCAGTGTCTGGAAGCTGAGATCATCCCCAGATTCTTGTGGTCTTGTTTCCTAACACTGTGGTGATCCCAGAGCCTGGATCCCCTCTCAGGGGGCTCCCTTTGAAGAGGAGATGAAGCTTCATCCCAAACCCCAGGAAGACAGCAGTGAATTACAAATGATTTCTGTTCCTCAATGCCATTCCCATGGTCTCTATGCTGTGTTCATACTGCTATGATGAAGATGCGTGGGGAGCTTGAGCCACAAAAATAATTGTCATGAAACAAGTTTGTGTGATTAACCTTGTTATTCCAGCCAAAGGACCTGGATCAGCCCCCAGTCAGCTTAATAGCTGCGCTGCGAGTCTTACCCAGCCAATACATCTTCCATGTAATCACTGTGCTGTAGGATGAGGCAGGCTGATCTGTATCCATTTGCCTGCCATTTAACCAGCCCCGTGATGGCAACTGGGATTATTTAATGCTAAATGAGTTGGCGGCTGGGAAATGATGTTAAGTGGGAAAAGGCCTAAGTGTATCCTGGTGTCAGGCTTGGGAGATTTTTTTTCAGGCACTGAAATATTTGGTAAAGCAAAACCACTTATTTCACCTTTGTCCTTTCTGTTCATTTCATTCCAACTTTTATCTTTCTGGCTGGGTGAAGGTGGTCATCTGTCTCTGTGGAGGTCTCCGCACAGGGGCTGCTCACCTTAAGCTCCTTTCTTTCCACCCCATAGGAGACATCGTCATGACAAGTCAGACGAATGAAGGCTTCAGCAAGACAAAGGTAGAAGGGGAAGAAAGTCATCAGATATGGGGAAAAAATCAGTTCAAGGCATACATCAAAATCAGCAGGTGAAGGACCATCCAGGCTGTGCTGTAGCCCTGCAAAGCAAGTCACAGCTATTTCCTGAGCCTTGTACAACACATAAAAAAAATAATCTTAAAATCTTCCCAGAAAGTGAGATGTAGTTCAGCTGATGGAAGGGAATTATCCAGAGATACCCCGCTAATATGTTGTGACAAGCTACCTGCTGCAATGCATTAGGTCTCCACTTAAATGTAGTGGCACAGAGAGAGCTGAATGAGTGAGAGCTAGAGAGAGGTTCCCTGTGTTCAGCTGTGATGCCAAGAAACCTCAGAGAAGGAATAAAACCAACCAGGGTTGCTGACATTGACCCGAGGCCCTGTTGACAATTACTTTGGATTGGACTGGAGGGGTTCAAGCTTTGATGTTTCACTAACACTGGAGATGAAGTAAATCAGACTCTGGTCTGGGGGATGCTGGTGAGCTGCAGCACATCGTGAGCTCCTTGGTATAACCTGTAAGCCAATAAAGTTACATCCTACAAGGAAAAAAGCTGGTCCTAAAAAAGTAGAGTAATTAGATGTCTCTCTCTCTGCCTGTATATATATCTTGGTGTGGATGCAGTTATTTCCCCAGTTCCTCTATTTCAATAACAGCTGTTCCCAGGGGATGTAAGTGTTGGTACCAGCGGGAGAAAAAAGGCTCACAAATTGCACAGCGTGATGCATTAACTGGAAAAAAGCAGGCTTGTGCTCCACCATGATTTGTAGAGGTTTGCTGTTTGTATTTGCGAGGGTTTGAAGGACCACGGTGTGCTCAGAGAGAAGAGCAGCTCCTCGGAGCCAACAGGGCAAGGAGTGGACATTGTTCATCCACCTGGACTAGCTGGATTCTGCTGAAATAATTCAGAGGGCCCAAGGAATGACTGAAGGTGGCTCCAGTCATGACAATGATCACCTGCAAGCAGAGTCCAGCTCACCTCTGAAAACAGAGATGGACAAGGCTGTTTGTCCTCTACTCTCCACACTAGAAGCGCTGCTGGTGCAGGGAGCGAGGACCAGGCAGGTGCTCAACAGCATTTTCATCTCAGCCAGGCTGACAGCACAGCAGCCATGCAGAGGGATTTGCCGGAGGCAAAGAGCAAATGTAAAGGATCAGCTGGGAAACAGTGAGCGGTGCCAGGCTGCAGGCAGGGCGCCTGGTCCAGCGACAGTGCCTGGGGGAGGCAGATCCGCAGAGAGCTCTGCCTGTCTGTGGCTCTGATAACTGCTCTGCTCCACCAGGGACTGCCTGAGGGAACTTTTGCTAGATCAGAAAGTGGAGCGTTTCTGCACTTAATTGCCTTGACAAAAACACGTAGTGCCAGAGGACATGAGAAAGTCCCAGGTGTGGGCAGAGTGAGTGCCATCGCCTGTGTCCTGGCAGCTGAGGCTGCCCCAGCCCTCCTGGCTCTGGGTGGCATTTTCATCTAAGTAATTTCTGATGTCAGCATATGCACGGTCAATCAGTTCTCACATGGTCTCTTTCCAATACTCTCATTATGTTTTTGAGTATGTGGGTTAGCTCAGTTCCAGAGCTGAGTCCAATGTGTTCAAGCGTGTGGGGAGAGAAGCAAAGTCCTGCTCACCACACCCTGCTGGCACCACCATCCATGAACTGGTCAGGCATCACCACTCTGATTTAGGATGCTCTCTGCTGAAAACAAGGGATCTTGTGGAAGCCAATGGAGCAGGTTCATAACCCAGCTCTCATTACAGGTGCAGTGGGAAGCTTTGCTTTTCTTCATAGCAGACCCCTACAAAGCGAAGGGTCAAGGTTTATTCACACTGAAGTTCTCCTCCAGCACTGGCATACTCACTTCTGGGCAAGGATGAGCTGGTAAAACACTCAGCTGCTTAATAAGTCACTCCTGTAAGAAACTGGATAAAAGTATTAAGCTAGGGGTATCACGCTTTAAGCCATAAAGGAAGTCTGGGGGCTTCTAGGGCACATTTCATCTTGTCCTAGGGTTGGAGCCTCAGAAAGGAAAAAGGATGCCCACAGGAGTATCCAAGGTAGTGCCTGGGGACACCTGTGCTGCCCCCTCCTCAATTCAGACACAGTTTTGGCTGCACCAGCTCAGTGCATATCATGTCACTGGGGACTTGAGCAAGGAGGAGGTGGCCCCGATGTCCCTTGTGGAAGAGCCACCCCACCTGCAACCTCCTGGTCCCCAGCCAAAGACAGCCCTGAATGACCTTTGGCTCTGGCTGTCTTCTCCATCCAAAGGGTCAATGCTTCTCCTGTTGCCTTTGATTTCCTTCTTCTTTTCTTTCCTTATTATATTATATTTCATCTTCAAAATCTTTAGAAATTGTATTTAGAAGCATTTTGTATCTCCAACCCTCTCTTTTTCATAGCAGTCTGGTCATTTGCTATTCACACTTTGTGAAGATTTAATCTCATTGTCTCCTGACAACTTCCATTTTCACTTGCACGGGTATAGAGCTCCGGTGAGGCTCATGCTTCAGCTTGAGACATATTTCTGAAAAGCTCTTCCAATTGGAGGCAGATTCTTGGCTTTGCTGAAATTTGAAAAGTATTTGGATATGAAATAAAAAAGGCTTATTTTCAGGGAGAAGTGCCAAAGGGCTGCAACTCATTAGAGCTAACTCCTGAAAGTTGGGAGCACGTGTGCTGTGGGAAGGAAGAAAGAAAAAAGTGTTCTGGGAAGGGGAAATAGAGAAAAAATTAATAACTGAGAGGGGGAGGGGGGAAGATATAGATTTTTATTTCTCTTGTAAGAGATGGAAGGGAAGAGGGGGACTGCAGCACACAGCTCTCTCCCTGCTATCTCTATACAGGAGGGAAGAGAGACAAGTTATAAGGTTGTCCTCCAAGCCTTCACCTGTGGCGGGTCTGGGTGTGTTTGAAGATTCTCAAGGCTCTTGTACTGTGCTGGCATGCAATAAAATAACAAATAACCTCTTCAAAATCCCATGCTTTTGCATGGGGTTGGGTCCAGCCACATTGCAATCAGGGTGAACCCCATACGTTCCAGAGTAGCGGTGAAGAGCTGCTACTGAGAGCTTCCAATTTATTATTCTTTTAAATGATATTTTCCAAATCAGAGTCAATTGCAATAAACTGGAAAGGAACAGAAATGAAAGTAACCCTGGTTGTGACATTCCTTGGAAGTCTCGTTGCCCCCACAAAGCTGCCAGCCGTAATTTGCTCTTCAGAGGGAGGCTCTGATCTCCCGTGCTCTAATGACTGTGTGCAGGGCCACATAGCTAATTGCTGCTTTTGTCTTCTCCACTTTTCATGTTCTTTTTCAAAGCGAACTAGGTTTGTAGAGCAGGCAGGAGCAGCTGCAAAGTTAAAAAAATAATAAAGGGAAAAATGAAAATGCTAGAGGCAATCTCAGCACTGTCAAAGCCCCACTGGCCTACTTGTGGGAATTAATTATAAAATCCACGGATATATATGTGTATGTATGTGTCAGGCCTGAGACGAAGCAGAAGGGCACTGCTGAGCTGGATGAGCACATCTGGAAGTTTGACCATAAAAACACATGTTTTGGGCCATGCACACCACAGCCAAGAACAAAGCACATCTTATTGCCACTGGCCATGGCCTTATCCTCCCCCCCCCTTTTTTTTTCCAGCGGTGAAGGTAGGTCCCAGCCTGGGTTGTGTCCCTCAGTTCTCTGCCCATTCCCTCCCCTCACTCCCCAAGTGCTCCCTCCTGCTTGCAGCATGTCCCCCCTCCCTCGTCTCCCACGGAGCTGTGCAGACACAGATCACTTCTGTCTTTCCCTGAATCTCACAGCTCCTGTTGAACATACAAAGGCTTGCAGATGTCATTTGCAGAATAGGTAAACAGCTATTCTATGTTCTAGCCAGATCCTTCATAATGATTCCACAACCTCGTTGAAATCAATGCAATTTTCTTCAGCTTTCCAAGCTGAGTGTCATTCAAATAATAAAACAAGTTCTTTATTCTACTTCTTCCAAAGTGTCAGGCTGAAGTCAGAACTGTGTCTCCTTCCCATGGGAATCTATTAACTCCTAATATTGCAAGCAACATTTTGTTAATAATATTCCTACTTTCTCATTATGCTTATATGTGTGGAGGAGCAAAAAGCCAGTGAAAACTTTTGTTAATGCAACAGAAATGTATCGGCTCTTTTCCTTTCTGAGTGCTCTGTGTGTCTGTGAGAGCAGGATGCATGCAGCACACGAAGGGGGATGGGGAGAGAAGCCACAAGCTTTCTCAGAGAGATTGTAATTGAAATTAAATTGGATTTGATGTACCATGATTAGCAATTCCAGAGTGACTGTGAGGGAGGCAAAGTGATAGCGCTCATGTGAAATGCCTCGATCAATCACTTCTCCACATTATTAAAGTCATTTGGAGGCATCATTCCTTGCCACATACATGCCTGGCCCAAGAAAGAGGGACGCCAAAGGCATCTTTCATGGGTCAAGAAGCTAAGCAGATGGGAAATGCCAGGCTCTGGTGTGTGTCTGTCCCTTGCCACGGGTGAGGAGCTTTGCCTGAGTTGAAGGCCCATCTGTTGGTGGGTCGAGACCTACCAAAGGGGTCACAAAAAGGAACAGCGGTGGATTTTGAAGCAGATTTTGAAGGACTGGGCTAGCAGGAACTTTAGCTGTAGGTAAAGATATGGCATAGGCTGTAGCAATAGAAGCTCCTTTCCCCTGTGGCATCTCTGTCCAGCAGAGCACGCTGCAAGGTACAAGTGGAAGCAAAGGTACCAACATCAGCAAGTCTGCTTGGACTCTGGGCCTCCTGACCAGGCCTGCCGGGGGCTTCAGCCAGCCCTGACAGTGCTTGTTGTCCTGCTGTGTCTGGCTGCCACCGACAGATGGCTGAAATTCAGCTGGAGCTGTGGAAGAGAACAACTTGGGAGTCTGCTGGGGCAGTTTAGCAGAAGCCCCTCTGTTCGGCTGTGTAGTTATATCCTACAAGTCCCCTGAACCATTTAGTCATGATGCCACAGCTGTTTTCCATGGTGGCAGGGCCTAATTAAGCAGCTCCTGCCTCCTCCTCCTCCTCTTCCTCCAGCCCAATCCCATGTGAACCTCTTGGTTGTGCTGGAGGTGCAATTTCTGGGTCTGCTCTGCCAAGTGAGTTGGGAACTGATCGAAGCCTTGAGTTGCCCCATTTTCTCACCCTTTCCCATGCTTCTGCAAGCACGAGGGCAGCAGAGGTGTCCTTGAAGGCTTTGCGTTATTGGTTTCCTGCACCAGTGGCAGGTTTCACTGAAGGAAAATGTCTAAATGCAGAGCCACAATATCTCAGTATTGGTTCATTATACAAATGAAGTTCCTTAGAGGCCAAAGGGTTTCTCACCACACTGAACTTTCAGCAATGCAACACTAAAACAATCATCTGGAATCCTGAGGGAATGGACTCTTAAATAATTCAGTCAGAGAGAAAAGCGATTCCAGGATGTTTATGAGATGGATGAAGGGATTTTAATTAGTCGGCAAGCTTTCATTTAAACTACACGGCACTCCAGAAGGGGGTATATTAGCTCCTTTGTGAAGGTTTATGCTGCTGCTAGTGTGAATCTGATGAACTTTCTTTCACTGCAGGAGGGGCAATCTTTCCTTAGGAGTCCTCAGGATGAGGCAGGATTACTGGGTGGTCCCTGGTGTTCAGGGGCAGTGCTAGGGGAGCGATGGTTCCCTAAAACTGCGGGAGGCTGTTGCTGCCCAGGCTGTTCTGATTGGAGGCTGCTGGAATTTCCCCATCACCATAGATGCCACTTGCAAAGAAGTGGAGTCAGCCCTGCCCAGTGAGGGTTTCCATTTCCAGCTATTTCCAATCTGGCCTACTTTTCCTTTTCATTAACGGATGAGAAAGGTGTAAAGTTGTGCCTGATTCATATCATCCTCCAGCACCAGGGACTTCACATTCCTTTGCTGCCTTTGGACCTGCAAACCCCTGTTCCTGTGCTGTGAGTCATCCCCCCCCATGCCTCGTACTCAGCACATTCTCCCACTCAGGCTGAGTCACTGACACTGCGCTGTATTCCCCACCAGGATGGCACTCACTCATCAGGAGTTAACCTGGCATGTGCATTATTTGCGGGTAAATCTGGGGATAACGCAGTGCTTCAGATGAGAGGAAGCTAAAGACTCCTACTCTCTGCAGAGGCAGTTTCTCAGCAGTTTTTGGAGCAGTTGTGCACTTCTATGTCCTGTCCCCAATATCTGGATCATTGCAGCTCAGGTCAAAGGCCTGATGTGTCCCACCAGAGCAAAAAATAAAAAGCAGACTTTTAGTGTTTAAATATTTTCAATTTTCTGCAGAAATCCCAGATTTGGATAAAAAGCATGTATTGAGGACCCTGCATTTCTGCTGGACAAACCCTTGCTCTGGGCTGCTCCAGCCATGGGCTCATACACATAGCTGAGCCCATGATTTCCAGCCTCTCTGCTGCTGCAGAGCCTGGACTGGACTGCAAAGTCACTATTCAATTTTCACATCATTTGCTCTTGAGCCTGATCATTTCCACTGGACATGGTCAGGCTGCTAAATTCATCTAGATTGCATCTAGATTCATGGCTGGAATGACAGAAGGATGGCTAATGCCTTGTTGCATGCATTAGTCATGCTCGTTGCAGAAAAATCTTCTGCCTCATTTCCTATGCAAAGCTGCCTTGGTTCAGATCCTCACCACTGATTCTTTCTCTTCTGTATTCAAGAGCGCTTGAGTAGCTTCTATTTTCTCTGCAGGGAGACACTTACTCCTTGTGATCAAATCACCGCTAAGTCTGTTCCCCCCCCTCCCCTTTTTGAACAGCTAACCAGACGGAGCTTTTTAAATCTCCCATACTACCTCATTTTTCCTGTCTCCACTCACGCCTGACTCCTGCTCTCAGTCCCTTCTGATTTTTCACCTTCTCTTACAGATGGGAGACGCAAACAGCACCCAGGCTGCTCATGTAGGCTCTCTGGCAGAGCCAGGGTAGCACACGTTTATTAGCTGACCATTTCTGGTTGCAATGCAAGCATGCACTGCCTCTGGCCCTTTGAGCCAAACTGGTGTTCAGTGCTTATGTAGCCTGGTTCATCTTCTGTCAAATTCCAGGATACAGCCTGCTGTGGGAAAGCCTGGCTTGTTCTTCAATGCCGAGTTTTCTTTCTGGGGAGAGCTGAAGGGAAGAAAGCTGCACAAATGCATGGATTAGAGCAGGCTTGTTGTAAGGGAGAGTTGTGATATTGTTCTGTCTTCACTGCTTTGCTATTCACCAATTTACATAGCTTTGCACATGCCTTTATTGCATGGTGGTGATGAAATGGGAGGGAAGCATCTGGAAGCAGTTCTGCATCACTCCCCCAGAAGCATCCCATCCAAAGGTGATTTCCCCAGCAGCTCTTTATTCATGTGCTTCATTAACACTGGCAAGCCAGGCTCTGGCCCAAGAGGTGATACCTTTTCTCAGTCCAGCTGGCAGACCAAGCCGTCTTTGGGCTTAATGCTAACCTTTTAATCAGTGCTAAGCCAACAGCCTTTCAGAAGCTGAAATCAATCACACAAGAGCAGGTACTTTTATCAACCGTAAGTGTAAGGCTGAAAATTTACTTGACCAGAGACAGCCTCAGACAACCCATGGCAAGACATTCCCAGCCTTTTGCTCACTATTAACTGAATCCCATGATCAACTTCCCCATCATGCCCTTGAGTGACGTCTGCTTTATGAATGTGTTGTGGTCTGTGACACCTTGCTTGTTCTCTCTGCACAATGCTCCATTAACTTCTGCAAGTTCCCCCATAGGGAGAAGGACTCATCACTCATTAACATTTAATATCAGAATGCTTGAGAGCTCCTTGGCAGCTTTTGGAAGGCTTCTGAATGAAAATTATCTGGGATTATCAATTTGAAATTATATAAATATAGTTTTGTTCCTATTAGATGCTGGTTGACAATCTCCTTAGTTCCTAATGGACTGGAAAGTATTTTATTTTTCTCATGTCATACAAGCATATTTTTCTGCTTCTTTATTAACAAAACAAAAACAAACCAAAACCAAAACCAAAAACCCACAGTCATCCCACCCTCCACCCCTCCCCAAATATTATTGGAGATCTTTTCAAGGCTGCCAGTATCTGTTCCTTGGCGATGTAGACATACAGAGGAATGAAACCTCATCAAAGAACAAGCCTGGAAATAACCCAGTTAATGTTCTTAGGGGAAAGAAATGACCACTGTTTTCATAAGAGAGGAAGCTATTTCTTAAAAGACTTCAAAAGAAAAACCAAAGGCAACCTCTGACTTCTGTTCTGGAAATAATACAATTATACAAAGCACATTAAAGCCCGAGTGATCATTTATAGCACATGATGTGAGAAACTGAAGCCTCCAGGAAAAGCTAAATGAAAAGGAAGAAGGAAGAAGAAGGAAGCAGAAGTGATGGAGTAAGCGTCCCACTGCTCACTCGTTTCTGTTCAGAGACACTGCACATCTCAGACACCTACTAGCAGCAAGCAGTTGTATAGGTGGATAGACTGAGCATTCCTCACATCCAAGGCTGCCAAAATAATTCCTGTGCCCTGGGTTGTGGCTCTCACTTCATCTTTCAAACACTTTTCAGCCAACAATGCTGTTTGAAATATGAATCTGAGCTTCCCCAGACACCTCCAAGGCTTTCTCTCTGCCTCCGCTGTGAACTCGAGCCAAATATCAGGGCTAAGAGAGTGAGTACAGCAACACTGCTGGTGCTCCTGGGCATCTCAGTGTCTCTTGGTGGAAGTGTTTTGCTGAGAGTCAGCAGAGCTGTGTGAACAGGAGCTTGGACTTCTGCACTGTAGAAGCTATGCAGCTGATTTACTGACAAAAAACATATTCTCTTATCTTTCTACTGACAGTGTCTTCATAATCAACAAAACAGTCTTGCAGGAGAAGGTGCAAATACTTTTCCTCCTCCCTTGCCCTTCTGTTGTCTTTTTCTCCCTTCCACTGCAATTGCTGACATCCCATCCCTCTGCCCTCCTTGCCCTCCCCAATCTGAGCCAGTGTTTCTGTAGCAAGCACTTGCCTTGAAGCCCAGTTCAAGGAAGGAGGGATGAAGGATGTGAAAAACAGATTGGGAGACAGGATGGAGCAGGGCACCTTGCACAGAGCATGGGTTCTGGTACACAGAGAGAGGGAGGGCAGAGACCTAAAACAAACACACACCTTGGCACAGGAACAAAACAGCTTCAAAGTAAAATATAATTTTACTCCCCAAAAAGTGAAGTTTAGTGGCAGGATGGACAAGGTGTCCCCTTCCAGCTCTAGAAGTTCAGATTGATTTCCAGGTTTGAACAAAAAAGGACTTTTCTCTCCCTGTCCACTATCTGCAAATGCTGCCACAGGAAGCAAGGTGCTCTTTAGAAACCCTGGGTGAGGGGCGCAGGAATACCCTATCCCTGTTGGTTCGGAGCTGTGAGTCCCCAGCCTCAACTATTGCTCTGTCATTGCTGTCTTCCTTGTAAGACTGCTCTGACACTTCAGACTGCAGCACTGGGAATAGACAATAAAATGAAATCCATGGTACTTCCTTTCACAATTCTCAATGGTCCCATCAAAAAAAATAATCCGGGATGGTGCTGGAAATCCAGTTACCATTTAAAACATGGGTCTAGGATTAGTGCTTGCAGTTTAGTTTGAAATCTTTACTTTTCCAGGCTCAGAAAATCAAGTAGGAGCTTGAAGACACCCAGAGTCAATTATCGTTTCTAAAATATTGTGACTTAAATCAGTCACCTCAATTTGATGGAACAGGTGGAGAGGGGAAGGAAGAATCCTGATTTTTCAGCTGGATGGGGGAACGGAAGGGTTCTCCTGTGTTTGAGAAAACCAAAAAGAGACAAGAAGGAGGTTGCATCATTGTGAGATGCTGAGCTCAGCCAATCTCCAAGTGATCTGCATACATGCAAAGTTCTCATTACATATTCCACAAACAACTTCCACTCCACTTCCAGACAGCCACCCACCAGCCATGGAGCAAGACGATGTTGCTTGCATGACAAGCACCGAGTTCAGCATCTCAGAAACCAGGGAGCACAAACCAAGAAGTCAATGCTCCCTTCTGCTTGCATCTGACCTGAGGCACAGAGGAGATGAGCATGAGGTCAGGGCATTGCTGGAAAACAGGAATATGCACCCAGAGCCAGAGCAATAGGTTTTCCAATGCTACATTTTGATGTTGGGAGAGTTCCAGTTGTAGAATTAGAGCATCTGGCAGAAAATAGAAGTATTTCAGCAAGAGCTCCAACCATTTTGGGTCAGGAATGTTGTCTTGGTCCCACATGGTTTCAATAGATGTCGCCTAAAATAGACACCTTGAGCAGTTCAGCTGTCCAAACACTGATACCTATTGCTGAGTTGCTGCAAGCTATCTGGAGATCCCTGAGGCTGGAAAATATGACATGGGACAGTGGGAAATAATAGACCCATCAAAAGAGATGGCCAAAGGCTGAGGACCACCTTGTTGCATCCGACGTGGGGCTAGATATCTCCATTTACTCAACCACAAGCCCTTATGGCTGGTGAGCTGCCTTATTCCTTTTGCTCCATTCACTGTCTTGCAGCTGAAGCTGCAACACCAGCCCCATGGGCTGGCACACGAGCAGGCTTGTTCTGCCAGCTGTCAGCATTGAACCTGTAGTGAAATCACCCCCTAAGAAGGCTGCCAGAGAAGAAAACATCACCAGGAGCTTATAGGAGAAACAACTGGACAAAATCCCTCGGCTTGAGTCAGGAGGAGGAGGATGACTCAGTCTTTCAAGTGCCTGAATTTGTGACACGAGCAAATGCAGCAAAACACGATGGGATTCAGGTCCTGTTCCTGAGTGTTCTCATATTTATTCCAATACGTGGAGGCAGGTCTTAATGCTGCAGAGCTCTCCTTCTGAAAGCTGTTGAATGTGTCATGAAAGCGAGGGTGGGTTTTCAGGTAGAATAAATACTACTTCAACAGCAGCTCCTCATCAGGGCTGTCACAGGTCTTCGCCACGCTAATTGGGATGGGGGTACTTTCCTCCGCTGATGCATTGTTTAAGCTGTGCTGGTGGTGGCGGCAGTCTGGCAGCTGGAGGAGGTGATAGGAATTGTGCAAATTAGCAAGGTGTGAGTGGGGAAAGGCTGTTCTGTTAGGATTGTGCCTGAACTTGAGGTCTGGAGCAAAGGCCTGAGGTAGTCTGTGGTTGGAGAACAGATAGCACTTTTCATCTGATGAGCTCCAAACGTTTGGCAATGATACTCCCCACCACAGGAAAACACCTGTTGCCTCATCTCCTCTCCAAAATCAGGCATTTGCAAGTGAAAGAAATAGAAAAGAAACCTTGCTTGTCAGACCAGGACATTTTCTCATCATAAATATTTGCCCTTCTAAAGCAAAAAGAGGAAACCATAAACATTTCAAGCATGGAGAGATTTGCCTGTACTGAGATGGCAGGTTACACGTGTGTGCCTAGGTGGTACTCAGGATTTGCATTTTATCAAGAAGTTCAAAAAACAGCTGCCAGAGGGCTGAGCTCCTGCCCACAGATCTGTGCCTGTAGATTTAAATACAGTTAAAGTCTATTTGGCTGCTAAACTTTGCCAGGTTTTCTATTGTAGAGGGAGAACAACTTGTTGGGCTGTCAGAACAACAACCTTCAGACTGGGTCGGATCTGCACAGCATCTCCCCATGTCTTGGTTTGGAGCAGATCCTTGGGCTGGACATTCAGTTCAGGCTGGGCATGTACTTGCATCTTCGGCATTCAAGATCTCTGGCTGGGATTCTCAGTAAACTTAGGGACAAAACCCAATCCAGGTAATTTCTCCTCTGGATTCTATCTCTGGTATTTCCCACTGGTGCCCCCCAGACTAATATCAGACTAGTTCTTTATGCTCCTCATGTCTTTCAGCATTAATCAAAACCTGACCAAAAGATCAGAGGATGCATGTCAGCTTTTGTTTATTGAGATCTGAGAAAGAGCCCTTCGTGTCTTGTAGTGGGCCAAAGAAATAAAGCAAGGGCAATAAATATTTGTTCTTTGCCTGCAAAGGAATTTCCCTGTAAGCCTTCATGAGTTTCCAAAAATACCCTGATATGCTATTCTCTCCTTTCTCCTATTGATTCTCCAAGCTGTCACTGTGACAGACTGTGGAAAGTGCTCTGCAAACACCCCTCTCCACAGAGAAAGCTTTCAGCTGCTGTTTAATTTTGTGTTTAATTTTCATTTTCATACCTTCAATGTTTTTTTTTTTTTTTCAGTACCACTTTTTCAATTAAAGGGGAGGGGGGGAAGGATGATCATTTACTTTAAGCCGAAGTCACCAACTGTCTGATTTTTTCATTGTTGTGCCTTTCATAATGCCTCCCTCATATTACTCTTGAAGCAGTTTTCGACCTGAGGATTAGGTGCTGAAAGCTAGTAATGTGCTGGTTAGAAATTAATTGTTCTCCTTTGCAAAGAAAAATAAATAAATGAATGAAGACTTGCAGCTGTGCTACTGAAACACACACCTTACTAGTGTCCGCCTGAAAGCCTGCCTGGTGAGATAGATGTTCTTGTGAGCTGCTCATGTGGACTGTGGAGATAATTTGTTAGATGGATTTGCTCCGTACCTCTGTCTTCACACAATAGCAGAGTGTGTTTCCTATGCATTAGTTAGCCATCTGCAACTGGGTAAATATATTTATGAACCAGTTTCAGTTCAGGCATTACTGGCAGACTACACCTTGTTTTTATCTTTTGGCTCTGAAAAGCTGCCTGATGCCTCAAAGTCTGAGCAACAGATATTATGAAGAGTTCCAGAGATGGTTCTGATCTGCGGTGCTTCACTTCAAGCCCAGAACAACAGCCTTTGAATACAAAAGTGTAAGCAGGGCAAAGAGGAGGGGTGAGACTGAATGGTGTGGCTTGGCAGTATGACGTGGTGCTGATTTCTTGTCTGTGTGGCTGTAGCTGTTGAATGGAGCTGGAGAAACTCACAAGAAAATGAATGAATGAATGAATATCAGAGATGTCTTGGGTGCCCCGTTTAACAGCTTGTGTCCTGTGGACTTGATCCAATGTGTGCTACAAAATGAGCTGGTTTTCATTCTGGGAATAGTTGCAGTCTCTGTTTGATAAATTAGCAGCTTTCTTCCTTTTGTTAAGCCATAGCAATCAACTATTTCCCCCCTCTTGGCCCACCCAGAAAAGAAATAGGGTAAGTCCATTTAACCCATTTTCATGACTTCACACCATCAAGCACCCTGGCTCTGCTGATGGGTGGTAACATCTGAATTCAGCCTGAGTCAGCCCTTGTGAAAGGCTATTCCCCTGCCTAAGCCTCAGCCCTTACTCTCCTGGAGATGGGATGAAAAGGCAGAGAGGGATGGCATGGGGAGATGAACTAGTTAGTCTTTTTCTTTTCTACTCCCCCAAAATACATTTGATGAGGAGTTGCAGGGACTGAAGTTGTGTTAGGGTGGATGGGCAGGACCAGGGGAACATCTGTCAGTGAGGCCTTTCCTGGACATGAGATGCCCATGGGCATTCCTGTAGGAACCAAGCCACAAACTGAGGCTTTACCCTAGCATCTCTTTTTTTCCTGCAGAGCCACTCTGAATGCAGCTTATTTCTACAAGTGTGATAAAGGGAACAGAAGATTTTGAGGGACAGAAAAAAAAAAAAAGTAATTTTGGAGATGTCAAAATATTTTAACAGCTTTTGATTGACATGAAATATGTCTGTGTTGTCAGAATGGAAACTTCTGTTTTCATTGCAAGACCATTAAATGTTGTCTCACCTTGGTTTAAATGAGTAAGAACTATGAGATGGCAGGTCCAGAAAGGATATTAAAGAAGAAATGTCTTATTCCATGGGATTCAGAAATCATATGGATTATAAAAGGGGAATGTAATGAGGTGTTAAAATAATTGTGCAATTGTAGGAGCCTTTTGGATCCTGCATCTTTTCACAGGTTGGTCAAAGTGGCCCCCAGATCAGTATCTATCCAAATTATTTTACCTCCCACAATTGTGCAAGACAAGCAGGCTTCAGGAATTGTGCCTCCGGTCTTCCTGAAGCTCATTTAGTATTTGCAGAGCAGCCTAAATTGCTTATCCATGAACTAATGGCAAGAGCATCTGCTGAGATTTTCTGGGTGGGTTTCTTGCAGCAGATGCTGTCATGGAGTTGAGAAGCGGTGGCATGAAGACTGCGAGGAGATTGAGATGCCCTCCCTGCTGTCGTGCCTGTCTCTGAGAGTGGCTTTGAAATGTAATAACCAACAAATTACAATGCAGTGTCTTGGGCAGCATAGATGTGAAGTGCTGACACTGGCTCACATGCTCAGTCCTGGTGTCAGCCCAGGAGACAGCCTTGGAGGGTTAGAGAAAAGAACCAGGAAAAATGTTGCTGCCAGTAGAATATGCCTATTGCTTGCAAATAAAACCAGGCAGATGGCCTGCTGAATTTCAGTCCTTAATTAAAAGTTCTTTATTCTTTAAGCTAATTATAGAATAATCCCTGCTGTGGGAGGGGCTCCTTTGGCATGGAGAGGGTGGTAATGAACATCTCAGTACGCCTCCTTGTCGGCAGGCTCAGCCCTTCATCTGCTGCCTTGCGGCTAAAGATACCCTCAGTGTTAGTTCTGAAGCAGACCCTGCGAAGGGAAATTAAAGATACGGGGTTTCAGATACCCCTGGTATGATGATAGAGGATCTCATTTCCATGTCTGTCACAGCATGGACAACCCAGGGAGCTCCCATGGGAATCTGTACCCCAGACTATGTTGTCACTCTCAGTGAAAGGTCTGCTAAAGCAGATACATTTCTTACAAGTGTTCTGCCTGGGGTAAACCCAGTCTCTGGGTAGTATTTGACATGGCTAGAAGAGGTTTCAGCCAGTGCTGTGGTTCAGGATTTGCACTTTAAACTAACTCCAGCCTCCCCATGTCTGATACGGTTGGAAGTGCAACCTCACTGTGTGCCCCACTGCTCCCCCCACAAGATCCTGGGAAAGTCTGACTTCTACTCCATGAGCATCAAGAGCTCTGTGCATGCCATGCTGGGGACAAAAGCTCATAACATGGATGCTAAATTAACTGATAAAAGACCACTTGTGCAAGGTGGAAAAAAATTAAGAGCTTGAGCAACATCAAGCCCTTGTGAACACTAGGATCCCAGTCCAACGGAACTGCAGAATCACAGAATAGAGCTGTTTACTCAAATCCACATCCAGGAGGCTTTTGAAGAATTCCCAGGAGAAGACTCCACAACCTCTCTGGGCGGTCTGTGCCAGTGCTGTCAGCGCTGAAGCGGTGAAGAAACACTTCCCGGTGTTCAGATAGTGTGCTCCAGTTTGTGCCCAGTGCCTCCTGTAAACTTCTTGTGACCTCACTGTCCCAATGAAATAGCTTCTGCCAGTGCCTTCTGTCTCCCAAACTCATCATCCATCACTTTGATGGCTCTGCTAAGCATTGAAATATACGGCAGGCTTTTGCCCTCCTTTTTCTGTCTTCTGTGACCCTTCCTAGATTAAAAGGCTGAGAAGTTTGCCCCATCCCCTCCCGACCTTTGCTGAACACTAATTCTCCTGGACAGCCTTTGTGATTTCCCCAGGACCTCAGGTTTATTGTCCTATCTCCAGCCTGCCTTTGCAATTAGAGAAAGAGAAAAAGCCGGTGCCTACAATACTGTGCTCGACCCCTAGTGAGTGGCTTGGGCTGGCCTTGCCTTATCACAGCACAAGTGGGTCTTATCAGGGAGTGTCAGCAGCACTGTGCCTTTCAGACAGGATTCAGGGATTGGAAATGCTGCTGATCTCTATCTGCCTGGCATTTCTCTCTCTTTCTCCTTCCAAATCAATGCGAGGGATCTTTTTCAGACCCTCTCCAGGTTAGGGGAGGTGGGGGTAGTGGCGGGGGGTGGATGGAAAAATACTAAGCAGATGAGAAAGTTTTTCAGGCAATTGTTCCTGCCTGCAGCTGCTATATATAGGTTTAATTAGAACATGAAAGACGCCTCAGGATTATGCCATGAGATTTGTTTCCTTAGCCTGTAACTAATGCCCTGTGGTTTCAATAACACCGCCTGGACTTCATTAGCCTCCAAGCAAATATCTACCTTCAGAAACTGCAGAATTATCCCTGGGATGTCCTGGCTCAGAGTGCCACATTAGCTCAGGAGTGTCGGAGGCACTACTTTAAATGTTCTTTAATTATCTCAAGCCTAGGTTACGGAGGAAGCGGTTTGGCACCTGTGAATTGATTTTTGGAAGAGAGCCCCTTGAAATGAGCTTCTTCACCTGACACTGGAAAGTTTTGTCTCTTGCTCCCCACACCCCTTCATGGTGGAGGCAGGTTAGCTCTTTCTCACCTGCCTGGAAAAAGCCCGAGCCATTTCTGATGGGTGTGCGGAGGGGATGCCAAATTATCCAGATTCATTGTGGCTGCCTTGCTTGTTTTGCCCTTTTGTATTTGAATTATCCTAGAAAAGGGATGTGGCCACACAGCTCACAGCTGCTTCTTGGAGGAGAGCTGTTCAAGCCTGCCCAGGAGGGCTTTCAGCCTGCAGGATACAGCCCATAGTGCACTTGCTGTGGGTCTGGAGACCCGAATGTGGCTGCTTCTGTGCAGAATGGCTAAATCCTTTTAAAGGAACTAAATGTCACCAAGGCTTTCTGCTCTGTATATTATTAGATTGAGGCTGAAGAGTGTGGTGTTTGCAGGGGATGCCTGGGGGCTGATCTCCCTGCCCAGACCCAGGCTGTGTGCACCATGCTGGCCCCCACTGGATGTGGTGGCATCCCTGGTCCTGCCAGAGCTGGCTGTGTGGCCTTGGAAATACTTCCTATCATCTGCTCCAGCACCATGGGTGTAGCTGGATATTAGACCTAAAAGCAGGACAGTGTGGGGCTTAAAAACCATGGCCGGGTGATTATATGGGAAGCTCAAGGAAGATGAATACAACTCTCAGTGTCCAAGAAGACCTTCTAGAACTTAGGTCTTTCAAGCTAAAACTGAATTATACTATTTTCCCTTTCTTGTTGTTGTTGTTGTTTTCAAACTGCAAATGGATCAAAACACAAGCATCATGCAGTTTTAGCAAGCCTTTCTGCAGTGCACTTTTGGGAGACACCGTCTGACTTTGCACATATTGCCAAGGAACTCTCAGAGTCTCAAGAATTGCTTTCCTACCTGAACCCTTTCTCAATTACTGTCATCAAAACAGCACTTCTGCAGCAAGCAGTGCAGGAGAAAGGCACAAGGCACACCCGGGGCTGCTCCCTACATCAGCAGAGATGCACTTAGAAAAGCTTTTTGTGGAGCAGACAAGTGTACATCTGCATTTCTTCTATTCCCAACCATTTTCTATTTACGCAAGTTAGCTGACAAAACTGCTGCAGCAGCTTTTTCTCCTGTCTCCTAGGATTATTAGTTTGTTTTTACTGCCATTATTATTAAGGGCACAAAAAGATTTATTTTCTGTAAAACAAACCATGTTATTGTCCAGACAGATTTAAAGGACTGGATTAGGAAGCGGCATTACAATACATTTTGTATGAAAATGAAATATCATGAGCAGTTTCTTGGCAGACCTAATGCCTTTCAGGGCTGTTCTTTGGGAACAGCAATTCCAGGCAGGGGCTCTGGAAAAATACAGTGGGGTGGTATAATGAGACTGTATCAGAATGGATACGCATGATCCAGGCAGATTAATATTTAATGAACACTGAAGTCTGCTATCCCCTAAACCATCGAGTGCCTGGGATTTGCAAAGTGGCTAATTTTAAAGTATTTTGTATGGAATTATTCATGCATTAAAAAGTACATGACTCTCTTGCAGTCTAAGTCACTGAAATGGAATTAAACTGAATGAAATTTAGTCATCAAAACATCAGGCCAAGACAACAGCAGTGCAACGAGTGTATAGTTTTCATTAAAGGACCCACTGAACACTGAAAAGACCAGGCTTTGAGCACAGCCTTCTGTAGGGCAGTAATGGCCTGATCCCAATGGGTTCCTTGGGAACCCAAGGGGGAATAGATCCCTTTTTTGGCTTTTTTAAGCAGGGAAGAACCAGCAGCAGTAGCAGGGCCAGCAAGAGCTATCGAGCTGGAAAATCACTTGCAGGGATTAAAATAGAGCTATGGTACTGGAGCAGGAATAGATCTGGGTTGAGACCAATGGCCTCACTGGAGTGATGGTTATGACACTACTGTCATCATCTTTATTTTCATTTACATTTTGCCTAGAAGGAATAATTCAAACCTACTTGTTGATGAAGTTCTAATGAGACTTTACTTTGGCTTCCACAAATGTTTTTTGGACCTCATTTCAGACAATTCTTCTGGCCTCTCTTCTAGTCTTTTCCCCAATAGTTTCTGATAAAAGAAGAATGTTCCAAAGAAAATGTTGCTTTCACTCAGAAAATTATTTTTTAATTAAAGGATGGAGAGGAAAAGTTTTCTTCTCTGGCATTTTCTCCATCTCGTTTAAAAGGTTTTCACTCTACCTTGATAGATAGCAGTTTGTTGAAGTCAGTTCACTTTCTTGAAAGTGATTGCTTGGTCTGAGCTTGTATTTTGTGCAAAAAGTGCAAGGCATAGGTGAATGATTCTTTGCCTCACAATCTGTGAATGCATTAAGCTCATTGACTTAATGAGAGAAGATAAAATAAACCAAATTAAAAGTGTTTACAGCTATTTGAATGCTACTAATTATGCCGAAGAGCATTGCAGGAGAACAGGGAGAAAAAAAATATGGCAATAGATGAAAGGGAAGGGCAGAACAAGTTGAAGATTCATTTTCTTTTTGTGTGCCTGCACGGTTCAGTACAAACAATAATTATGATACTGGCTCATTAGGAAGATACAGTAGGTAAATACTGCAGTCAGGAATGGGAAAGTCACACCCTCTGTCTTAGCTGTACCACTTGAAGCAAAATCACTTTTGTTAATAACAAAGGAGGAAAGTAGGATGTTCATACACATGTATCTGCAGCCTCTCTCTGGATCTGCATGGAAGCAGTTGGAGCATTTATTTTGTTATTTCTGGAAAAAAAAAAAGCAAAAAAAAAAAGCTTATTTGGAAATAATTTTATTTATTTATTTATTTATTTATTTATTTATTTTTCCCTGGGTGAATTAAAATAAAAGATGAGCCTGAAAATGAGGAGAAAATGTTTCACACCAGCTCATGCTTTAATCAGCCCCAAGTAAGCAATTTTTTTGTTCCTTTCTTGTAAAGTGAATAAGGGTTTGGCACTGGACCTGCCCAAAGTGTATTTCTTCTTTCGTCATTTTTTTTTTAAATTTATCCCTGAAAGGACCCATTATTTTCATGGCAATTATTGTAAGCTAGAGAAATCCACATTAAGTCCCTATTTGAATATTAAACATAATTAAAAGACTTTTCTACATTGTGAATTGTCTCATCTGCATGCCCATCAACATCTGTGTAATAATGGGCACAATGTCTCAGAGGTACGAATTACCCTTTTCTTCCCCTTGTCTTTTTTTAGGCTGTGGGGAAACAAACACAGCAGGTGATGCCCACACTGCCATGCTATAAAGTTTCCGATACAGTTTTGCTTCATTTTCAATCAAAAATCTATTCCCTGTTTTGACAGCTGATTATATCTGCTCTTGTATATGTTCTTTAAACCAAGCAATGCTATCTAGAGACAAAAATGTGGAGGGGTGTATTTTAAAAGCCTTTAATTTATTAAACTCCAAGCCAGAAGAAAACTGGAAAAGTTAATAACTAGAGTATGATTAACGAAGCTTTCTCTTTCTTTCTTTCTTTCTTTCTTTTTCTTTCTTTCTTTCTTTCTTTCTTTTCTTTCTTTCTTTCTTTCTTTCTTTCTTTCTTTCTTTCTTTCTTTCTTTCTTTCTTTCTTTCTTTCTTTCTTTCTTTCTTTCTTTCTTTCTTTCTTTCTTTCTTTCTTTCTTTCTTTCTTTCTTTCTTTCTTTCTTTCTTTCTTTCTTTCTTTCTTTCTTTCTTTCTTTCTTTCTTTCTTTTTCTTTCACAGCTGGAGGGATGGGGAAGTGGAAATACCCCACTTTCTAATGACATGAAGGAAAGGTTAATGTGAGTGTTCACTGTCAGATTCCTTCATTGCCCTTGACAAAAACTTTTGAAAACACCATCAACCCCCCTTCTCCCAATAAAGGCTCTCTACCTCAGCAGACTCTTGCTCCCTGTGATTAACTTCCATGGACTATGTGCATCACTATCAGGCTAATGGCCATTACTTACTTATTTACTTGATTTGTTTTAAAATCTCTCTCTGGGTGACTGCATTTCTGTTAGCAGCTGCACAAAGGGCTGGAAACAACATACACACATTCAGTGTTTGCAACTTGGCGGATTTGGGGGAAAAGGTGCTTCAGGAAGATAAACACATGCATGAACGCTGGAAATAAAAGTAATAAAGATTGAAAGTTAGAGACCTGAAAAAAGGGAAAAGAAAAAGAAGAATATGCAATATTTCTCTCCCTTGATGAGAAAAAAAAGATGGTCTAGGGACAACTGATAATCAATGTACTTAGGAAAAACTGGGACAAAATACACAAATGTTGTACATGAATATTGCTGTGAACCAGCCAGGGAACAGTGAACCTGTGCAGTTTGGTTGAGCGAGACATTTCCAAACTTGCCAGGTATGAAAAAGACAGCCGCCTTCTGCTTTCCAAAAGAGTTTCTTCTTAATTTATACTCCTGGCCAAAAGTCCACCACAGGTTCAGTTTTTCAGCTGAAAGTATGGATTTAAAGAAGCGAGAATGTGTCACAAAACGGACTGATTTTGTAAAGACAAAGAAGTGAGAATTGAAGCATATTTTACTGCTCATACAAAATTCATGGAGGGAAACAAAGGGCTGTGGCTGGAATGGACCCTGTGGACCATATCTAAGTAAAGATCTTTGACTCTACACTTCTGCACTGTCCAAGCCAAAACACTAACCTTAACCCTAATGCTAAATATAAATATGACCCTCACCCAACACCTGGATGTGTTGGTGTGATGGAATGAGAACCAGCTTCAACGTGTGATGATCCAACATCTCACACCATCTCTTCTGCCCTGAAAGACTGCTGTGACAGATGGAGCCCGAAGTAAGTCATGGACTATGCAAACTCAGTGGACATATATACATAAATGAAAATAATGATTAATTTGAATGTATTGGAAAGGGTGTAACCTGAGCATGACATAAATTGTATGGAATAAGGGGTGGATATATGTTCTGGTTTAAGCTAGGATAGAGTTAATTTTCCTCCTAGTAGCTGGTAGGGTGCTATGTTTTGGATTAGGATGAGAAGAGTGTTGATAACATGCTTGATGTTTTAATTGTTGCAGAGCACTGCTTACACCAAGCCAAGGACTTTTCAGCTTCTTGCTCTGTCCTGCCAGTGGGCAGGCTGGGGGTGCAGCAGGAGCTGTGAGGGGACAGACCCAGGACAGCTGACCCAAACTTGCCACAGGGGCATTCCATACCATCTGACGTCATGCTGAATAATATATAGGGGTGGCTGGGCTGGGGGGGGGGGGGGACTGGCTGCTTGGGGATAGGCTGGGCATCAGTCAGCAGGTGGTGAGCAATTGCATTGTGCATCACTTGCTTTGCACACGTTATTATTAGTAGTACTAGTATCATTATTATTATTTTTTGTTTGTTTTCTTTTCTGTCCTAATAAACTGTCTCTATCTTAGCCCCCAGGCTTCATTTTCCTGATTCTCTCCCCCATCCCAGAGAGGGAGGGGGGGAAGGTGAGTGAACGCCCGTGTGGTGCTTAGCTGCCTGCTGAGTTAAACCCCAACAATGATTCAGGGAGTTCAAGCTTGCCCATCTTACATCTGTCTGTCCAATCTTGCCCTTATCTAGCTCCTCAACTCTATTTGCATCTAGCTGTCTAAAATATTTTATCTAAAAAATCTTTTCTCACTTCTTATCAATCTAACTTCTACTACACTTATCCCTTGTGAAAAGTGAAACCGTCTAGAGGCAGCCTGGACTTGGCACACAGTTGAGGTGTTTGTTCTATATTTCAGTGAATTGTATCATGGTTTACTGTTGTTTGCTTCAAAATAAGAAAAAACACTGTGCCTCTGTGCAGCCTAAGGTGGGAGCTGGTGCAAGGGGGCAGTGACATCCAGCTACTGATTTCATTGGAGAATTCTGGTGTAAGGAAAATCAATGCAAAGCTCAGGTGGTCAGTGAGAGAAATGGCAGAGCTGGAAGGTGAGGAGCAAGGTTTTCTGTACAGTGTCCAGCCTCAATAGACTGAGAGACTTAGGAGAAGACTTGGATCAACATCAGTTGGGGAATGTTGTTATCACAATTTGCCTCAACTGAAGAGCAATGAAAACTATCAGTAAATATGAAAAATCTTTCTTTATAAAGGCCTCATTCAAGTCTTCCTTTTACTGCACTCCTTAAACTTGACCAATTAGCTGTAGAAGTTTTGAACAATTGAACTATATTGTCAAAATAGACATATCTTGTTAAGGCTTTCTTCATTTTAATGACCCCCATGGTGTATTTGATGCTCAGGTACCTCAGGTACAACAAGGAGATAGAATAAATCTCTCAAGGACCTAAAGTCAGAGGCAAACACCAAAGTTTCTTGGAGCATTTAATTGGTCCCATGGAGGGCCTTTACTACCAAAGCCTCCCAAAGGACTTGTTAGAGTAGATTAACTGCAGGCCATGATTGCAGGTAGTCAAGGGCATTGTGCAGGTGGCTCTGATGCTAAGAAAAGCCATGGTTTTGATGAAGCAGAAAGGCCAAGCCCTGAGCTCAGCCCTGGGAAGAGAGGTCCAGTCCCTCACATATGGAACAGTGGGATGTGGGCTGTGTGATGCTGAGTGCAGGACAAAGGTATGACACAACAGGACCTGTCTGCAGGGTGGCAAGAAGGCAGCAAGGCCCCAGGTGTCATGAGGGCAATGTGTCTCCTCATAGGCCTCAGATGCAGAGACATCACCCATAGCCGAGCGGACAAAGACCTCCATCTTGCTGGGCCCTTCAGCCTTGGCAGGGCCCTCAGCCATCTCCTCTGCAGGCTGTCCTGCACTGTCTCACACCTGTCCCTCTCTCCCTGCAGGCTGCAGACACTCCTCTCCCTTCTTCTTGCTCTCAAAAGGGCATTTCCATGGATGTCTCTCCACCCTCACATGGGAGTTCCTTGAAACACATTGACATGCTCTGATGACAGACTTCATCTAGGTGACCACTGGCACCACAGTGTTATCCTTTGAGGGACATTTCTTCCTCCTCAAGCTCACTGCACACCTTCCAAGTTGCATTTTCTGACAGCTGATCTTTTCCCTGTTATTTCCTGCTAACAAGCAAAGTTTTGTCATCTCAGAAACCACTCCTCAGGCAGCACTCCCAACCCAACAAAATTCCTGTGGTCTCTCAGCTGACCAGACACAAGCTGCCTCTCCATCATCTCTCAAGCCATTGGCTTGCTGCTCATTTCAAACTCCTTGGCTAGACATGACCAAGTCATGGGCCTCCTACTTTCTATTCCTACCCTCTTGAAGAAGGAACAGAACAACCCCATCTCCAGGCCTTCTTTCTGGATGGGGCCTACCAGACACTTAAGCAGAGGGGATCCCACAGTCAACATGCCAACTGGGCACCTTCTGCTGGCCTCTCAGGGACACTGGCAGATGAGAGCCTAAAAGTACACATCCCAGCCAGGAGACAAGGACCAACCTGTCAGCTAGTTCACAATCCCTTTCCAATTCACTTTCTTGCTACTTGCTCTGGAGCTGATGCTCCAGAGACAGAAATGACTTCACAGTCATCTTCACAACCATGTTCCTCCTGTGGGCCTATGAAAAACTTGAGGCACATTTGAGCTCATCATAGCATTCCCACCCATCTCCTCCTTGTGGCCTACAAGTTGATCAGATACACTTTACCTCATATTCATCTCTGAACGATGTATGAAGCTCAGGAACTTCATGATTCCTGCCAAGAGGGCCAACTGCTTAAGTTAGAGGTAGGAGAGGAGATGAAGGTCAGGGTTTTAGATCCCAGGAACCAGGATATTGGGCTTTAGTATTCCAGATTAGAGCTTTCCCACATTAGGCATTACACAGGCATAGGTGGAGGATTTGGTGATCAGCTTTGGGTGTCAGGTCGGTGTTTAGGGTATGGGCAAGTTTTGTGGGATAGGGTTTTGTTTAGGGATGGCCTGAAGGATAGGGTTAAGTAGAACATTACTGTCCTAGTGATAAAGGCAGAGATTAGGGTGAGTGAAAAGTTAATAGGCTTATGGGTTTGGCTTCAAGGGAAGGTTTGAGGTTAAGTGGGAGAGTAGTGAATTACAGTCAAGGTGAGGAGTAGCAGTTAGGGGTTCAGAAACATAGTAAGAGCCTAAAAGAAATGTTTTCAGAGTCAGTGTTACAGCAGCACCAACACTACCTGAACCTTCATACCTCTGCAAAATTATTCATTTTTGCTTGCCAAGCCCCTCTTCCCTCCCCCAAATCACACACATTTCCTGTCCAGGCTTCTCCTGACCTCCCCATATCAGTCATCTTCTTAGGGGCAGCTTTCTGATGGCTTTCATAATATCGGAGTATCTGTCTCATCTCTGTTGGCTACTCCATTCCTGAGACAGAAGTGCTGTTGTAGTCAGGAGGGAAAAGGGCACAAAGTTCCATAGGAGCACCCTGAACAATGTGACCAGCAGCTCTGCACCACCACAAAAAGGTGCTTCCTGCCTACAAGTTTTGGTTCCAGAATGGCTCCTGTGGATCCAGGGTAACTTTATGCAGCCTGTCATGCAGGCTTCCTCCCCCCCAGGGCATCATGGAGGCAGTGGCCACCTCTGTGTAAAAAACAAAAAGCAGCCCTAAAGGATGAGTTCAGTCAAAAGTTGAAACCTCTGACCTGACAAACATTATCTAAGAACTTTTCCTCTACGGGGCCAACCAGATACTTCGACTATTTGCAAACCATGTGCCTTCTGCTGGTCTATCAGGGACACTTGCAGCTGTGACCCGAAGGCACAGACCCCAACCAGGAGTCAAGGGATGACCTGCCAGCTACTTCAGAAAAAAGTCAGCTCACAATTGACTTTACAGAACTTCTTTTAGGAGTTGATTATGAATTTCTGAGGCACCACTGACATCGTCATACCATACCTGCAAAACATCCTGTATTAGACCCTGGACAAGCAAAGGTAGAAGTGAGCTGATTGTGTTCCTTCAAGCCCATGGCACTGCTGCTGGACTCCAGGCTCTGTGACACACAAGAACCAGTTATGTGCCAGTCCTGTGAGGTGCTAGGGCAGGAATGCCCTTACAGTCAATGTTCAAGTCCCATGCCTGCTGGTGGTTTCTCAGCTTTTGGTGCACAGTGAAGATCACACTCACTTCCACAAGCCATGTGCCTCAAGCTGTCCTAGAAGACACTCAGGGGAAGTTCCCCCCCAGCTCCACTCCCAGCCCCCGCTGGCAGTGCTGCTCTGCAGAGTGAGGGGGCTATGGTGCTTGGGGCATGGGGGCACTCTGCAGGGCCATGCTGGGCAGTCTGGGAGGCAGACCCAGCTCATAGGGTCACTTCCATTGCCCCAGAGCTGCAACAAATCACTTTCCAGACTCCTTGGCCAAGGCTGCTGCAAGCCCTAGGGCTGCAGAGCTCTCCTCTGCCTGTTTACCCCAGATTTAGCACTTTAGCTCTGGTCAGTCCACCAGGCTTACGTTCTGGGGGCTCAGAACAGGTCTCACAGGAAGGATATCAGACAAAAAAGGCAGTGTAGGGTTTTGTTATTTTGTTCAAATTCACAGAGAGCCTGGCTTCTCATGCACAGAGTTTCTGACCTATATTCAACAGGTACATACTGAAATGCAAATGGGATGAATCATCTCATTTTAATTGGATACATTAGCTGAATTAAAACAAAGAAAATCCTCCAAAAAAATAAGCACAAAGACACACGCAAAAATAGAATATTGGCTATTCCTGTAATTATTGATATTATGAGTCATCTGCAGAAGCAGATTGGAAATTTGCTGCATCTGAAAAACACCTAGTCATCAATTTCCATAAGGCATCCTTGAGCTCTTGATTTCTCATGCTGTAGATGAGGGGGTTCACTGCTGGAGGCACCACCGAGTACAGAACAGCCGCCATCAGGTCCAGAGATGGGGAAGAAATGGAAGGGCGTTTCAGGTAGGCAAACATGACAGTACTGACAAACAAAGAGACCACAACCATGTGAGGGAGGCACATGGAAAAGGCTTTGTGCCGGCCTTGCACAGAGGGCATCCTCAGCACAGCCCTGAAGACCTGCACATAGGACAGCACAATGAAGACAAAACAACCAAATACTAATGAAACACTAACCACAAGTACCCCAGCTTCCCTGAGGTAGGAATTTGAGCATGAGAGCTTGAGGATCTGGGGGATTTCACAGAAGAACTGGTCCACAGCATTGCCTTGGCATAGGGGCAGTGAAAATGTGTTGGCAGTGTGCAGGACAGCATGGACAAAGCCACTGCCCCAGGCAGCTGCTGCCATCTGGGCACAAGCTCTGCTGCCAAGGAGGCTCCCGTAGTGCAGGGGCTTGCAGATAGCAACGTAGCGGTCATAGGCCATGACAGTGAGAAGGGAATACTCTGCTCCAGCCAAGAAGAATACAAAGAGGACCTGGGCAGCACATCCTTCATAGGAGATGGCCCTGGTATCCCAGAGGGTATTGGCCATGGCTTTGGGGAGAGTGGTGGAGATGCAGCCCAGGTCGAGGATGGCGAGGTTGAGGAGGAAGAAGTACATGGGGGTGTGGAGTCGGTGGTCGCAGGCTACAGCGGTGAGGATAAGGCCATTGCCCAGGAGTGCAGCCAGGTAGATGCCTAGAAAGAGCCCGAAGTGCAGGAGCTGCAGCTCCCGTGTGTCTGCGAATGCCAGCAGGAGGAACTCGCTCACAGAGCTGCTGTTGGGCATTTGCTGGTTCTGGATATGGACTCTGCCAAAGGAGAAAAAAACATTCAAAGATAGGGTAGGTTTCTTAGAGCAAAACTCAATTCATTCTTTATTAAAGATTTCATGTTACCTTTTTTTCCTACAAGTCCTTAGTGCATCGCCCTTGCTGTAGTCCTGCCTTGTGCTGGCTGATGTCATATACACAGCAGCTGGCTCTGCCCAGAAATTCCTGACGGACCATATTTACTGCACAGCCATGGTACATGGAGATGTATACAGCACTGTGGTTTTGGAGGGAGGGAGGGAGGGCACCTGGGAAGGGGATCCCTGTGTTCAATGAGGGTATTTGGTTGTGTGATCAGTGCCTGCAGCAGACTCAGCTTGGGGATGGCTGCACTCAGAGGTGATGCTGAAAAATCATCTGGGCTGTGCTGGGAGAAGACGGCACCAGCTCCAAGTGCAGGTGGAAAAGACACTCGTTCAGCACAGCTGTGCAGAATGCAAGTAAGAAGACTTGACAAGGAATCTGATTCAGAAGAGTAAGCAAGGGAACTTGGACAATGCAAGGATCTTTTTTTTTTTTTTTTTTTTTTTTTTTTTCTGCAGGAGCTCTGGCGGCACAGGAGGCAGGTCTTGCCCTCGACAATATAGAGTTGAAGACTGAGGACAGAGATTCTCCCAGATTATCTGTGCCATGACACAAGCTGTGCTTGTGAGGGGGATAGGAGACCAGGGGCTGCTGCAATGAAGGCACCTGCACTGCAGGGGATGGTAGGGAGGGTGTAGCTCCCTCTCACTGCCTGTCCCTGCCACTGCTGCCTGCAGCTGTGCCTGCCAGCAGCTGTTTCTCTATCCCCGCATCTCGTCCTGTCCATGCTCACAGACCCCTTCCCAACCGCAGTGTGTGCAGCTTTGCCCTGCAGACACCTCCCAGGGATAGGGACAGCTCTGGGGACATCTACCTGTCTGCAGGTCCTAAAGAATATCCTGGATATTCCCTGAGGGAAAAAAAGAAAAAGAAAAAAAAAAAGTAGATGCTGGCAAAGTGTGTAAGCAGAGATGAATGAAGGGACTTTCAAAGGTTCATCAGCAACTTACTTATACCTCAGAGTAATGCTGTAGGAGCCTCAGTCCCTTTAGAAATCTAATCATTCCATTATCACACAGCCTGCTTTTCCATCACAGCAGGAAAATGAAGGCAGAGACTGCAGAAAGTGCCTTCACTTGCAGGCAGCCCCTGCCCTGCCCTTCCACTTCCCAAGCCCCCGGGGCAATGCCCTGGGGGTGCTGTATAGCTGTGAGCAGCCTGCCCCAGGCAGCAGCCTCTGGGCAGTAGCAGGACCCTGTCTTGCCTTGCCCTTTCAGAAGGCTCCTTCCATTTGCAGCTTCTCCCCGCAGCCCCTGGGCAGCACCCCTGACTGTACCCCAGCTGCAGCTGGCCCTGTCAGAAGGCAACTCTGGGGCCCTGGCCTCTGGACATGAGGCAGGGAAGCCCTTCTCTGCAGCATATCCCCCTCCTCTGCACCAGAGACTTACACCACAAAAGTCATTCTTGTAAGTCCCACAAGCTGTGGGATGTGCTTAATTGAGGAGATCCCTGCAGGAACCACACCTGCATTGCCCTGCACTCATTGCCCTTACCATGCCAGGAGCTGTGAAGGTTCCTGCTTCAGTCAGGTCTCCTCTGCCCACCTGCTGCAGGCTGCCTTACAGTTCCCGTGTTTTCTGTCCCCCTTCAGCACTGCCCAAGAGTTCCCTCCCTCCTTTCCTCTCTCCCAGGAGCCTGGCCCAGATCAGCAGCACAGGCCCAGCCCAAGGCATTTGCTCTCCCCACCCCACACTGGGCTCCCTGGAGATGTCCCTGGGGCTCCCCAGGTACCTCCTTGAAAGAGAAGGCACTGACGTTCCCTTGCTCAGCTGACAGCAACATTTCTTTCCAACACTGTTCTCTGTGCTCCCAGAGGCAGAGTTGGGTGGGAGAACCACCCTGCCTTGTCCCAACATTAGGCAGGAGAGCTAGACCAGGACAGGCAGCGAGATCCTTTCCCCCTGCTGAGGGAAGGGATGCAGCCAAAGCAATCGAGGCATCTCTTTTGGGGTTTTGCAGTCCTGTGGCTGGAAGGGAACTCAGCCTCCTCCCATGCACAACACAAACCTGTTGGAGGTGGGGTTACTCTTGCTTTGACTCAGGCGTGCACCAAACAGGCACCCGCATATGAGCTCCTTTTCTAACTCCTGTGCTAGGCAATGGAGGAGGTGGTCATGGGTAAGGTTCAGGTGCAAACTCCTGACTCCATTTCAAGTGCCAGACACAGGCCAAGATACATGTGTGTATCTGCAATATGTAATGGAGCAATTTTTGGAGAAAGAGCAGCGACTAGAGTCACCACCTGGGAGGCTGGTGGAGAACTCCTGTGACCAACTGAAATGGCAGCAAATATGCACATGTATGACACTTGAGACTTTTCTTACTCATTGGGTTCAAGGTAATCCCTAGAAGTGTAGGTTGATCAAAAGGGGTCATGAACCACAGGAACAGCCAAGCTTCTCCTCTTCTCCATCTGTTCTATTTCCAACAATGTCTGTTGATTTTATAATCAGAAGTTGTCCCATGGGCATCCACACACTGCGCAATCTAATTCAGGGCAGCTGCTCCCTTTAACAGTCAGTTACAGGCCTGTAGTTCTATATGACATGACATGATTCTCCAACATGATTTAAAGCAGCATTGAAGCACACCATGCATGTCTTCCATCATGCAAGACAGTCCTTAACAGACTGAAGCCAGTTCAGTGGAGGCCACCGAGATGGTTGGGGCTGGAGGATGAGAACCCTGGCCTTGTTCAGCATGGGGAAAGAATGGCTTTGAGGGGAACACATAGCAGCTTTGCACTGTCTGTGCAGAGGTTTCCAAGAGGACAGATTAAAGATCATCACTACCATGCAAGACATCAGTACAGGCAGAGGGCAGAAACAAGAGACATTCATGATACATGTGTACAGAAACTTTTCCAACAAGAGAACAGCTCTGGAAGCTATGTCTCAGAAAATGTGAGCCAGCTCCACACCTGGAAATTTTCAAGAGCCATCTGCATAAAGCCTCGAGTAAGTTGCAGTGATCCTGCTTGGAGCAGGAGGTTGCCTATTGAGGTCCCTCCTAGCCTGGTGTTGCTGTTGTGCCTTCTTTTCTAGATGGATTGGTTCAGAAAAGCACTCAGGTTCTCCCTGATCACAGAGGAATCACAGCAGGTGCAGGGGGTCTTCCCTGTTACCACAGATAGCCCCTGATTTTATCCTTGGCTTTTCCCATCATCTGCCTTTTTCTTCCCCGTCTCTTTCACTGGTCTCATACCTCTCAGAAAGAATGGTCTGCTCTGTTAATACATTCCCTACTGCACAGTGGCTTTCCTTTTTGTACCCTCATGTGGTGTTTATCAGATGGTCGCTCTGATAGTGAATGGAGTAAGTCTTAGTATGTCTGACCATGAAAATTAACATACATGGCTCCTGTGTGAGAAGCACATGTTGTCTTCTTGCTTTCCGGTTAATAATTACCATGGAAGTAGTTTGGATTTTGATGTTTTGATGGGACAAACTGGCACCTGCCAGAAAGTGTGCGGTTCTTCAGCTCCAATGCCAACACCTGTAGAAACTGGGAATTTACAGTACACGTACTCTGAACTGCCCCTGTACTCCCTGATTTGAAAATTACCCCAGTGTCTGATTATTGTTGCACCTCAAAATGGAATTTCCGATTTAACAGCAGAGTCAGAAAAATGGCACATTATAACTAGACCCCACTCCCCATACCATTCACCAGTCTGGGCAGTCTGAAAGCCAGATGGGAGATGGTGCCTGACAGTTGAGTATCAATACCTAAATGACAACACAGAATTAACACATGATGGGTTTATCCATCTTATTACTGAAAGGAGGTTGGCCATATCCCTTTGTCTCCCACACTTCATAAACATTTATTTGTATTTATAAGCATTTATTTTATTTATAAACATTAATAAGATCCCCTCTCAGTCTTATTTTCTCAAGGCTGAACAGACTCAGGTCTCCCAGCTTTTCCTCACAGGGGACATGCTCCAGGCCCTGTATCATCTTTGTGGCCCTCCACTGGACTCTTTCCAGGAGATCCCTGTTTTTTTTTTTTTTTTTTTTTTTTTTTTTTTTTTTTTGTACCGGGGAGCCCACTATCTTCTCAGAGACAGCACAATCAGGGCGAGCCATTTGCCTGCAGACATTAACAGCTGACAGCATCTATAAAAGGGAACCTTGAGAGACTCCAGGATTTTGCCTAGAGAAACAACTTGACATTTACAAGGAGAAGAGCCTAGACCTGCACCATCGGAAGAGTAACCTCCTACATCAGGGTTGACTGGGACCCTGCTGACTGAGCAGTGCCCAGGAGGAGGGTCTGGGCACTAGGAGGGATGCCATATGAGCAGTGGTGCCTGCTCACCAGGAGCAAGGCCAGCTTCATTCAGAGCTGCCTTATGAGGAGCATGGCCACCAGGAAAATCTGCATTATCATACTCAGCTCAGGTCTGGTGTAACACCAAATGGACAAAGGTCTGAAGCCAGAAGGGTCTCAGTGCCTCGTTGCCTCCACCCATGAACCAGGCAGGGGTCAGACCATTCTCCTGCACTTGGCAGTGCCCATCCCCGTCTCCTACTCCCTTCCCAGGGGCCTGGCCCTTGTGCTTGGTGAGACACAAGCAGTAGTTTTCTATGCATCAGTGTCACTTTCACACTGCCTTTGCCTACTTGTCTTCACTACCTCCAATATTATGCTCTAACGAGCTCCAAGGGAGGCTATGTCAGTACCGGCCCACAGGGGGGCATGCCAGGAATGTTGCATCTGACTTGGACTTCTTGAGAGATTTCTTCAGTTTCCTCTTAATGCTAGCGTTTCATGGGCTCATCACCAAACCCACCAGAGGGGTCATTACAATGCCTTGGGCTGGGCCTCTGCTGCTGAGCTGGGCCGGGCTCCTGGGACAGAGAGATATCCTGGCAAGAGGGCCCTGGTGCAGAGAGACAGCTCTGCCCATGAGCAGCTCCTCTGCACAGCACAGAAGGGCTGGAGGAGCACAACAACAGAGGACAGTGTGAGGCAGGACAGTGCTGCAGATTCTTGACACTGAGTCTCCAGTTGCAAGGCAATGTAGATTCAGTTGCCAAATGGTTCTTCTACAACTAGCACATCTGATGGCTGACAGCATGTGTCAGGATGCCTCTCTCTGTTTCTCCAGCACAGAGTAGAAGATGTTTTAGAGAATCACATTTATGACTGGACTTTTCAAGAAGAAGACCAAGACAGCATCTACGTGAAGGGTAAGACTTTTTCTGGAGTCTGTGCTTTCAGATTCCTGCAGTGTCGGGGAGGCAGATTTCATGGTAATTGTTTGTCGGGAATGTACAGAAAACTGAGACTCCTAGAGCACTGCACTAAGACATCAATATGGTAGAGATGAACTTCATAAAGTCCCTCTAGCCACCACAGCTTAAAGACTGCAACATTACATTTGTGGCCTGCTCAGGGCTAACTCCAGCTGATCTTTAGGCGCTGCAACCCTTGTGGTGCCTATGGGCAGTGCCCTGTCTTTGGGAGGTGTCTGCAGAGCTGAGCACACAGTATTTGCAATAAGCATGAGCTGCCTTCCCTGCAGATGGAGCTGCAGCAGAGGAGGGGCTCCTGAGTGTCTGTATGTCCCTCCCTGGCCTTGCCTCCCATGGTAGCAGCATGGTGACATTCCTTCTGGCTTCTCCATCTGGATGTATTGCTGCTGTTCTCGTTTCCAGGCTGGCTAGGAATGGGGGTTTCAGACATACATGGAGTGAGCCCTCAGTGTGCTCGGCTGGAAGTGGAGTACAGGGACAGGGTGAGGGGGCTGGAGATGTGCTCTTTGAGCCTTGATTCTTCTGATCTCAGCAGTGTTCAGGTTCTTTTCAGGTGAACCTCTGAGTGCAATTGTCCTGAAGCTCAAAGAGATGCCAGCACAGGGCAGCTGAGACTAGGACTGACTGACAGCCTGGTTGTCCTCTCTACAGGATAATCTGCACTTAAGGGGCTGTCCCTTTGCCTCTGATGATCCACAGGCTTTCACTTGGAATGCAGCAGAAATGCTGAGGATTTCTGCCTTAGAAACACTCCTCAGATGCAGCTGGAACAAAACAACAACAACAACAAAGGAAAGCCCCACAGCCCTGCTCTGCAGTTGGGTGAACTGGGAGCAACAATGTGGACAATCTCCAGATATCAGGAGTGAATTAAATCTGGGATTACCCCGTGTTCCTCTTCACCTCTTGCTGTAAGGCAGAACTGACTCCTGCATTGCCCACAACAGAGCCCCCTGCTCCCAAGGATATTTTCAAGCAGCATTAATCAGAACTCTTGAAAGTGACCTGCCAAATGTCTGCCTGGAAGTGGGCAAATGTGTTAGGGGGTTTTAATGGGAAATTGAAATAATTTATTCTTTGATAACTCTGTGGTAAATTATTACCATCTTTCTATTCCTTGGGCAGGGCCCCATGCCCAGAACCAGCAAATGCCCAACAGCAGCTCTGTGAGCGAGTTCCTCCTGCTGGCATTTGCAGACACACGGGAGCTGCAGCTCGTGCACTTCGGGCTCTTCCTGGACATCTACCTGGCTGCCCTCCTGGGAAATGGCATCATCCTCACCGCTGTAGCCTTCAACCACCGCCTCCACACGCCCATGTACTTCTTCCTCCTCAACCTCGCCATCCTTGACCTGGGCTGCATCTCCACCACTCTCCCCAAAGCCATGGCCAATATCCTCTGGGACACCAGGGCCATCTCCTATGAAGGATGTGCTGCCCAGGTCTTCTTTTTAGTCTTCTTGTTTGGAGCAGAGTATTCCCTTCTCACCGTCATGGCCTATGACCGCTACGTTGCTATCTGCAAGCCCCTGCACTACGGGAGCCTCCTTGGCAGCAGAGCTTGTGCCCAGATGGCAGCAGCTGCCTGGGGCAGTGGCTTTGTCCATGCTGTCCTGCACACTGCCAACACATTTTCACTGCCCCTCTGCCAAGGCAATGCTGTGGACCAGTTCTTCTGTGAACTTCCTCAGATCCTCAGGCTCACCTGCTCAGATTCTTACCTCACAGAGACAGCACTCATCATGTTTTCTGTCTGTTTAGGTGTTGGTTGTTTTGTCTTCATTGTGCTGTCCTACGTGCAGGTCTTCAGGGCTGTGCTGAGGATGCCCTCTGAGCATGGCCAGCACAAAGCCTTTTCCATGTGCCTCCCTCACCTGGCCGTAGTTTTCCTGTTTCTAATTACCATCATGTTTGCCTACCTAAAGCCCCATTTCATTTCCTCTTCATTCCTAAATGTGGTGGTGGCAGTTCTGTACTCCGTGGTGCCTCCAGCAGTGAACCCTCTCATCTACAGCATGAGGAACCAGGAGCTCAAGGATGCAGTGAGGAAATTCTTTGGTTACCTGATTCTTTAGCATCAGTAATGTGCCTATAATGCTAATGGGACACACACGTTATTGGGAAAAACAAAACAAAACACTCAATACAATATCTTGTAATTATTTTATATCATTATTTCCTAAAAGATGTGATTTTGATTTTATGTTATTCTTAGCATCTTTCCTCTTAATAAATTTATTTACTTTTCCCAATCCTCTCATGTACATATAGCAGTGGCTTCCTGTGTAAATAAAGACAATAAAGAAGCCCTGAGAACTCAAACAGTCTCAGCTGCCATTTCTTCCCTTCTCCTCTGCAGCTGGGGGAGAAGCCCCAGCATGTAGGAGGGGCTCAGGGCCAATAGCCCAGCTTCCACATGGAGGAGCAGCACCAACAGCCCTTCGGGCTGCCCCTCAGTGCCAGTTAGGCTTTTCCCTGGCTGGAAGGGGGCAATTTCCCAAACTGGGGCAAGCTGATGGGTACCACCACGGTCACTTGAAGGGACATGCCTTTGAGGCTTTCAGCCTAAATTTGCCACAGATGACCCACAATGGTTCATGGATGTTCAGGTGTCTACAAAGAACCAGCCAGAGTTTCTCATATTCCAAATGACAATTTCATCTATGGGTCAGTCCCAAGAACCCTCTCACTTCTCTTTGAAGGAGTTTCATGTGCTGGTCTGGGCTGCAGTTACAGAGACAAAGACTACTGCTGGCGGTAGAAGTGCCTTGGGAACTCCACTTGGCTCTATCTGAATTTCCCCCTGGTCTCCTTCAGGTCCTTTCTGACAGCTGCCAGACACAGGAAAATACTCATATAACAGAGCTCTGCAGGTGTCACTGGTTGCTTATGGTCAGACGGTGAAGTTCTGTCTGAATACCTGAGAAATTTCTTCAGTATTTTTAAAAATGAGCATCTACTCATCAACTGAAGTGGTTCAATCCTTTCCATAAAGTATCGCAGGATGAATTTAATTTCTGCTAAGACAAAACATGAATTTGTAGGATGTGTATTCACTATATTAGAAGAAAGAGTGATCTTCCCCTCTAGTTGCAGCATCACTATACTGTCAGTTATTATGTACATTTAGTTTCCCTCATCTTCCAGGTACTTCCACCTGTCCTGGTATCCTGGTATCCATCCTGGAAGTCCCCTTTCCAGCTGCCTATCTGGACCTATGCACATCCCATTGTTCTCCAGATTTGCCCACCACATACTCTTGGAGCATTCATTCCACTCTAACCTAACCAGTTACTGCTTTGAACTTCAGGGAGTTTAGACTTACCTGTCTTAAAATAGCCTGTCCAACTGTATCCTTAGCCAGCTCCTCAAATGCCTTTATATTTATCTTTGTAATCTTGCTGTTTGAAAAAAAATATTGAAAAAACTACAATACATCTACAACACTCCTGATACACTTATCTCATGTGAAAAATGAGGCAGCCTGGACTTGGCACACAGCTGAGGAATTTTTTCCCTGTTTTGGTAAATTGTATTATGGTTTACTATTGTTTTGGTTAAAATAAGAAAAACCCTTCTGTGCTTATGTGCAGCCAGACCTCTAAGGAAAGCAGGTAGGAGTTGGTGCAAAGGTGAAGTGACATTCATCTGATGATTTCAGTGGGGAAGTCTGGTGTAAGGAAAAGCGGTGCAAGTCCCAGGTAGTCAGAGAGAATTGGCTGAGCTGGGCAGGTGAAGAGAAGGTTTGTCCAGACAGGATCCTGCTTCAGTAGTCTGCTTTTCCTACTTGCCCAGACCTCCTAAGAAGACACCATGGATCAACATCAGTGGGGGAATGTTGCTTTCACTTTTTGCCTAATCTCAAGAGCAATCAAAAATATCTGTAAACATGAAAAAAATCATTCTTTATCAAGTGCTCATTGCAGTCTTCCTCTTTAACTACATTTCTGAAGCTTCACTGATGAATTGTGCAAGTCTTGAAGACTTAAGGAAATTGCCAGAATAGACGTGGCTTGTTAGGGTGTTTGGCATTTTAATGACCCCCATGGTGTATTTGGGGCTCAGGTACTGAGAGGAGACTGAAGAACCCTCTCCAGAAGCTAAAGACAGAGCAAATAACAAAGATTCTTGGAGCAATACACTGGCCCCACTTAGGGTCAAAATTGACAAAGTTTCCGAATGGACATATCTGACCAGATAATTGGAGACCATGATTTTAGATTGGCTAAGAGCATTGTGCAGATGGCTCTGATGCTGAGAAAAGCCTTAGCTTTTATGAAGCAGAAAGGCCAAGCCCTGAGCCCAGCCCTGGAAAGAGAGGTCCTGTCCCTCATCTATGCGGAAGTGGGATGTGGGCTGTGTGATGCTGAGTGAAGGACAAAGGTATGCACCATGGGACCTGTCTGCGGGGTGGCAAGAGGCAGCAAGGCCTCAGCGTCTTGAGGACAACGTGTCTTCTCATAGGCCTCAGTGGCAGAGACATCACCCATAGCCAAGGTGAAAAATAACTTCATCCTGATTGACTCTCCAGTCTCTAGCTGTCTCTCTGCTCAATGGCCCTCTTCCCAGGAGCTTTATCTGTCCCAGGAGCCTGGCCCCACTTAGCAGCACAGCACCTGACCATAATCAGTCTCTGATCTCTCACACTTGGAGTCAGTGGGAGCTTTTTGATCCTATGGTTAAATGCATCACAGGACTTTGCTGGAGCTAATCTTTTTGTAATTCTATAATATCACTTGCTCTGTCCCATTGGGCTCCCTTGAAGTGTCCCCAAGGCCTCAGGGCTGACAGACTCTCCTGGGGTATGGTGTTTGAAAGCAGACCGAAATCTTCACCAACTGCTCCTCTCTGAGCAGGAAAGACAGATTTTAGAAGTGTGGTTTATAATTAAATAATCATATAATCATTAAGGTTTGAAAAGACCTCGAAGATCATCTGCTTCAACTGCCCCCCTGCCACCAATATTATATACTAGATCATGTCCTTACATACCACAAACAAACTTTCCTTTAACACCCCAGGGACGGTGAAGGGGAAGCGTACGGTAGGCAAAAGTATCACACCTATTAGTAGAATCTGCCTAGCAAGCGACACACAAGGCATTTCTTTGCCAGGAGCTGAGCGATGGCCATCAGGTCATGTTAGCAGTGAAGGGGAAGTGTGTGGTAGGTGAAAGCAGTGCAGTGGAGCAGGTATACTGGGGAGGTTGTGCTGGGTGCCAGCCTCCCCCCTGCAGTGGTGTGGGCATGGGTGGGTGTAGGGGGTTAGTGACTGTAGCATTGTGAGGTGCAGAGCGTGTGTGAAAGCATGGTGGTGTTGGTGGCGGTGAAGGAAAAAAAAAATAGAGTTGGTGTGGTGTGGGGTGTGTGGGAGGTATGCAAGGCATGTTGGGCATGTCAGGTTCAGGTGGGTGCAAAAAAGAGGGTTGAGGGGTCAGGCATCTCAGTTGGGTGGGTGGAAAAAAGGACACTGGCTTAGAGTCCTGGGTGTGGGCTCAAACCCATGACCTCAGCCTTTGCCCTGGGCCAGGTGAGAGGTAAGCGTCACAACTGCAGTGTTACAGTTGGCCCCTGGTAAGGAGGGGAACCTGCCTCAGTCCTGTCCTTGTGGTTGATTTACAACATACTCTGTGTGTTAGCTAAAACCTGCAAAATCAACATGCTTTCCCTTGTTCCCTGTCTGATGTCCCCCTTTTCTTTATCCTAAGCAAATTCTTTGCATACAACACTCCTTCTTCATTCAAAGTTTTCATACAATTCTTACCAGTTTTTATTTGGTACTTGATTTGGTTACACTTCCAGGTTTCATATTCATCTGGTGCTTTTATACAGCACCAAAATGCACACTGTACAAATACACAGGTTAAGAATACTAGTAAAAGCAAGATCCATATTCCTATAACCAATTGCTTAAGCCAAGAAAAGTTGGATAACCGTCAATTTGTTCTGTAATTCTCAAAAGCCCCACAAGGTGTCATCTTGAACTACCTTTTGTAAGATCTTGGTCTTTTCCCAAATATTTTTGAGATCAGTCTCAACTCGCCCTGCCTTATTTATATACATACAGCAACTAATATTTATTAATGTGAATACTCCCCCTTGGGAGGCTAATAAAAGATCTAGTACCTAAAACGTTCTTATTGATTTGTTCTAGTTGCTTGCCCAAAACTATAATATGTTGTCATAAATACTGGAATCCTACTTGTGTTTGATCTTCTCCTTTGCATGGCATTTGGTAAGGCCTGCCATACACTGGTTCTGGGGACATGCACCATTTCCTGCCCAATATCTGGTAGCTGTATGACACTCCCATTTGCTCTAGTACCTGCCACTACAGGCCAGGGGAATTTAAACCCCCAGTCTGGTCCCTAATCCATTCACATCTGTGAAGCAGTAGCTACTATTGCCATAAAAACTGGTCAAAGAAACTCTCTAAGACTCAATTTGGAGATTTAGAAAGTGGGCATTCTTTGATTGTGTGCCAAATACACAGGGCATCAATCCACCTACTGTACGTGCTGAATTGTTCAAGCTACAGGAGTTGCATGCAATCAAAACATACATAGTCATCAGATTTCCTAGAAATAATCAACGTACTCATACTATTTCCCATATCTCATTAAAATATTCAAATGTCCCTGATATATGCACAATTGTTTCTACTGGTCTTTTGGGGGTCTCTGGTGGCTGTCAGTAGTTTTCCTCACTGTTTGCTGCTTGAAACCAGTTCTTGTGCATGCTCAGACCATAACTTTCTTTTTTATCTTCTTGCTTTAACTTAGGCATGCATACTAAGCCACGTCATTTACACATCCATTGACATGGGCATACATTGAGTTCCTAACCTATTCTTTTCAGACACATCCTCCAGGTTATGTTGCCCCCCTGCCCTGTCCTGGTATACAATTCTGTATAGTCTTATAGGTAGGGATGACTAATTAGTGAGTAAGGTAACACCAGAGATACAAAGTTTCTAAACATCCTCCTATCTAACTAAACATAGTAAAGGTTTGGCCTATCTGTTCATGAAACACTTTGGATTTGGCTCTATTATTCTATCATGGAGAGAAACGTATGTCCTGATTCAGTATCACTAGCCTCTAGACATTGCAGCCATCTTGCACACACATACCAACACTCATCCTAGTATCTGTTTTTTGGGACACACACCATTCCCATCCCAGGATGGTTGGGGGGGATAATCTTACTGAAATAAACATTCTGACATTCCATTCCGATATTCCATGCCCACTTATCAATTAGGATTGCTGACTGGCTTGTTTTTCGTTACTGCTGTGGGGGCCCAGAGAGGACAGTCCTGGATAACCCACTTAGAGGTTGATGTTCAAAGTACCCTTGGGCTACATTAAGGTGACATAACACCAAACGATCTGTTGAAAAACTTTATTGATGACAGAAACTATTCTGGCAGAAACTGATTAAACCTTGTATTTAGCAGGAGCTATTTAAACATTGCTATTTAAACAAACAAACAAACAAACAAACACAAACAAACAAACAAACAAAAAAACTGAACAGCCCATAACATTGAGAGAGAGAAAGAGAGTTAAAAAGGCAGAAGTAGAGGAAAGGCCCAGATAACCACCCCAGGTTCCAGCAACATCTCTGCTCCAGTCATTGTGTCTGTGATGATGGTGGGGGCACATGTAGCCCCTCTGAGTTGTGCTATTTATGAATTAGTCCCCACCTCCAGCTCTTGCTTTGTATGTTAATTATTCCAAGACTGTGTCCCAAGACCTTCTTGAGAGGGTGTTGGTGTGGGGGTGGGGCATTGCTAATGCCTTTCTCCCCCAGCTACAGACCACTCGTGCCAAGGTATCTCTGATGCTTACCCTAGAAAAGGAAATAGTCCCCAAGAAAGTGGTATCCCACTGCCACACAATCCTCTTTTCTGATAGTATCTTACCCTTTGTTAGCCTTGTAACACCTTTGCTCTGACAAGTTGACAAGTGTTTGAGGTTTTTGGTTTTCTTTTGGCTTTTCAATCTCTTGCAACTGCCCTTGTCATTTGTTAATCAGGTATATCTCTCTATGGTTGTGTTTATGGCTTCCTCCTTTTCTCATGATTCATTTTGTTTTCGTTGAAAAGGCCCTTGACTGCATACTGTTAAAGGAACAGATGTTTTGTCCCTCCATATAAATTTAGAGTATTTACAGTTACTTGTCTTACTTGTCTTCAACCCTGTGATATGAAACATAAGATTATGTCAATGTAGGGCTAACAGACACAGTATTGTTACAGCAGGTATTGTTGGAAGTTGCAGTTCTTTCACATACAACTTCAGTCAGTTATGAATAATTGGTTCTGTAAAGGTTTGGATGACTTTTTTTTAGTAATAGCCAATATTCTAATATTATTTTGAAAAAACGAACAAACAAACAAAAAAAACCACCACACACAAAAAAACACCACACACACACAAAAACAAATCACAAAACCACATTATTATGATTTAAACAGAAATACGTATTCTTCCACCAAGATCCTTGTATCAGAGCAGAATAGTTTTCTGATGTATTGGGTTTAGTCATCAAAGCGCTCCCATGTATAGGAAGGATCCATTCACACACAAAAGCAGCCCTGTAGTAGATTATTCCTTGAAAAACAATAAACTGGCAGACCATGAGCAGTCAGGTGATGACTGAGCCAGCAAACAAAACTGTCTTAGTGGTCTTACTCATCTATACTGCCAGAAGGAAGTGTGTTTTCCCCATTACACTCTAAGCTGCATCTCCTCAACCTACCGACTGACCTAACAGTATACAAAACAGCTTGTTCCTCAAACCTCTTTCACCTCCTTGTTCTTTAAACATTTGATCTGAGGATCCAACACTGGATCAAGCACAGCACAAAAAAATGAACACAATTGCAGTGGAAAGCACTCCACCTACTGTTGGTGCTGAATTGTTCAAGCTACAGGGGTTATATACAATTAAAACATACATATTCATTTGATTTCAAAGAAATAGCTAACATATCCACACTTTTTCCCAGAACTCATTAAAGTATGTAAATATCCCTGACATAAGGAAATAGGCCCCAGGAAACTGGTATCCCACCTCCACAGAATCTTTTTTTTTTTTTTTTTTTTTTTTTTAATGCTGGTGGGTTTTCGGGTTCTTCCAATGTTCTTCCATAGTCAACTTAGGCATGCATACTAAGCTAAGTCATTTACACGTCCAAGGACATATGAGCTTGGACCACAAGGACCATGGTTTGGGCCAGAAAGACCACGAATTCCTCTACTAATCTTTTCAGACACATCCTCCAGGCCTGGTTCATCATTTACACATACAAAGTTTCTAAACAAAATTTCCAAAAATCCTAAAATTTCTCCACTTGCTTATGGTGGATAATAGTATAAAGCTATGGCTCAATGACTACTAATTTAAAATACATTTGCTTAAACTTTTCAGTTAAAACAGAATTCATTCCTCCTCCTTTGCCCCTTCCTTTCAGGCCTTTCCTTCACTACATCTCCATGACTCCCAGCTAAATCCTCAAGAGATCTTCATGTGCTGGATTCCCTGGGAGAGGTTTTAAAGAGTGGTACTTCATCGGTTTTGTTCTCCACCCTACTTGCTGTTGCTGGGTTATGAAAACATCATTCAGTGCACACAGGCAACATAATTGAGACAGACCATGAACACTGTTGTCACAAAAGCAGGAAATGTCAAGAAACACTTGTGATACAGGAAAGCAAGAAAATAAATTAGATGGGATTATGCAATAAAAGACACATTCTAAGCAATTTTTGGAAGCTTTTAAGATTCAATTCTATGTTCTTTAAAGAGTTTGTGTTCTGACACATTCATACCAGGGACGGCAGACACCGAGGAGATAAAATTATATAGCACTTTCAGAAAAACTTAGATCTCTAAATACAGAAAAGGTAAGTTTTCCAGTTTGTCTGTTTTTTTTTTTTTTTTTTGGTCTTTTTTTTTCTTTTTTTTTTCCCCCTTCCCTTCCCTTCCCTTCCCTTCCCTTCCCTTCCCTTCCCTTCCCTTCCCTTCCCTTCCCTTCCCTTCCCTTCCCTTCCCTTCCCTTCCCTTCCCTTCCCTTCCCTTCCCTTCCCTTCCCTTCCCTTCCCTTCCCTTCCCTTCCCTTCCCTTCCCTTCCCTTCCCTTCCCTTCCCTTCCCTTCCCTTCCCTTCCCTTCCCTTCCCTTCCCTTCCCTTCCCTTCCCTGTCAGATATATATTTTGTAAAAGGAATTTGGTGGTTGTGGCAGGGACCTTACCAAGAGGGATATACAGTAAAGCTGTATTGTTAACAGGTTGTATCTTCACAATTCTTTCAAAAAAACATACACCCTTTTTTTTAGCTTAGGAATTTCCTATCTGCCATTGTTCCAGAATTCATTTTTCCTTGATCACTTATCTCTTGATCATTCTTTTCTGAACAGCTGATTACCTAAACATGATACAAGGACTAGTGCTGTTTGCTTCCAGTTCTGCTATTGCCTGGTTTGAGCCCAGATATTTATTTCCCTCTAGGTAACTGTACTGCCATAAAGGTGTGATTATGTAATATTTTATGTTATTTTCTGGAGACATTTGCGCTATTGCTAAATGAAAGGAGGGATGGAAAGGATCAAAGCTTTGTATTAACAGGTAGAAATTGATATCCTGTTGTTCTAATTGATCCTTATTTATTTATTTATTTATTTATTTATTTTATTTTTTTTCTTGGAGAGATACCAGAAAAAGAATATCTTTCACATAATGCAAGCACAGGAAAAGTCACTAACTATCTCCACTTCCTCTCTAGACTTTACTTTGTGGGTTTGAGATTAATCATGGGCTTTCTCCATTTCTGTTTCTGTTGTATGATTGATCAGCTTTTGCTTGCAGCAGAGTTTGTGATGTAAGTTTAAACTGTGACCAGAAAATTTCAAGTAGTTTTAAATTGTGACCAGATAATTTAAACCAACCGATTCATTCTACAGGTCTGCTCAGAGATTACTGACACAAACTAGGGGAACTGATTGAAATTTCACTGAGCAGAATTGGCAATAGTGATTTTTAACACCAATGGACAGGGAATATTTTGATACTAGAACGAACCCAAGCAGCTGGTGATTCTTTTCTAAGAGTACCTATTTTTAGTTAATTTCTGTGGGGAGTTTAATCTAGTTGTTCACAGACTTCTTTGAAAAATGGGACACTGATTGTCAGGGTTTGAAAGATTGAGATGTTAAGAACTAAATATCTTTTTAAAATGAGATTACTTATTTGCCAGTGACATGTATTGCTCTGATAGCCATAGCAGGAATGGGATGAGCCAAAGAAGCCTCATGTCCATAACAATGGACATGTCTGTCCATAACCATGTCTGGAAAAAGAAACTGTACAGATGTAGAAATGTACAGATGTACAGATGTAAGGAGCTCAGCCATAGTATTAAAAAGGGTATGGCATTGTGGAAGCATTTGAACTATGTTCAGGAAAAAAAAAAAAAGATTATCCTCTAAAGTTAACTTTACCATTCTCTAAAGTTAACTTTACCATAGTAATATAAATTTACTTATGTTCTTCATGGTAAATGTTCTGTAAAGGACAGTATTTTAGCCTTGTGCCTTTAGCGAGACTTAGACTGACAACCTGCTAGATCAGTTTCACTAAGTGGAAGATAATCCTTGAGAACATTCCCCAAAGCATATAAAAAAGCTGAGAAGCTGTCACAAGATTAATTTGTTTTTCCTCCCTCTGAAACAGTGATGAGATGTAAAGGAATGCTAAACACTAAATTAAGTTATCAGTGAATTTCCTTGCTTTTTTCTCCATGATATGCAATTTCCCCAGAATTCATTTTCCCCTCAATAAATTATAAATTTATCTTTCAAAATATATATACACAATAGATTTTTTTTCCCCCTGTGTGGTTTCATTCCCCCAGTAAATAATTTGAAGATCATTATTATTTATAAATCAAATCAGCATCTGAAAGCATATTTCTGAGTATTTTTCTATAATTTTTATCTTGGACTTTGTCTATACTGAGTGTAAACATGTGGCATGATCAGCCCTGTAACAGTCATTAACATTCTGGCGTTATCCTTAGTCCATGGAAGAACACCAATGTTGAGGAATTGTTATTGTACCCCTTGGGGAAAATTAAACATGCATTTGACTCAAATATAAAAAGATTTAGTGAACAATGCATTGGATAGAATCCCACCATCATAAGTGGTTCTATAATGAGTCTGCAAAGATGCAGCACAACTCTATTCCTTACAGAATCACAGAATTAGTAAGGTTAGAAAAGATCTCCAAGATCATCTGGTTCAACCACCCACCTACCACCAATATCACCCACTAAACCATGTTCCTAATATCTCCCATTATATATGCTTGCCCCAGCATCAGTCCTGAGAGCATCTGCATTAGGTCCCTTAGCCCAGTGAGCAGTTCATCTCCCAGCACCTGTTTGGTTGCCCAAAGGTGGCATTTGAGCTCTCTCATTCTAAAACAATTCTGCATCTCTTTTTTATCTCCTCAGCAAGGGAAACTTCACTCCTTTACAAGGAGTCTTTTCCTGACATTCCTGCTTTCAGCCAATTTTTAACCTTTTCTTTAGTCAGGTCTTCTTGCCCTCCATATCAGATCATTCCTTGGTCACAAATTAATATCACTGAGCAGTAACAGTCTGAATTTCCCTTTCACCAGCCATATAGCCAGTTCTTCAAAATCCTGAAATCACAGATATGTCTGAATTTGTATGCATGTAGAATTAAATATCTACTAAAATAATATGTAAATTAATCACTTTGTAAGCTTAATATTAATCCTGTATTAATATTAATCCTGTATATTTTTTAGTCTGTATATACTTCTGATACTAATTCATTATTAATAATGAAAAAAGTGAAGAATAATGTCCTTTTCTTTCCAGGTGTATAGACTGTATATTGTATATTGCCAACCAAACGATTAACATGGAGAATGCAAGCAGTGTGAAGGAATTCATTCTTCTTGGACTTTCAGAAAATCAAGTAATTCAGAAAATATGCTTTGTTATGTTTTTGTTCTTCTATATGATTATCATGTCAGGAAATCTGCTCATTGTTGTCACTGTAATGAACAGTCAACATCTGAAATCGCCCATGTATTTCTTCCTTTCCTACCTATCCTTTGTAGATATCTGTTACTCTTCTGTCACAACTCCCAAAATGATTGCTGACTTCCTTATTGAAAATAAAACCATCTCCTTCGTGGGTTGCATAATGCAGCTGTTCGGGCTACATTTCTTTGGCTGCACTGAGATCTTCATCCTCACAGTGATGGCCTATGATCGTTACACTGCCATCTGCAGACCTCTCCACTACACCACTCTCATGACCAGGCGTACTTGTGACCGGATGTTGATCTGCTTATGGGTGGGAGGCTTTGTGCATTCCATGGTGCAAACTCTCCTAACCTCTTTTCTCCCCTTTTGTGGCCCCAACAAAATTGACCACTTCTTCTGTGATGTCCACCCCCTACTACAACTGGCTTGTACTGACACCTATGCTGTGGGCATCCTTGTTGTTGCCAACAGCGGAATGATAACTCTGAGCTGTTTCTTCATCCTGGTCGTGTCCTACATTGTCATCCTGGTTTCCTTGAGAAGACAAACATCCGAAGGGCGACACAAGGCCCTCTCTACTTGTGGGTCCCACATCACTGTAGTGATTCTGTTCTTCGGGCCATGCACGTTCTCCTACATACGCCCTTCCAGCAATCTGTCAGAGGACAAGAGTGTGGCAGTGTTTTACACTGTCATCACACCCATGCTGAACCCACTCATCTATACATTGAGAAATGAGGAAGTGAAGAGTGCCATAAAAAAACTGTGGAGTAAAAAAGCAGGACATGAAAAGGGAGAGGTGTAGAACAACAGTAACTTTTCAAAAGTGTCAGAGATCAAGTATCACTCACGATAGTTCCTCTTCTGAAAATTACCCAAGAACTCCCTCTGAAAGACAAGCTGTATTTTAGCTCCTATTGTAATTAGGAAGATCTGAAGGTGTATCTTCTGATTTGAAGAACAATATAAACTGTAACAAGAAAGGATCCCTTTTCTGTTCTCTTATACTGTCACAGACCCAGGCCTAGGGTTCCTGAGCACTACTGAAACACTAGCAAATAAATAAATACTATCAAAAGTATCAAAAATGTCATCTAGACCATTACTTGGAATTCTCCCATATATAAACTTTCAGATAAACTTCATCTGCTCTGTAACCCTGGGAAGAGAAGACTACCCTAACCTGCTGCTGGTAGCAATCACATCAAAGTAGGCCCCTTTCTGCTAGCTGTAAATTCCTTTTCCTGAGAACAACATTTTGCTATTTTGAATCCATACATTAGCAATTAAAAACCTGATATTAGGTGCTAGTTATGTTATTTGCTGATGCAGGTAACAGGAGGGGAATCTTCTCCCTTCCAATTCAAAGGCATTAACTCCTTCTTGTAGTATTTCAGGTGTCATTGACACTATGCTGTGGTGGTTTTACGTTGAGAGGGCAGCTGAAAACCAAACCACTTTCTCACTCCCTCTCCTCGGAAGACGGGAATAAGAAGTAATGCCAGAAAGAAAAAAAAAAAAAAAAAAAAAAAAAAAGAAGGCTAGGTTCATAAGTTGAGGTATAGATAATTTAATTAAAGGAAAAAGGAAGAGGAAAAAAGCAAGCAAAGGCCATAATGACTCATGGAGAGTAGAAAAAAAAATTGCTCTCTACTTCCCATCAATTAGCAATGTTTGGCCATGACCCGTAAAGCAGGGCCACAATATACATAGAGGTAATTTGGGAGAACACGTCTGTAGTGGGTTTACGTGGCAAGGTTTTGGTAGCAAAGGGCTGCAGGGGTGGCTTCTGTGAGAAGAATCCAGAACCTGCCACATGTTAGATAAGGGCCAGTTTCAACCAGCTCCAAAGGGACCTGCCACTGCCCAGAGCTGAACCAGTAAGTGATGTTGATTGTGTCTCTGTGATAGCGTATTCAAGAAAGGGAAAAACCTGCCGTGCAACAGCAGCCGGGAGAGTGAGGAGTGAGAAACAGCCCTGCAGGCACCAAGGTCAGTGAAGAAGGAGGGGAAGGAGGTGCTCCAGACACTGCAGCTGAAGTTCCCCTGTGACCTGTGGAAAGGACAATGGTGGAGCAGACTGTCCCCCTGTAGCCCGTAGTGTATCACAGTGGAGCAGGATTTCACTCTGTGGTCTGTGGAGGAGCCCTTTCTGGAGCAGGTGACTCTGATCTGAAGGAGGCTGCGGCCTGTGGAGAACCCCTGCTAGAGCAGGTTCTGAACCAGACCTGTGGCCCATGGAGAGGAGTCCACGCAGGAGCAGGTGATCTGTCAGAAGCTGCTGCCCGTGGGGGACCCAGGTTGGAGCAGTGTGTTCCTGACGGATGGACTCTGTGGTACAGACCCATATTTGGAGTGGTTGTTTAAGACCTGCTGCCTGTGGAAAGGCCACACAGGATCAGTTCGGGAAGGACGGCATCTTGTGGGAGGGACCCCACGTTGGAGCAGGGGAAGAGAGGGACTGAGAAGGAGCAGAGAAGACCAAGTGTATAGACTGACCACAAACCCTGTTCCCCTGTGCCACTCAGGGGGAGGATGTGGAAGAAGGTGGATGGGGGGGTTGTGTGTGTGTAAGTTTTTTAAATTAATTAATTAATAAAATTTATTTTATTAATTATTAATTAATTTATATGGTGTTAATTAAGTAATATGGGGGTTAAATGGGGGGGTTCACCGTTTAATTTTAATTAATTAATTAATTTTATTTATTTATTTTTCACTTCTCTAGCTAGTTAGTAATAGGTAATAAATTTCCTTAATTTCCCTGTGTTGAATCTGTTTTGCCCATCATGGAAATTATTGAGTGATCTTCCTGTCCTTATCTCAACCCTTGAGCCCTTTACATTGTATTTTCTCCCCCTTTCCCTTTGAGAAAGGCAAGTGAGAAAGTGGTTGTGGTGGGGCTTGGTTGCCCAGCTGAATAAAACCGCTACAACATCTTCAGAGCCCCTCGTCCCCTCTCCCACCCACCTTACCCTTTTCCACGTTTTTTTTGCTGAGTGTGACCTCATATGGTATGGAATATCCCTTTGGTTGGTTGAAGTCACCTGCCCTGCCTATGTCCCCTCCTCACCTCTTGCCCATCCCCAGTCTGCTGGCTCTCGGGGGGTTTTGGAGGGAGTCCTGATGCTGTGCCAGCCTTGCTCAGCAACATACAAAACACTGGTGTGATACCAATGCCGTTCTAGCTATAAGTGCAGAGCACAACACTATATGGGCTGCTGCAGGGAAAGTTAATTCCATCCCAGCCAGACCCTGTACAACCCCTTATTCCATAGCATTCGTGTCACACTCAGGTTCCATGTATTTCAGTATTCTCATCACCACTGTTCCCTGTCCTTTAACAGATATATATACAGGTATTTCTTTTCATTTGATGGGCCTCTCCCAAAATGTTCATAAGAACTGTTGATGATTTAAGTTTCATCTGTGAAAGTGGTCACTCAGGACAGGCAGAGTAGGATTTCTGGACACCAGCAGCAGCTTAGCTTCAGTTGCTGCACGTGCCCAGTTCCTTGTGAAGTTGACCTGTCATTGGTTCTGCAGTGTCTTCCTACAACATGTAATTTAGATTACAGATTAGTGTTTTTTTTTTTTTTTGTTTTTTGTTTTTTTCTTTTTTCTTTTTTTTTTTTCCCCCCAAGGTTAAATCTCCTTGAGTCACACACTTCATACTCCCATCCTTTTGCATCACCCACCACAAGTAGTCCATTTTTGGGGTGAAGACAATCCCACAAGTGGATTTGCCTCTTCCCTTGGGAGCAACCTACACTGACTTCCCCAGTCACTTCCCTACATGCACTATGGGGACTTTAGCTCCTCCCACAGCATGTAGGGGTTTTGTTTCAGCAGGACCAGGGTGGTTGTCAGATCGCCTTGTGTTCACTAGCCAAGTGGCTTCTGGTAAATTAATGTTTCAGTGTTTCCATGTCTCAGCTCCTAAGGCTTATAACATGATCTTTAACAGCCCATTGTATGTCTCAACCTTTCCAGAGGCTTGTGGGTGATAGGGGATGTGATACACCCACTCAGTGCTATGCCTCTTGGCCCAGGAGGTGACAAGATTGTTTTGGAAGTGACTCCCACTGTCTGATTCAATTCTCTCGTGTGTACCATGATGCCACAGAACTTTCCTTTCCAGGTCAAAGATAATGTTTCAGACAGTGGCATGGTCTACTAGGTTTGTTTCCAGCCACCCAGTAGTTACGAAATGACAGAACCCCAAAATGGCCAAGGTTGGAAGGGACCACTGAAGATCATCCACCCACCTGCCATACAGCATCACCTAGAGCATGTTGCACAGAATGGCATCCAGGTGAGATTTGTATATCCCCTGAGAAGGAGACTCCACAACCTCTCTGGGCAACCTGTTCCAGTGCTCCGTCATCCTCACAGTAAAGTGCCCTCTCATATTCAGCTGGAACTTCCTGTGCTTCAGTTTGTGCCCATTGCCTCTCGTCCTGTTGCTGGGCACAACTGAAAAGAACCTGGTTCCATTGTCTTGACACCCTCCTTTCACATATTTATATGCATCAATGAGATCTCCCCTCAGTCTTCTCTTTTCCAGGCTAAACAGGCCCAGTTCTCTCTGTCTGTCCTTGTACAACAGGTGCTCCAGTCCTCTAATCATCTTTGTAGTCCTCCTCTGGACTTGCTCCAGTAGTTGCTTCTACCATGGTGAGTGTTTACCAGGCATCACCATATCAAACTCCTAGCCACCGCCCCCTATTCCAGGGAGACATGGCTCTCTTGATCACAGCACAGGTTTCACATCTATGGGTGACCTGTGTGATGGCCTCAATGGTCAGGTCCACCCCTCAATCACAAGCCTATCTGTATGTGGCATCCCTCCCCAGATGTCCTGATATTTCATAGGCCCATCAAGCTACAAACAGCTCACCCTTATGTCCGCAGTCCAGGTCCACCTGAGGCAATTCAATTGTCAAAGCTCGGTCCACCTGTCTGTTATTCTGATGCTCTTATGAGGTTCAACAAGGCCAAATGCAAGGTCCTGCATCTTGGCCAGAGCAATCCCAAGCACAAATACAGGATGGGTGGAGAATGGACTGAAAGCGGCCCTGATGAGAAGGACGTGTGGGTACTGGCTGACAAGAAGCTTGACATGAGTTGGCAATGTGCACTTGTAGCACAAAAAGCCAATCATATCCTGGGCTGCATCAAAAGAAGCATGGCCAGAAGGTGGGTGGTAGGTAATTCTCTGCCTCTACTCTGTTCTCTTGAGATCCCATCTGAAGTACTGTGTTCAGATCCACTCAGTCCAGTAAATCTAGTTGTTCCTTTCCTCTTACCTATTGTCCTATTACTCTTTGACAGGTATAGGCTAGGCTCCAGCACAGTGCAGCAAGCTGGAGTTCTCTGGCATTGCCAGGATCAGGGCACATATCTTTCAAGCATTCTGTCAGTTTTTCAGGATTTCGCACTTGTTCAGGGGTAAAGTTCAAAATCATCGGAAGAGACAACCATGACAGGTACTTGCCCATATCCTCCCACACACCTTGCTGCCCACCACCACACTTTTTTGGGGCAGATTCCAGCATGGCATTCTTAAGTAATTGTTTAATGTTAGGGAAAAAACAAAACAAAACAAAACAAAACAAAAAAAAACAAAACAAACAAAAAAAAAAAAAGAGAGAGAAACTCATTCCTGAAACCTAGCAATAGGAGTATTTTGGTTACCCATAGACACTAGAAAAACTTAAAAGGTGCTTTAATTACCCCAAAGGGAAAGAAGGATATACCATTCCTGATATCATTTACAAACTGACTTCCCCTTTTCCCCCTGCCTTTCCGCTTTCCCTTTTCCCACCTTTTATTGCTGAGCGTGTCATAATATAGTATGTATATCATGTATGGTATATGGTATATAGTATGTATAGTATGTATATCATGTAGAGTAGAGTAGAGTAGAGTACAGTATAGTACAGATATTGTAATATCTCTTTGGTCAGTTTAGGTCAGTTGCCCTGGCGATGTCCCCTCTTCACCTTTGCCCACCCCTAGCTTACTGGCTTCTGGGGTAGTCAGAGGGAGTCTTGTTGATGTGTCAACATTGCTCCACAACAGACAAAACATTGGTGTGATATGAGGGCTGTTCTAGCTCCAAGTGCAGAGCACAGCACTATATGGGCCGCTGCAGGGAGAGTTAACTCCATCTCAGCCAGACCCAGTAAGGAATCATATAGGAAAGGAACTCAAGAAGGACAGGGAAGGACAAGAGAACTGCTTGAGAGTCCAGCACAGAGCCACAAGGATGATTAAGGGAGTGGAGCATCTCCCTTATGAGGAAAGGCTGAGGGAGCTGGGTCTCTTTAGCTTGGAGAAGAGAAGACTGAGGGGTGACCTTATTAATGTTTATAAATATGTAAAGGGTGAGTGTCAGGAGGATAGAGCAAGGCTCTTCTCAGTGACACCTAACAATATGACAAGGAGCAATGGATGCAAGCTGGAATATAGGAAGATTAAAATATGAGAAGAAACTTTTTGATGGTGAGGGTGACAGACCACTGGAACAGGCTGCCAAGTGTGGGTTGTGGAGTCTCCTTCTCTGGAGACATTCAAAACCTGCCTGGGTGTGTTCCTCTGTGACTTGATCTAGGTGTTCCTGCTCTAGTAGGGGGATTGGACTAGATGATCTTTCAATTCATCTTCCAATCCCTAACATTCTGTGATTCTGAAAAAAAAAAAAAAAAAAAAGAAAAGGAAAAGGAAAAAGAAAATTATTCTCCTTAAAACTGATGCGAATAAAGTGCATATGCATATTGCATATTGCAGGAAAGGTGGCTCCGTGGGGAGCCCACAGAACATTTTAATGGTCCCGTTGTGCCTAGTCTACTGTGTCTTGGATTCAGAGACTCTGTGGCCAACCAGAAATTCAACAACCAAACAGAGCACAAGTATATGAATGTGCATGTAAGCTGCTAAAATACCTCCTTTTTGATAAGGAACAAGAGATTTTCTTCTTCTGCAGGTACACTTTCTCTTTGTATCTGTACAGATACAGTATATTTTTCATTCTAGTTTGAGAGAATGTAAATCCCATAGTGTCAGGAGTCAATAAAGACTGTGCATCTTGCATTCAAATCTGCATTAGCTGAATTTCCTTTTTCTTTTACAGGACAGTCCACTGACATGAGAAGAAACACCAGTACACCCAAGCATGCTACAGTGTTTGTGGCAAGGTAAGAACAGGCTTGGGAGTAAGAGTTTTGTGATGAACACAAATGTCTAAACATATTTTATACTTTTTTTTTTTAATTATTATTTTTTTTTTGTGGGTTGATTCCCCCATATCCATTCCTTACAGTATAGCAATATGGGTATTCTTGAAAAAAAAATAAATATATTTTTTAAAATTTATTTATTTTTTCAAATTGTGGGAGCTCAGTTTACTAGCTTTCTCATTTTGATGAGTTTCTCTTTGACATGAGATCACACTAATTCAAGACAACAGCTTGGGGACAGGGGGTAAGACAGAGCAAATCATTTTCATTTTAATTGCAATGGGAAAATTTAGGTTAATCTCATGGAGAATACTAACTATCATGTTTATGATATCATGTTTAAGTTTTTGAGAAGAAAGGCTGAGAGAGCAGAGGATGTTCAGCCTGAAAAAGAGAAGACTGTGGGGTGACCTTATTGCAGCTTTTCAATACTTCAATAGGGTTTATAAAAAGGTGGAGAGAACTGTTTGCTCAGGCAGACAATGAGAGGACAAAGGGAAATGGTTTTGAACCAGAAGAAGGGAGACTTAGATTAGATGTTAGGTGGAATAGCTCCACTCAGAGGGTGATGAGACACTCGAACAGGTTACCAAAGAGGTTGTGGTTGGAGGTGTTCAAGACCAGGTTGGATGGCAACTCTGGGCAACCTGATCTAGTGGGTGGCATCCCTGCCATGGCAAGGGGATGGGAACTGGATGATCTTTAAGATCTCTTCCAAGTCAAGCCGTTCTATGATAACATTCTATAAAGAAGCAAAATTAGTAGGGAACATGGGCAATCTATTGGAGAGTTTAAAGAACAAATCAGACAAATATTTTCATATGTTATATCAACAGAGTTCATTCTTCCTTGGAAAAGTGAAATGGACAAGATCAGTTCTTCCAAGGTCTCTACTTAATTTCTTATTCCTGGGCTTATTTCTAGCCTTCAGAAAGAGAACGTGCTCAAGAAGTCAACTGATTATAATTCTCATGTTATTCTTGATTTTTTGAAAATAATAGCAGAGCAGAAGTTCTGCTCCCTTTCAAGCTGAAATGCCATTAATATTTATAGGTGAGCTATTCCAAACCCTTAGCTTTGGCTTTCTGCTTACCATAATTGACCTGAAATTTTGACATAATCATAAGGTACATATGTCTGACCCCATTTCTTTTGATAGATTTTTCTAGTTTAGCATGTGTTTGACTTTTATATATTATATATTATGTTATAAAAGTTATTTATATATAACTTTGTACATTGTACATTGTTATGTACAAAGTTAATTATCCATATGGGAAAAATGAGTATTTCAAGAGCATCCTGCAAATCATATTTGAGTAAACATCTAAATTATGTGAGGTGAAACAAATACTATGGGGTTAATGTTAGCTGTGCAGATTACTCATTTACACATTAAATTAAGCATTTGGGGAGGAAGAGGTAGTGAGATCTGCAGTAGTAAGTGTGATTTGTTAACCTGTGCTCATTCAGAGTACACTGAAATAATACAAGGCTTTGAAATGCAGGAAATGAAAATGAGATAATTTGAGTTCAGAACTTAAAAAACGTAAATAGGAAGATTGGCAAAGTTATATCTTTACCTTACATCAGCGCCTGACTCTAGCCAGTTTGATGTATTGATGGGCATTTACTTTTTTTTTTTTTTTTTTTTTTTTTTCAGCATAACTCTGTCTTTTCCTGTCAATGACAGATGGCAGAAGGGAATCACACCGTGGTGACTAAGTTCATCTTATTGGGATTCACCGACAACCTGAAGTTACAGGTCCTTCTCTTCACAGTGTTTCTACTTATCTATCTGTTGACTGTAGTGGGAAATCTGGGGCTGATTGTGCTCATTCAAATCAACTCCAAGCTCCACACCCCCATGTACTTCTTCATCAGCAACCTTTCTTTCTTAGATGTCAGCTACTCCACCATCATTATACCCAGTACACTCATGACCCTTGTGGCTGAGACAAAAGTCATCTCATACACAACATGCACAGCTCAGCTCTTCCTGTTCTGCATTGCAGTGACAGGCGAGTGCTACCTCCTGGCGGTGATGGCATATGACCGATTTATAGCCATCTGCAACCCCTTGCTCTACCCTGTCATTATGTCTAGGAGGTTCTGCATCCTCCTCGTGTGCATGTCCTACTTCATGAGTTGTGTGAATGCAACCATTCAGACTTTATTTATATTCCACCTGTCCTTCTGCAATTCCATCATCGATCATTTCTTCTGTGATGTGCCCCCCATCCTGAAGCTCTCCTGCTCTGATACTTACATCACTGACCTGGTACATTTCACCTGTGCTACCGTGCTTGTCATCTCAACCATCCTTCTTATTCTCATCTCCTATATCTGCATTGGGGTTACAATCTACAAGTTGAAATCTGCCAAAGGCAGATGCAAAGCCTTCTCCACGTGTGCTTCCCATCTGACTGCTGTTGCCATCTTCTACGGGACAGGCTCCTTCATGTACTTACGGCCCAGTTCAAAATACTCTGTGGAGTATGACAAGATCATCTCTGTGTTTTATACCCTGGCAATACCCATGCTGAACCCTGTAATTTACAGCTTGAGGAACAAGGAGGTCAAAGAAGCCCTTCGAAGAACAGTAACAAGTCTATATTGCTCTCTGTGAGTACTACAGAGATTCAGGAGTCCAAGTGGGAGTGAGAGAACCTGAGAACTGTCGAAACAGAATAATTAAATATGCAATAGTTTGGTTCCTGTCTGACAAAGAGAAAGGAAACGGGAATAGTACCTTAGACATTTTGTTGCCATACCTGCATGATGTGAGAGAGTAGGCAGGCCCCCTTTGCCATTGCAGAGCTTCTTATTTACACCCTCCTAACCCCCCCCCCCCCCCCGAGGGATGTGTCACTGAATAGTCTGAAGGAACTAACTTTTCAGATGGTGACAGTCACTATTTCAATAGCAATAGGCTCTGTAACATAGTAGTGCCTTACATCTGATCTCATGTTGTGACCTCTGCAACTATAGACAGTGTAAGACAAGTCTACTGGGTATATTCGTAGGCATTTTTATTCTCTGCACCCCACACCCCCACCCCCATTTGGAAGACAAAGATAATAGAATAGATTTCTCAGCAAACTTGCCAAGGATGAATTCAACTCCTGCATCCTGATCATTGATAACAATGTTGAACAGGACAGGCCCTATAACTGAGCCCTGAGGAACACTGTTAATGACTGCCCACCAGCCAGATGTAGCCCCCATTCACTATGACCCTTTGAGGTCATATTGAATGGTCATCTACTGATGAGCCAGTTCATTATCCAGTGTAGACTGAACCTCTTCAACTCACATTTGGACAATTTGTCCAGAAGGATCCTGTGAGGGATGGTATTTATTGCCTAACTGAAACCCAGAAATATTATATCCATTGTCTTCCCTTCACTCCACTCACAAAGAGAGTGACCTTATCATACAAGGAGATCGAGTTATTAAGGCAGGACTTTCCTTTCATAAATCCATGTTGACTATGCCTGGTAATTGCTTTGTTCATTAACTGCCTTTCCGTATACCTCATTAGAATCTTCTCAACTTATCTTCTAGGTACTGAGGTTGGACTGACACGTCTGTAGTTTTCTAGGTCTTCTCTCACACCCTTTTTGAAACTGGGTATAACATTGACTATCTTCCAGTCAGAAGGAACCACCCCAACACTAGTCAACACTATTCAGCACCCTCAATGGGAAGAGAAGGTCTCTGGATCTCATCCCACCTCCAAAACACGTTCTGTTGATAATCCAACTCTGGATACAGACATTGTGGCTAAATCAGAGAGCCAGCCATTGATGCTCAGTTGTCCCTGTAGTCAAAAAGAAACATAGAATCACAGAACCATAGAATGGTTTTGGTTAGAAGGGACCATAAAGATCATCTAATTCCTACCCCCTGCAACAGGGAGAGACACATTCCACTAGACCAGGTTGCTCAAAGTCCCGTACAATCACAGAATCACAGAATCACAGAATTGTCTAGGTTGCAAGAGACCTCCAAGATCACCTAGGGGTCTGGAGGACAAGTCTTATGAGGAGCAGATGAGGGAGCTGGGTTTGTTCAGCCTGGAGAAAAGGAGGCTCAGGGGCGACCTTATCGCACTCTACAGATACCTTAAAGGAGGCTGTAGCGAGGTGGGGATTGGTCTATTCTCCCATGTGCCTGGTGACAGGACAAGGGGTAATGGGCTAAAGTTGCGCCAGGGGTGTTTTAGGCTGGATATTAGGAAGAACTTCTTTACTGAGAGGGTTGTTAGGCATTGGAATGGTCTGCCCAGGGAAGTGGTGGAGTCACCATCCCTGGAGATCTTTAAAAGACATTTACATGTAGAGGTTAGTGATATGGTTTAGTGGAGAACTTGTTAGTGTTAGGTCAGAGGTTGGACCAGGTGATCTTGGAGGTCTCTTCCAACCTAAATGATTCTGTGTGATTCTTTTCTTCCCTTTCTGTTCCATTCCTTTTTTTTTTGTTGTTCTTTTTCTTTTTAATTAAACTTACCACATCTCAACCCATGCCTTCTTTCATGCTTCTTTTCAATTTTCTCACCCATCCCACTGAGGGGGTAGAGGAGTGAGTGAATGGCTACATGGCATTTAGCTGTCTGCTGGGATAAATCACAACAATTGGACAGTTACTCAGGGAGCCTGTGGCAGAAGTCCATGCTCTGGCTAAGGTTTGGGCTTTTTGTGCCTTTTATCCTCCTAAACCAGGGCAACTGCAGGGTGTGAGGACACTCACTGGATGACTTGATGTGGAATCCTATTAGTTTTGTACTATCAAAGGAGAAAATATTCTGTAAATATTATGTTTTCACCAGCCATAGTTGCCGTTGTTGGGAGAAGTAATGAACCTGCTCAGGAAATAAAGCTGTGGTGGCTTTACCTTACTACTCATCTGAAATCCACCACAACTGCTCTCTCACTCCCCTTCCTTACAAGAAGAGGGGAAGAAGATAGTATGCTGGAAACGAGGAGAAGAAAAACAAACAAACAAACAAACAAACAAACAAACAAACAAAAAACAACTCAGGAATTGAGATAAGGATAATTTCCTTAAAGGGAAAAGGAAGAGGGGAAAAGCAAACAGAAAACAAGCAAAAGCCATGTGGAAATACAGAGAGAGAGGAAAGAAATGACTCTCTACTTCCCATCAATAAACTGTACTTGACAACATTCCTGAAGTCAGGCCTCAGTACATGTAGCTGTTGTTTGGAAGGACAGACATTTTCATAATGAGGACCCCTCCTCATCCCTCCTTCCCCTTTCCCATCTTTCATTGCAGAGTGTGACATCATATGGTCATTTGTTTGGTTGGTTTATGTCAGCTGCCCTGGGGATGTCCCCTGCTCATCTCTTTGCCCACTTCCAGCCTGCTGGCTTTTGGGGGAGGTGGGGGTTGGAGCAAGTCCTGACGCTGTGGCAGTATTGCTCGGCAATAGTCACAACACTGGTGTGACACCAATGCTGTTCTAGCTACAAGTGCAGAGCACAACACTATAAGGGCTGCTGCAGGGAAAGTTAACTCCATTCCATCCAGACCCAGTACAAAAGCTCAGCTCCATCAAGCTTTCTGTATTTTCATCTTTTTTTCTTGGGCTGGCCCTGCTTTCTTTTCAGCCTTCAGCTGATGCACTGTAAGATTTTGAATCATATCAGCCAGTCCCAGGTAGGTGTTCTTGCTACTTCAGGTTGTTGGACAGAGTTACATTTGATTGTTGGCCCTGCATTTGATTAACTGAATTGATGTCTAGATTCCACACACTTTTTTGTCCAATTCATCTTTGCCATATAGAAAGTTTGGGTGGTCAGTGCCTACAAACATTTTTAGGTGTCTGAATGAATGATACTCTTAAATATTAAACATTGTTGTTTTTATCTTCAAACTGAATCACCTAATATTTCAAAGGCTACAGTAAAGCAAATTAGTTACAGCCATCCGTGTTTGTGTACACATTCACTTCAGTTGTATGCATCTGGAAAACACTGAAGATAGGGTTGTCAAATTTTCATCTCTGGGAGTTTGTGTCTGTTAGGAATCAGACTGCAAATAAGTGTAGGCCTAGGTAAGCTGGAGTTTTGTTTTCAATAACAGCTAAAGTTCAAAGTTACTATAAACAAGTTCTTTTAGAGATAAAAATTCTTAGCTTAACTGAAATATTTCAACACATAGATTTCTTGAATCAATTCAAGGATGTTTGTTTGGTCCATTAAATGTACTTATATGCCTTCATGCAGACCCCCAGGACATGCAATTTTGTATTGGGTTTACATGGCAAAAGTTGGTTAGCAGGGACGCTGCAGTGGTGGCCTCTGTCAGAAGAGTCCAGAATTCCCCCATGATAGTTAAAAGCCAGCTCCAGACAGCTCCAAAAGGGGCCCACCACTGGCCAGAGCTGAGCCAATGAGTGACATTGGTTGCACCTCTGAGAGCATTTTAAGAAACATAAAAAAGCCCACTGTGCAATAGCAGCTAGAGGAGAGAGAAGTGAGAACTCACCATGCAGACACTAAGAGCAGTGATAAAGGAGGAGAAGGTGATTGGACACTGGAGCAGAAGTTCCCCTGTGGCCTGTGGAGAGGCCCATGGTAGAGCAGGTTATCTCCCTGCAGCCCATGGTGTGCCACAGCAAAACAGAGTATTCTGGAGATAGTTATTGGAGATAATTAGAGATAATAAGCTTCTACACCCTCCATTACTTTAATTGGTAAAAGACTTTACTAGCTCAGACCTTTTTGCTGCAAGGGAAGCTTTCCCATAAAAGAAGGGGAAAAAATAGACAAAGAGAAGAAAAACAACCGACCAACCAAAAAAATAATAATTATCACTGACTCCTTTAAAGGACAACCCTTCAGATAGTTCAGAAAAACTCTATCTGATACCTCTGCTTGTTGCAAGAGTTTAACGGCCAAATGCATACCTGGGAATCCTGAATTGGTAAGCAAGTCTTAACGTTTTCTTGTAGTAGCACATGACAAGAAATCACAGATCCATTCTGGTGTAAGTTATTGATCTAAATGCTTCAAAAACAATTTATTCTTTGTTATGTCATGTACTTCATGTAAACTGACAGTTGTATGATATGGGAAAATAGCTGTAAATTAAGAGTAATAGCAAAATGTATTAAGTCTTTTCATCAGATTTTCCCTCTTAATTGAAAGTGCAAGAGTTTGAAACTGCTGAATGCTAGTACTCCTTTTCTGCAGTTCTTTTGTCATCCCTTAATCAAAGGACCATACTTATTCAGGTAGGTAATGAAAGAAAATAGCTAAAGAGTATGTTTCTGTTCTTAGTACATAAGTACATCTCTTGTGTTGACATCTTTCTTTTTTAGCTTTCCACAAACTTGCTTGTATTAATGAGCTGTAAAATCTACAAGCAAGTAGATTGGGACGAGGTATGTTTGCATGTTAATTATATGTTCATTTCCCTTAAAAGCAGTAAGAACAAACCTTATATCCTCTATTTTAAATCATCTACAGTTCTACTATAAACAATGGCATCTACTTAAAGGTTAATCAAGGGTCACTGAAATCTCTATGAAGAGAAATAGGCATTTCTAGAGTGCAAATACATTATATATTTTAGCATAAGTTACATCTGAAGACTATGTTATACTCTAGGTTATGAATGCTCAATTAATGCCTATTATCCAGGTATCCATTGATGGAATATCTGAAATGGAATCTAGAGCACAACAGTTAACAGAAACATGTAATGTCTACTTTAAGTTATTGAAATTAAAACAACCACTAGATAGATGTCTAGAGCTAAGATGAAGATATCGAAATGGAAGAGAGAATTACTCTCCTCTTTCTAAGATGTGTTTCAGTTAGATGAATTGTAGGCTGAAGGAGCCAGTCTTGCCACTCACTGAAAATCTCATTTGACTTGCTAAAAACATTAACTACTAAAATCTGTAATATTTTTGAAAATGATCTGTTCAATTTATATTATTTTTTCTTAAACACTTTTGTCTACATACTATCTGAGCTTTTGTGGTGCTGTTTTCAGCAGTGTGAATGTTAGTCTTTTTTTTCTTTTCTTTTCTTTTCTTTTTTTTTTTTTTTTTTTTTTTGTCTTCTCTATACTACAAGAAAACAGATAACTTTAAGAAGGTCTTCTGGTGCTTTTTCGTTCATTTTTGGTTTGTTTTGCTTTTTCCAGTGTTGCTATTAAAAGCGAGATAACAAATCAAGGGAAACAATGATGGGTGGACATCTCACTTCATTCTGGTCGTAAATTTTGGTTCTACTTAGTGAAAAACAGTTTCCATGGGAAACAGTTTATTAAGTGACCTAATTCTTCACACAGTCTTCCTTTTGTGGAACTCTTAACATTTTTCTATTTCTTCTGCTTTGACATCTGCAGGGATAGCTGTGTGTACCCAATATGTTATGAAGAACCAAACCACTATCGATGAGTTCATTCTTCTGGGGTTTTCCTATGGGATGCAGATCCAGACCTTAATTTATCTGGTCTTTCTTGTCACCTATATGGTGACAATCACTGAGAATGCAATCATCATCTTTGTGGTGAAAAGGAACCATCATCTACAGAAGCCCATGTATTATTTCTTGGGAAACTTGTCCTTCCTGGAGATTTGGTATGTCTCAGTAACATTGCCCAAGCTTTTGTTTGGGTTCTGGTCACAGAACAAGACCATTTCATTCTCCAGCTGCATGACCCAGTTATACTTCTTTATCTCCCTCATGTGCACTGAATGCGTCCTCCTGGCTGTAATGGCCTATGACCGCTACGTGGCTGTCTGTCATCCCCTGCGCTACCCAGCCATCATGACCCACAAGTTGTGCTTTCAGCTGTCAATTCTTTCATGGACAGGAGGCTTTTCTATTTCCTTGGTCAAGGTATCTTTTATTTCACGCCTCACATTCTGTGGCCCACAAGTCATAAACCACTTCTTTTGTGACATTTCTCCAGTCTTGAACCTTTCGTGCACTGACATGTCCCTTGCAGAAACAGTGGACTTTGCACTGGCTTTGGTGATCCTTCTGGTACCTCTCCTGATCATTATTTTCTCTTATTGCTGTATCTTGTCAACCATCTTGCGTATGCCTTCAACCCAGGGAAGGAGAAAAGCTTTTTCCACTTGCACATCCCATTTCACTGTTGTCATCATCTTCTTTTCAGCCACTCTCTTTATGTATGCCAGGCCCAGAAGGATCCATCCATTCAACCTCAACAAGATAGTGTCCATCTTTTATGCTGTATTCACTCCAGCGCTAAACCCTCTAATCTACTGTCTCAGGAACAAGGAAGTGAAAGAGGTTCTGAGAAAGATCATAGTCACAAGCTGCTCTAGTCACAGGTGCCTAGGATGAGGATACTGATGAGCAAGGACACTCCTGAGAGGCTTCCCTCTTGAAATGCATATGGGTAGGACCTCTACTACTTACTTCTTCATGGTTGCTTCAGTCATCAATGACTTGTTGCACTGAAGTCTGGTAAGGAAGAACTTGTATCATTGTTTCTATGTGGAAATATCTCCTTGCTATTTGTGAGGATGCTTACATGACTAAACTCACCTGGCTGTAAATTATTCTGCTACAATAATAATGCAATAATTCCTACCATGCTCTCAGTAATAGAAAAAAATTCTTTTAGAAAACCTAATAATAAGATCTATTGTTTTCAAAACCATGTAGGAAGATGGATATCAATGAAAATCAGTTAGCCAAATCCCTATGGACAGAGATACAGAGAGCTAAGTACATGTCAAACAAATTGTCTGATTTTCTTATACTATTACAATCTTGCTGTATACAAGAAATGTCACTCTTGCTGTATGTATACTATTTTTGTTAGCCATACTTTCACATGACCTCATGTTTGGCTTACAGTAATCCTGACTGAAAGGCAATTGTACATGGACGAGTTAGTAATCCTAATCCATGCAATTTTTAACCTGAGCCGGCACAAGTTTGTGCCATGCTGCATATACAGCTTGGTGTTCAGGCCTGTATTGTGATGTGTGCATCCATTGGCAACAGGGTAAACTTTGTCATTTGATTTTTAATAGTAGAGCCTTCAGTACTTGTGATCATGCCACTTGTATCCTTGCCTTTATCTAAAAGTGCAGCAAGAACTTCTCATGTGAACATGTGTTCTGTTTGATGGTTGTAACTTGGAGAATGACTGTGGATTATAGAGGATTGAATGAAGTCACCCCTCCCTCCAACTTGCAGTTACAGTGCCAGACATGGTTACTGTCATAGAGAAAATTAGCAAACAAATTGCAACCCTGGAAGGTGGTGATAGATCTTGCTAATGCTTTCTTTTTGATAGATGTTCCTTTAGAAAGCCAAGACCAATTTGCCTTTACCTGGCAATAAAAGCTATATACATTTCATGTTCTGCCTCAGGGATATACACGGTCCCTCTGTTAGCCACCAAATGATAGCAGCTGACTAGCAGTATGGTCAGGTACCATCACTATTTATCATTATATTGATGATCTACTGATTATGGCAGAGTCAAAACAAAAAATCAAAGTACCTTTCAAATCACTGAAACTGCACCTACAAGACCAAGGCTGGGCAATTAATACAAAGACTAGTACTACTGTGCAATTTCTAGAAACAGTCTGGTATGGACAGACTAAAGAAATACCAGAAAAGATACAGCAAACAGTCCAGAAATTCCCTGTGCCAACCACAGTGAAACAACTGCAGACTTTCCTGGGAATTTTAGGGTATTGGAGAACCTTTATTCCACATCTGGCAGTATTAAAGCACCCTCTGCAAAAATGATTCGAAAAAAAGCTGTTTGGCAATGGACCAAACAACAACAAGAAGCCTTTGATGCCTACAAAAATGCTCTGAGCATATACAATTATATACTCCAAGGCAGTGATACACTTTTTAATTAGAAATAACAATTCTAAATGATATAGTTTCATGGGGATTATGGCAAATGACTGGGCTGAAAAGTCAGAAAGAACCTATAGGATTTGGGTCCAAAGATCTGCCATGCATATGTTTCTCTGTCATACCCTGATGGAGAAACAAATCTTAAAGATAGTTTGGGCAGTGCAAGAAACTGAAAGAATTGCAGACCAAGACAGTGTAACTGTACATCCACCCTTAACTATTCATAGGTGGGTTACAGGTAATTCTTTTAGGGCACACACAGGGATAGACCAGGCAGCCACACATTGGAAACATTATTTACAGCAATGATTCCTGCCAGGAAAACCACATGTAATCACTCCAGAAACCACGCTCGTAGGAAGTGTATCCTTTAACTGTGGGCCTGCACTATGGGAAGCCCCATACCCCACACCCCCCACCCCACATACCTCCCCAAATCTCTTGTGGGTGAAGCACACCCTTACAATGAGTTAACAGAAGAGCACAAAAAAGATGCCTGGTTCACCGATGGGAGTGCAACATACACTTCAACTGGATGAAGACAATGGAGAGCAGTTGTGTATGCTCCAGTTTCAGGGATTATATTGCAGCAAACAGGTGTACAGGCATCCAGTCAGTACGCTGAATTGATTGCAGCATCCTTGGCTATCCTTGAAGGAAAGGCGCATTATTTGTACACTGACAGCTGGGTTGTATACAAAAGCCTCACAATGCGGTTACTGTGATGGGACCAAGAAAATTAGCATATACAGAAATACCCTGTATGAGGGCAGACATATGGCAACAAATGGTCTGAACTTTTGGGTAGACCTGTGCGGTGTCGAGTTGGACTTGATGGTACTTAAGGGTCCCTTCCAACTCAGGATATTCTATGATTCTATGAAATTTGGCAAAATATCCTTTAAGTATCTCTTAAAAGTAAAGTGTGTCTCACCCCACCAAAAAGACAATTTTTCTGAGTCGCAAAACAACAGGGAAGTAGATGATACGACCTCTGCCAAGGTATATGGTCAAGCTATAAATTGCATGTATAGCTTGCGGACATTGATCAGCTCATACTGCTTGTGCATTGCTCACAATCAACCCCCTTTACAATTACATATGTAAAAGGCATGTGCACATAATTGTGCTATTTGTAGACAGCTACCTTTAAGAGCATGATATAGACCCCAGGGGAAAATAAAACGGTGTCAGTAGCCTTTAAATACCTGTCAGGTTGATTACATTGACCCCCTGCCTCCATTGAGGGTGTGGCAATATATATTCACTACCGTTGATACAGTGTCAGGATTGCTGTTTACTAAACCCACCAAACATGCTAATCAACAGCACAATTGAAGCATTGGAGCAACTCATTCATCGACTTGGACCTCCTCAACACAAAGTGACAAGGGGGGTGACTACAACTTCCTAGACATATCCTGGAAGCACAACAGAGCTCAGAGAAAGCAGTCTAGGAGGTTCCTGGAGTGTGTGGAAAATAGCTTTCTGACTCAACTAGTTAGTGAGCCTACCAGGGGAGGTGCCCTGCTAGACCTTCTGTTCACAAACAGAGACTATCCGGGACTGGTGGAAGCTGTCGGGCAGAGTGACCATGAAATGGTAGAGTTTTCTATTCTTGGTGAAGTAAGGAAGGGGACCAGTAAAACTGCTGTCTTAGACTTCTGGAGGGCAGACTTTGAGCTGTTCAGGACACTGGTTGGCAGAGTCCATTGGGAGGCAGCCCTGAAGGGCAGAGGAGTCCAGGAAGGCTGAGCACTCTTCAAGAAGGAACTCTTTAAGGCTCAGGAGCAGTCTGTCCCCACATACCCAAAGAAAAGCCGGGGTGGAAGAAGACCAGCCTGGCTGAACAGAGAGTTGTGGCTAGAGCTCAGGGGTTTATGACCTTTGGAAAAGAAGGCAGACCACTCAGGAGGCCTATAAGGATGCTCCGAGGCTGTGCAGGGACAAAATTAGAAAGGGCAAAGCTCATCTGGAGCTCATTCTGGCTACTTATGTTAAAGATGACAAAAAATATATATATATTTTTATAAATACATCAACACAAAAAGCAGGGCTAAGGAGAATCTCCATCCTCTTCTGGATGCGGGGGGAAACTTAGTGGCAAGATGAGGAAAAGGCTGAGGTGCTTAATGCCTTCTTTGCTTCTGTCTTTAGCAGTGAGACCAGTTGCTGTCTGGATACCCAGTCCCCTGAGCTGGTGGAAGGGGACAGGGAGCAAAATGTGGCCCTCATACTCTATGAGGAAATAGTTGGCAACCTGCTACAGCACTTAAATGTATGCAAGTCGATGGGGCCGGATGGGATCCACCCAAGGGTACTGAGAGAACTGGTGGAAGAGCTGACCAAGCCGTTTTCCATCATTTATCAGCAGCTTGGCTATCAGAGGAGGTCCCAGTTGCAAATGTGATGTGCATCTGCAAAAGGAGCCAGAGCATGGACCTGGGAAACTATAGGCCTGTCAGTGTGACTTCGGTGCTGGGGAAGCTCATGGAACGGATTATCTTAAGTGCCATCATGCGGCACTTACAGGGCAACCAGGCGATCAGGCCCAGTCAACATGGGTTTATGAAAGGCAGGTCCTGCTTGATGAACCTGATCTCCTTCTATGACAAAGTGACACACATAGTGGATGAGGGAAAGGCTGGGGATGTGCTCCATCTTGACTTCAATAAGGCTTTTGACACCGTTTCCTACAGCATTCTCCTGAAGAAACTGGCTGTTCATGGCCTGGACTGGCGTACACTTCATTGAGTTAAAAACTGGCTGGGTAGCCGGGCCCAAAGAGTTGTGGTGAATGGAGTTAAATCCAGTTGGAGGCCGCTCACCAGTGGTGTCCCCCAGGGCTCAGTACTAGGGCCAGTTCTCTTCAATATCTTTATCAATGATCTGCATGAGAGGATAGAGTGTACCCTCAGTAAGTTTGCAGATGTCAACAACATAGATGCATGTGTTGATCTGCTCAAGGGTTGAAAGGTTCTGCAGGAGGATCTGGATAGGCTGGACTGATGGGCTAAGGTCAACTGTATGAAGTTTAACAAGGCCAAGTGCCAGGTTCTGCACTTGGGTCACAACAAGCCCAAGGAACGCTACAGGCTGGGAGATGAGTGGCTGGAAAACTGCCTGGCAGAGAAGGACCTGGGAGTATTGGTTGATAGTTGGCTGAATATGAGCCAGCAGTGTCCTCAGGTGGCCAAGAAGGCCAACAGCATCCTGGCTTGTATCAGAAACGGCATGGCCAGCAGGTCTAGGGAAGTGATTGTCTCCCTGTAATCGGCTCTGGTGAGGCCACACCTCGAGTACTGTGTTAAAAAACGTAACTGTGTTAAAACATAAAACTGTGTGTGTGTGTGTAAGGGGCGGCTGAAGGGGAGAGGAGTATTGGCAAGGGGGATGCCTTTGTTTGGGGACTGACTGGGCATTGCTTGGGTGATGGTGAGCAATTGTGTTCTGCATCACTTCTTTTGTTATTCTTTTAGTTGCTTTTTTTTTTTTTTTTTTTCTTCTTTTCCTTTAACATAAAACTTTCCTTATCTTATCCCATGACTTCTTGCACTTTTCTTTCCAATTTTCTTCTCCATCCCACTGTAGAGTAGGGGGAGTGAACAAAAGGCTCTATGTTGTCTAGCTGCCTGCTGATTTAAACTACAACAGGTACATGTCTTTAAGTTCAATGACAAATACTACTGCCAGGCTGGGGAAGAGAAGCAATTATTTGTTTCTTTGATTGGTCCCTTTGGAAGAACTAACCAAATGCACAAATGAAGTCTTCAGGAAAGTAAAGAAATCATAAATGGATATCAGAGCACATTCTCTCCGAACTTCTCACCTTTTCTTTGAACATCAAGCAATCCATTCAACATTGGTAGAAGGATTCAAATTTGTAAGTGAAATTGTAGTATTTGCTATTTGAATATTTCTTACTGTAAATAAAAATAATACTTTGTGTCTTTCATGTATTATATTGGTTAAGGAAGATGGTAAAAATATGATAAAATGTATACATTTTTAACTAAATATTTTTAGCGAGAAGCCACAAAATAAATCTTATTTCTCATACAACATGAATTTTCATGCAAAGAAAAAAAACAACACACACGATATCTTTCAATCAAAGATACCTTTTGTCAATCTTTTCCCTTCCCTTCCCTTCCCTTCCCTTCCCTTCCCTTCCCTTCCCTTCCCTTCCCTTCCCTTCCCTTCCCTTCCCTTCCCTTCCCTTCCCTTCCCTTCCCTTCCCTTCCCTTCCCTTCCCTTCCCTTCCCTTCCCTTCCCTTCCCTTCCCTTCCCTTCCCTTCCCTTCCCTTCCCTTCCCTTCCCTTCCCTTCCCTTCCCTTCCCTTCCCTTCCCTTCCCTTCCCTTCCCTTCCCTTCCCTTCCCTTCCCTTCCCTTCCCTTCCCTTCCCTTCCCTTCCCTTCCCTTCCCTTCCCTTCCCTTCCCTTCCCTTCCCTTCCCTTCCCTTCTTCATTCAAATAACTTTGAGAAAAAGGACTACTGTTACAAAAAGACACTATGAAGACCTCTATATTTAGGCACTTAAGAACTAAGCACATTATGAATGTTAATGTAATAGATTGCAAGAGTTCTGAAACCTTTTTCAAGAAATTCTTTAAGGTATAATCCATATGATTTGCTTTTAATAACAAAAATATGTACTTTGAAGCCTTTAGAATTTAGACATATAAGTTTGTGAAAGCCAACATTGGCTCTCTTAACAAAGAAAAATGAGAAAAAAAATCAATGTTTTTCATTCAGATACATATGTTATCTGGATTTCACTTTTCTTGTTTCTTTTTCTCCCCAATAACCGGACAGCAGTGATGTGATTCAGCTCTCAGCATAAGAATTCTTAACTTTGGGGTCTATATGTAGGTGTTCTCATTTGAGATAGGAGTTAAGATTGAATTATCAAAGTGTCTAAAGCTGTCTAATAGATGATAACCTCCAATTAATGATGGGCATGTAACAACTCATAGGTGTATATTGGATAGCTTAGGCTATCTTGAATAATAGTAAGTAACTATTTAGATAACTTAATCAGTCTGTATGTGTCAAAACTTCTCTTGTAGTAGCATGTCAGTGTTCAAGAAGTGTTTGGACAATACACTTAGGCATATGGTTTAACTCTTAGGTTGTCCTTTGTGGAATCAGGAGTTGGACTAGATGACCTTTTTGAGTCCCTTCCAACTGAGGATATTCTATGGTTGCATGTTAGCTAACAGACTTACATCAGTAAAGACAAGAAAGTCAAGATACCAATTCCACTTAACAAAAAAGATTTGAATAAATTGTCCACCATTGAGATGCTCAGAAATGTTCTGCTCAGCTCCCAGCTGCCATTTCACCAGGTCAGAGGTCCTCTTTAGGTCCTGTGTTATATCTAGCTAAAAGTAATTGATAATTACAGTACCTCATTGTATCTCAGCTGATACACACATTTGGAAATCTCAGGTATCTTGAAGTTTCTTAAGTGGTACTACATAGCTATATCATAGTTGGATACTATATAGCTATAGTATCCAACTGAATTTGTCCTTGGGGAAAGAGGACCCCAAAACTCAGTAGTTATTCAAGTTTGTACCCTTTCTATACAAGAACTGGAACATATTCTGCAAAATGGGAAGACGCAAATTTTTCAAAATTCTTTGAAAATGGGACACAATATAGAAAATTTTCAAATTGGGTTGTGGATTAAGAGCACAATTTCTGGATGTGTGGTCTGCAGAGCAGAAAAACTTTATTTATGAGAGCTATTTTAATTTCATTATAGCTACAGCTTAAGTTCTGAGTTTTATAAAAATTTCTACTTTATAAAGTAATAATGCATTGGTAGTGACTACGTAGATGCTGCTAATGATGTTGATAGCTGTGATTTTCACAAGTATCTATGGGGATTGATTTTCTGGCAACTCTGTTCACAAACCCACAGATTAGTGCACTGTAAAATTTAGAAAAGGACAAGACAGAGTAACAGATTATTCTCTGTAGAAGGTCAAATAGGAGTTAGGCATTATGTAGCTCAGAGAATTCATAATCCTCTTGAGTTACGGTAATTTTCTTTTAACTAGCATATCTTTGACTATCTTAATGATTAACGGTACTAGTAAGTATAGCACTATCAACACTAACGTAGTGTGAAAGAAATGTAAAACAACTGTAAAATGAGAGAGAGATACAGAGAGACAAGTGAATTATATTCACTAATAATAAATCATTGATGTCATTGTCTTTACAGAGGTAGATGGGAGACATGGAAGTTGGCAATCACACCACGGTCAAAGAGTTCATCCTTCTTGGATTTCCCATTGCTCCTCACTTGCAGATTCTCTTCTTTGCAATATTTCTCATTGCATATATCTTAGTTTTAGCAGAAAATGTAATCATCATTCTGGCTGTCTGGACAAACTATAACCTCCACTGCCCCATGTATTTCTTTCTAATTAACTTGTCCTTCCTGGAAATCTGGTATGTGACAGTCACACTTCCCAAGACAATGCTGAGCTTTGTATCAGAGGCAAAGGAAATCTCCTTCATGGGATGCATGACACAGCTGTATTTCTTCCTCAGCCTGGGAAACACTGAGTGCCTCCTCCTAGCAGTCATGGCATATGACCGCTATGTTGCCATCTGTAAGCCTTTCCATTACTCCACCATTATGAGACATATTGTCTGTGTCTACCTTACTATGGGATCCTGGTTGACTGGTTTCTTAATTTCTGGATGTAAAGTATTTTTTATCTCTCAGTTAACTTACTGTGGACCCAATATAATTAACCATTTCTTCTGTGATGTTTCGCCTCTCTTGAACTTAGCCTGCACAGATATGGAAAGAGCTGTTCTTGTGGATTTTGTGGCTGCCTTATTTATTCTCCTGATGCCTCTCTCCATAGTGATGCTATCCTATGCCTATATTATCTTCACTGTTCTTCACATTTCATCTGTACAAGGTTGCCAAAAAGCTTTTTCCACCTGTGCCTCCCACCTTATAGTGGTCATTGTCTTCTATGCAACAAGCATTTTCATCTATGTGAGGCCCAAAACACTTGCAGTTCATGACTCACACAAAATTGTGTCTGCTTTCTATTCTATTGTTGTTCCTCTCTTCAACCCCATAATTTACAGCCTAAGGAACCAGGAAATCAAGGATGCTGTCAAAAGGGTTTTCTTTAACAAAACAGTTTCCTTGCAGAAGCATCAGCAGGTTTAATGAGAGATTGGAAAGATAAGAAAACCATATAAAAACATTGGATTTTATAATTAATTCAAGTTATGAAAAACTCTGGTTTGTACTTCAGAAGCTGAAGCAAGCTGGTCCAAAAAAAATTTTTTTTTTTTTCTCTAAATTTTGGAATTGCAGGGAACTGAATGACACACAGTCATACTCATGGTCTTATGTCACTATGAACGTCCCCGTAGGTCCTTTTAAGCAGAATTAATAGTAACAGTCAAAGGTAAATGTGGTGTTAAGGTCAGGTGTCAAGCTCCTATATAATCAATTCTTGTGATTTAACCTGTCATGCAGCTAAGCACCACACATCCATTCACTTACTCCCCTGTACTGGGACAGGGGAAAGAATAAGAAAATGTAAAAGTGTCAGAACTCATGGGTTGAAATAAGAACAGTTTAATAAGAAAAGAATAAAATAAATAAAAAAAAATACAGAGAAAAGAGTAACAAAATAAGTGCTGCACAACACAATTACTCACCACCAACTAATTGATGCCCAGTCAACCCCCAAGTAATGGGAGCTCCTCACTGGCCACCTTCCCCAAGTTTTATTGTTCAGCATGATGTCATATTGTATGGAATACCACTTTGGCCAGTTTGGGTCTGCTGTGCTGGTTGTGTCCCCCACAACTTCTGGTGCATCTCCAGTCCCCCAGCTCCTCTCTACCTTGCCAGGATGAGAAGCTGAAAATTTCTTGACTCGGTGTAAGCAATGTTCTACAACTAAAATATCAGTGTGTTATCAGCACTATTTTTCTGCTAAATCCAAAACACAGTACCATAACAGATACAAGGAAGAAAATTAATCTTATCCAAGTCAAAACTAGGACAATATCTACCTCTTATTCCATGTGCATCGTGCTCACGTCCCACACTTTCCAATACATCCCAGTTAATCACCACCACACTTCTTGTCTTTTGATATATAAACACAGATATCATACCCTTAGTCTATAAGCCTTCCCACTAAAATGTCCATTGAGTTCATTTAGTTTATAATTTTGGGCTCCACCTGTCTTAATGGGGCATTTCTGAGGGCAAGAGAGAAGGTGCATGGTGTTGGATAGTTGCATGATGAGGTCAGCTCTGATTCCATCTCCGCTTCACTTCGCTTGGTTCCACCAAAATCTTTTCTTCATTGGTTTGGGTGATTCTTACTGTAATAACATTGACATGACATATAGCAACCATAGCAATGATGGCATAATATAATGATGGCATCATATAGCAACTAACATCTTACAATTAAAATCATTGGCTATTCTTTGACAAAATCAAATCCCCTCAAGATACACATCAGACTTGCCAAACCCTATGCATTTTTCAACAAGTAGTCCCACATCTTCAGCAAAAGTAATCCCACAGATGTGTTTGCCTTTGCCTGAGGCAGCAATAACCCAGACTGTCTTCCCCAGCATGTTTTTTGTACGTGCTCTTCAGGGACTTTATCCCCTTTTACAGCACATGCAGGTTTCAATTGGGAGGACCATATCAATTAGCAAATAATTGAGTATTAACTAACCAAATGGCTTTTGCTAAATCTGTATCTCCATGCTTGAATGTTCCATCATCCATTGCTCTCAGTTTTTAAAAGTCCACCATATTATTGTCTTCCCAGGGGCTGGTGCATGACAGGGAATGTTATACACCTACTCAAAGCCATATTCTTTGTTCCAGGTGTCTATGAGGTTGTTTCAGAATTGAGTCCTGTTTTCTGATTCAGTTCTTTCTGGAGTGTCACCTTGCCATAAATCTTTCTTTTCAAGGCCCAGGATGGTGTTTCCGATAGTGGCATGAAGCACTGAGTATGTTTCAAACCTTCTGGTGGTAGCGTGCACCACAAAGCCAAAAGGTCAATGGTTCTATGTCTCTGTGGAGACCAGTCACAAATGGTGTCCCTCAGGGGTTGGTCTTGGGACCAGTGCTCTTCAACATCTTTATCAACAACATAGATGACGGAATCAAGTGCACCCTTAGCAAGTTTGCAGATGACACCAAGCTGAGCAGTGCAGTCGATACAATATAGGGAAGGGATGCCATCCAGAGGCATCACCTAATGCATCACCTAATGCAAGGTGTTGCACTTGGGCTGGGGCAATCCCAGGTATTTATATAGACTGGGCAAAGAAAAACGTGAGAGCAGCCATGCAGAGAAGGACTTGGGGGTCCTGATGCGGCTATAGGCAGCCTGCTCTGGTAGTTGACAACCCAGCCCAGAACAGGGGGGTTGAAACTAGGTGAGCTTTAAGGTCCTTTTCAACCCAGGCCATCCTGTGATTCTATGATAAAAGAAGGGAGATTTAGATTAGATGTTAGGAGGAAATTCTTTACTCAGAGGGTAGTGAGGCATTGGAACAGGTTGGCCAGAGAGGTTGTGGATTCCCTGTCCCTGGAGGTGTTCAAGACCAGGCTGGGTGAGGCCCTTGGGAACCTGATCTAGTGTGCAGCAACCCTGCCAGAGGCAGACATTTAAGGTAAAAAAAAAAAAAAAAAAAGTTTTCTGCTGATGCACCTTCTCTCCTTTGCCTGTAAAGCTTTTCTAGGCAGCTAGCTCAGTTTGTAACAACTATATTGTAAATGTCTAATGTCAAGACACCCAAATGTAATCGTAAACCTCTTGCAGTCAAAAATGGTAAGATTTATCACCCAAACGTAGATTCTACAGTACGTATATCTAATTCTGAGCCAGTAACTCTTTAGAACAGATGATGGCAGTATGAGCTAATTTTTATTAAATGTTTACTGAACACACTTTAAATGCATCTCTGCTTGTTTGATAACAAGTTTAAAATCTTAAATTACATCAACAACTGATTGAAAATTTCCTTTAAAAACTTAGCCACTGAAATTTTGTTTTTCAATAAATATATCTTATTTCTGAAAAATATGAGACACAACCCAACATATGAGGTTTCAAGACAAAACCCAACCCAACATATGAGGCTTCATGAGGTTTTCTTATTCTTTTTTTTTTTTTTTTTTTCCATAGAATCCTAGAATATCCTGAGTTGGAAGGGACCCATAAGGATCATCAAGTCCAACTGCTGGTGCTACACAGGTGTGCCCAAAAGTTTAGACCATGTGACTAAGCGCACAGTTCAATCGCTTTTTAAATTCAGACAGGCTTGGTGCAGTGACTGTACCCTGGGGAGCCTGTTCCAGTGTGCAACCACCCTCTCGGTGAAGAACCTCTTCCTGATGTCCAGCCTAAATTTCCCCTGCCTCAGCTTAACACCATTCCTGCGGGTCCTATCACTGGTGTTTACAGAGAATGGGTCACCTGCCTCTCCACTCCCCCTCGCGAGGAAGTTGTAGACCACAATGAGGTCCCCCTCAGCCTCCTCTTCTCCAGGCTGAACAGGCCCAGTGCCCTCAGCCGCTCCTCATACGTCTTCCCCTCTAGGCCCTTCACCATCTTCATTGCCCTCCTCTGGACACTCTCCAACAGTTTAATGTCCTTCTTGTACTGTGGTGCCCAGAACTGCACACAGTACTTGAGGTGAGGCCGGACCAGCGCAGAGTAGAGTGGGACAATCACCTCCCTCGACCAACTAGCAATGCCGTGCTTGATGCACCCCAGGATACGGTTGGCCTTCATGGCTGCCAGGGCACACTGCTGGCTCATACTCAACTTGCAGTCGACCACAACCCCCCGATCCCTCTCTGCAATGCTGCTGTCCAACATCTCATCACCCAGTCTGTACATATAGCCAGGGTTGTCCCATCCTAGGTGCAGGAAAAATACGTGAATACAGACCCCTACTACCACAAATTATACAGTCGAGTTTCCTGCATTTGGGGAAATTGCAGGGGTCAGCACACCCGGAGTGCTGGGGATGAGCCTTGCCCTGGGAAAACCACCTGCCTGATCATGGTGTCTCCCCTGCCAGGTAAGTAGAGACACAACCCAACATATGGGCTTCATGAGGTCTTCTTATTCATTTATTTTTATTGTTATTATTTTTTTATCATAACAAAACGAAGGAGAAAAGGTAAAAGAGTAAGAAAATGGTTAGATTGTTAATTGTTTTCTTTCTAGCTCTTGGTAGGTGTTTTTGTTGTTGTTGTTGTTATTTTTCCAGATTGATATATTCGAATTTGGGTTACAGAGTCATGCTTGGGCAGTATCATTTTTCAGCTAACTTTCTTTCAAAAATATTATTATTTTTCATTAGTTTTATGTCATTTTTCAGTAAAGGATTATGTATACCTTTGATGGAATCTGGGAATATTTTACATTTGAGTTTCATGGTTCTTGAATCCAAAAACTTTGGTTGCCTTAAGTTTTGGTTGCCTAAAAAATTGAACATATTAATTAAAAAAGTTACTCTTTATTTTTTAAGCTGCTGCTAAAGCATAAGGGATTTGGATTTACTCTCCGTTTTCTCACCCTTTTTCTTTTTCTTATTCTTTTCTTTTTCTTTTTTTTTTTTCTTTCATGAGGAAAAAATTTTTCAGACATTGTATATAAAGTGTTGATTAAATAAAAGAATTTTTGGCATAGAGAAACATAGTTTCCCAACCTTATGAAATCTCTGGTCAGTACCTATCCACTATTTCCTTGAGTTTCCTTGACAAGTCTGTGGTACCAGTTGAATATTTGTTTTCACTCTTTGCTTTTGCAAGGCCTTCCTTCCAACACAGAAACACATTCACACAGTGTCAACAGGAGGGAACAAAGAACTTGAGCTTTCTGGTGGGCTGGTAATGAGCTTGGGAAATGAAGTATACAAATGGTTGGGCACACTGAGTTTCTCAAGACAAAGAGAGAAATGGCCAGGGGCTACAGTGCAGGACCTCTGGAATGAGACAATAGCAAGAGGAAGTGTAGAGCAGAAAGAGCCTGACTTTAGCTCTGAGTTGTGACATGGTGCCCTCACAGACACAGGGAGAACTAGAGCACTGTCAGTCATCCAAGTAGAAATGTTACCCTCCCATATTTATTATTTTATTTTATTTTATTTTATTTTATTTTATTTTATTTTATTTTATTTTATTTTATTTTATTTTATTTTATTTTATTTTATTTTATTTATTTTTTTATTTTATTGCCACATGTCTGTCCAGGCCACAAATCAGATGAGTTCATTATGATGTCATTGCAGCAATATCAGATGTTCTCCTGTCACTCACTGACCCAAGGTTGTTCACATCCTGTTCACATTGTCCTGTTTGTCATGGCTCGCCACTTCCAGCTACTGTATGTGTATGTATTGCTTATACAAAGCAAGGCTATGATACAGCACCTCAGCTAGACAATTACATTGTAGTGAAGCATGCTGAAATTTAGGCCACATACTCAAGTGATCAAGGTGAGGCAACACTTAGCAAGTCACAATGCCAGGCAGAGTACTTGCAGCAGGTACCTGTTTCTTGTTGGGTAAGTCCAGTTTCATGCCTGGATCATAAAGGCTTTGGAAATGGGCTCGTTTCCAGCCCAAGAGGCTCCGTCTGTAACAGCTGTCCCAGGGAAGCTGGGGACAGGGCAATTGCAGGCACAGAACACCACTAGTCAGTGGCATACATTGTAGGGTCCATTTACCAAGTTGATGTCTATGGCAGTAGATGGCAACTTCTATTCACAAACACATAAATCTGGGCAGAGCTCTGACATGAGTCAAGGCTTCTGGTTCGAGATTCCTGCTCAGGAGAGCGAGATACACACTACAGCTGTTGGAGGCGACAAGACGTGGCTGGCAAGCAGCTCTTTCAACGCAGCAGTTCCACCTTGAGGACATGATGTTGAGATATGAGTAGCTTAGTGGGCAGTATTGATGATAGGACGGTTGGACTAGGTGATCTTGTAGGTCCTTCCTAATCTTGTGTTTCTATGATTCTATGACAGTCCTGTCGACAGTGCAGGCGGTTGGTGGGTGAATTTCTCCCCCTGGGTTACTGTTTTCACTATGTACTGCTTTCTAGTGTAGACATTCAACATGAGCTCCCAACTGTTTCACTGGTCACATCACCCCAAAGCCAAATTCAGAGTTTCTCTATCTCCAAAGCCGATTTGCTACTGTTACCCAAGTTCCTTTCTTATCTCTCCATGCAACGGCCATAATTCCTGCCTCACTCACTGTTTAAATTAATAGATGGCCACACTCCCATTTCATCGCATTCTTCCAATAATCATCACCTGTGTCACGCTAACCCCCGTTCCCCTCGCTTTGGGCTGGGGAGCCGCACGTTCCCCACCGCCTGCCGGGCTCACGGCAGCCGTTTCTCCGTCGCCACCTTCCCACCACAGGACCCGTCACCCATGGCGGCCGCCTGCCGCCCTTGGCGTTCCCGCCTCAGCCCCTCCCGTCAGCGCCCGCAGCACGCGGGCCCTTTAAGGATCCCCCAGGGGGGTGGGGAGCCGCACGCGCCGGGACACCAAGGGCGGGAGGGGGAGCGACCGCGCTCGCCGGGCGGGAGCGGTTGCGCATGCGCAGCCGGGCAGCGATGCGGGTGCTGGTGGGTGAGTGCGGGGCGCGGCTGCGCGCTGCTGGGGCTGGGCGCTGCGTAGGGAGCTGTGAGGGGCGGGGGGGGGGGCTGCGGAGCGGGGGTCCCCGGGGAGCCGTAGGGCGCAGGGGGGGCTGCAGGAGCTCTGAGGGAGTTGTGGGTTGGGAATGGGGGGGGGGCTGGGCCTGGATTCACGGAATCAGAATAGTTTAGGTTGGAAGAGACCTCCAAGATCACCCAGTCCGACCTCTGACCTAACACTAACAAGTCCTCCACTAAACCATATCACTGAGCTCTACATCTAAACGTCTTTTAAAGACCTCCAGGGATGGTGACTCCACCACTTCCCTGGGCAGCCCATCCCAGTGCCTAACAACCCTTTCAGTAAATAAGTTTTTCCTGCTACCCAACCTAAACCTCCCCCAACACAACTTTAGCCCATTCCCCCTCGTCCTGTCACGAGGCATGTGGGAGAACAGGCCAACCCCCACCTCACTACAGCCTCCTTTAAGGTACCTGTAGAGAGCAATAAGGTCGCCCCTGAGCCTCCTCTTCTCCAGGCTGAACAAGCCCAGCTCCTTCAGCCGCTCCTAATAAGACTTGCTCTCCAGACCCCTCACCAGCTTCAATGGCTTTTTCTGGACAAGCTCCAGCACCTCAGTGTCCTGCGTGATTTGGTAGCAGTTGGGATCCAGGCACCCTGAGGGGTAGGATGCAGTGCATGGAGCCAGGGTATGGGGAGTGGTGGAGGTCTGCAGTGGGAGGGCTGGGGAGAGGGTGATCAGGGCCCCGTGGTGTACCCTAGGAGGATGGCCATGGTAACAGGAACTCCTGCGGTAGTTTTGCAAGCTGCTTCTGGTCTCTAATATCTTGTCTTTTTCACAGGTGGTGGGACTGGATTTGTGGGCAGAGCCCTGACCCATTTGCTTCAGAGCCGTGGTCATGAGGTGACCCATGTCTCTCGACAAGGGGGCAAGAATCGCATCAGCTGGGTATGAAATAAGAGTGATTACAGAAGGGAGACCATGTCAAGGCTGAGGAACTAGCCTACCTGGCATGGCATGCAGGGAATTTGCAGTGGGGAAACTGTTTCCCACTGATGTACCCTGCATCTCCTAGGTGCTGTACTGGTTGTGGTCAGTTGGGGTGGGTACTGCTGCAGCTCCAAGGAGCAAAATGTTCTCTGTTCATGCTTGTGCAACAGGCAGTGTTTTACAAAGGTCAAGAAGTAACTGGCTGGATGTCTTGGGAGCTTGGTTGTTGGGAAGGCTTGAGAAGAGGGAAGGCTGGGTGTGTGATGTCTCTGTTACCCCTGCCTAGGAAGAGTTGTCCCGCCTTGGACTGCCCCAGTGTGATGCAGTGGTGAACTTGGCTGGTGAGAATGTCCTCAACCCTTTCCGCAGGTAATGTAGTGTTGTAACTTAGTGTCCCATAGTGTTTGGGGACAAGGTGAAGGCAAGACAACCCAATGTTGTCAGAAAATGTGGAGTGGGTCTGGCAAGGGAGTAGGGTGTCCAGAAAGGACAACCTGGGTTCCCTGGCTGTTGACGTCTGAGTCTTCAGGTATCCAAAACATTTCTGTAGGCCTGTTAAGTCCCCTGAGAATTTTAAAAGATGCATTTCCTTCTGGACTGACAGGTGGAGGCCAGGCAAAGTAGTTGCATATGTCCAAAAAGGCACCAGATGCCTATGCTTAGATAATACTTAATAATATGCTTAGATAAAGTCAGAACCAAAATGGACTGTGGAAGTTGTTCCTGTATTGCCAGGGTGTTTTTGGAAATGTCTTTTCCAGGTGTTTGAGGAGAATTCACACAGCTTTGGTGCCCACATTTTCTGATGTGTTTGCCCTAAGGGCATCCAAAACCTATAGCCTTTTTTTGGGAAATGGTGAGCCGTGTTCTCCCACAGTTACCATATAGTTAAGTAGTAACATTCTATGTCCTCCTCCTACTCTGGGGTGGGGGGAATTTATGTGACATCTCCTGTGCTTGTGAGCTGACCATGGGGGCTCCCCATGGGGCTATTGTTTCCTGGGATATCCTGGTGGGAAGTATGAGTGGCTCTCCTTTTTCCAGATGGGGAGATGCTTTCTGCAAGGAAGTTATCAGCAGCCGAGTTGAAACCACCAGGACCTTGGCCAAAGCCATTGCTGATGCTGACCAGCCACCCAATGCTTGGGTCGTCGTCACCGGCGTAGGTATTGGTTGGGCCCAGTGTGCCTCATGCTGATGAGGAGAGGTGTACCTCCAGACAGAAGCATGCTTCTGGGGAAAATATGTCTTGCCTTGAAATGTCACCTTTATTGCCATCAGTATCGCTGCGACTAGGCAAGGCTTGGTCAGCTTTTTTTTGTACTGGAGTGGAACTTGGATTCTCATGCTTTCACTTGGTAGCATTAGGACAGGACCTAATGTTTTCCCTATGAAAGCCTTAAGGCATCTGTAGAACCAAGTTGTCTAAGCAAGGATTCAGCTGAATCCCCCCATACATCTCCAGTTTTGCATTTCTGCTTCCTACAGGCTTTGAAGCTGCTGCGGGTTAGCATTTATGACAGGCAGGAAGCTCCTTTCTATGCAGCCAGCTCAGTGCCTTGTTTGTTGGTGCATTTGATTCATGGCGTTGCCATCTCAGCTGGAATACTAGCACATGCTGTTGAACCTGCAGAGTGCATTTGTAGTTCGAAACCTAGTGCTGTTCATATGAGGATGTCCCTGGAGACAGGTTTGGGGAGAAGAGGGCCAGCTGATTATGGGATTCAACCCCAACCCACTTTTTGCTGTTATACCCACAGGCTATTACCGCCCTAGCCCCACAGCTGAGTATACTGAGGATAGCCCTGGAGGGAATTTTGACTTCTTCTCACGTCTGGTGAGCTCCTGGGAAGCTGCAGCTGTCATCCCTGATGGTCCAACTCGTGGTGTTCTGGTGAGATCTGGTAAGACAGGACATCATGCGTGTCTGGAGTGGCTCTGCTTTGGAGCTGGGGCAGGAGGGGAAGGGGTGGGAAAAGTGCATCAGATTATGTATCTTGTCTTGTTGGGGTGCGATCCCAGGTCCATCCCTCTAAGGATTGTCTCCTGGCTGTAGGTCTGGGGCTGGAGTGGGTCCCTGTCTCACTCTGTTCTTTCCACAGGTGTAGTGCTGGGCCGAGGTGGTGGCGCAATCTCTCAGATGCTCTGGCCATTCTGGCTAGGACTGGGAGGCCCCATAGGGTCTGGGCACCAGCCATTCCCGTGGATCCACATTCAGGACCTGGCTGGGATCATATGTCATGCCCTGGAGAATGAGTGCCTGCAAGGGGTCTTTAATGGTGTCTCCCCATCTTCTCCTGAAACCTCCAACAGCTCCTTCACTCAGGAGTTTGCTGCAGCCCTGGGACGCCCAGCCCTACTGCCAGTGCCTGCCTGGGCCGTGCGAGCTGTCTTTGGGGTCGAGCGGGCTGTTATGTTGTTGGAGGGCCAGAAAGTGGTACCAAAGCGCACCCTGGAGAGCGGCTACCATTTCATCTTTCCTGACCTTTCTGCAGCTTTGAAGGACATTGTGGCTTGAGCATTCCTTGTTCAGGCTGTTTAGGGCCTTGTTTTTGTGGTTCCCTGGCTCATATACCTTCCCTTGGGTGAAAGAGGGTGTCTTTTCCTGTTCTGTCTTCTTTTGTGCATCTCCAGTTTAGGAGACATCCTTCCTATTTCCAACTGCAATCTCCACATCACCTGCTTTTGGTGAAGGGCACGGACCTCTTTAAGGATTGTGACCGCTGAATATGTCATCTCTTCCACAACATGTATATGAGCTGCTCAAAGAGCACCTTGGGGGAAGGATGTCTCTGCCCCCTGCAAAAGAGGTATGCTAGCAGGGAAGATTTTCAGGTGTTGTAACTCTTCTCCATGTTACTGGAAGTCCCTCTTCCTGTTTTTCCCAATGTCTTTCACCACATGATCACAAGAGACTTAGTTAAGCTCTTCCGTTTTGCTTGTCTCAATCTGATAATAAATTGTAATTAATTAATTGTAAGCTTGTAATTAAGCTAGGAGGGGATCCATTTGAGGGGATACAGAGAGTGATGGATATGGGTGACTTGGAGACCTTGCCTTCTCCTTTTTTTCAGGTAGATTCATGCTAGAGCAAAGGTGTCAGAACCTCCAGCTGACTCGGCCTGAGCATCGTGCCCCTACAGGTGGATTTGCAGGATTCCATAGTACACAAGGGTTTTCATTCATAGGTTTTCCTGCTTTATGACAAGTGTGGGGTTATTCTGGGTCGTGCCTGCGTGCACAAGGGGAAGGGTCTGGGGTGCCTGCGAGCACAGTAGGGGGGGTCCTGAGTTCCTGGGTGGGATGCTTTGGCACTATATAAGATACTGTCACGCAGCAATAAATTGGCTTACGGCACAGAATGCTGGTCGTTGTGTCCGTTTGTCCCGGGGTTTTTGGTCGGGGTATCCGACAACGAGTTACTACAAATCACTGCTAGCATGTACACATGTGTTTAATAACACAAGTATATTTATCGAGCAATTATGAATTATTATCAGGAAAACAAGTGTGTGTGTATTTTTATGTGTTTATATATAACAAGTCAATAGCAGTAGTCAGTAATAAAGCAGTAAGCATATATACTAATATTACAGTTTATTACAAACAATGCTAGTGAAATAGCAAGCATTCTCATTATTGATTACTTATAGGCACATACATATATTCAAAACATAACCAGTGCCACTAGCTAACAAATCAATCCCCAAAGTGGGGATCAAGCTGTCTTCAAAGTGGTCTAACTAGGAAGACCACCCTCAGAAAGGGGTTAGTAAAGAAAGCTGACCTTAGAAAAGTCCATTTTCAACTTGACAGTTTTATTTTGCCAAATGGTATGCAGAAGATAGTTAAATGAGGGGATAAACAGCAACAACAAAATAAATCCTACTTCACAGGCAACTATATTTGGTTATTTAGAGCATGCTACAGATGGTGTTACATAAGGACTGAGGATACTATGACCTGTACAAGCACACGGAGGAGAATAAAGTGGTCAGGTAGTCATAGGTTCACCAAGGGAACATCACACTTGACTAAGCCAATAGACTTCTATGATGGAATGACTAGCTGGGTGGATGAGTGGAGAGCAGTGGATGATGTCTACCTTGGTATCAGTAAGGCTTTTGACTCTCTCCCATAACGTACTTGCAGGCAAGCTCAGGAAGTATGGGGTGGATGAGTGGACAGTGAGGTACACTGGCTGGATGGAAGAGCTCAGAGGGTTGTGATCAGTGACACTGAGTCTAGTTGGAGGCCTGTAGCTAGTGGTGTCCTCCAGGGGTCCGTATCAAGTCCAGTCCTGTTCAATTTATTCATCAATGACCCGGTTGGTGGAATAGAGTGCACCTCAGCGAGGTGCAGCTGTTGTCAGCGAGTTTGCTGACAACACAAAGTTCAGAAGAGTGGCTGATATCCCAGAGAGCTGTGCTGCCATTCAGAGGGACCTTGGCAGGCTGGAGCCTGTCAAGGTGAACATCATGAAGTTCAATAAGGGCAAGTTCAGGGTCCTGCACCAATGGAGGAATAACCCAAGGTGCCAGTACAGGTTGGGAGCTGACCTGCTAGAAAACAGGCCTGTGGAGAAGGATCTGGGAGTCCTTGTAGACAGCAAGTTAACTGAGCCAGCTATGTGCCTTTGTGGCCAAGAAGGCCAACGGTATCCTGGGGTGCATTAGGAAGAGTGTTGCTAGCAGGTCGAGGGAGGTGATCCTCCTCCTCTACTCAGTTCTGGTGAGGCCTCACCTGGAGTACTGCATCCAGTTATAGAAGGGGGACATAGAGCTCCTGGAGCAAGTCCAGCAGAAGGCTACAAAGATGATGAGGGGAGTGGAGTACCTCTCATACGAGGAGAGGCTGAGAGAGCTGTGTCTCTTTAGCTTGGAGAAGACTGAGAGTGGGTCTTATTTCAATGAGTACAAATACCTGAAGGGAGGGTGTCAAGAGCATGGGGTCAGATTCTTTTCAGTGGTGCCTCGCAACAGGACAAGAGACAACGGGCACAAGTTGAAACACAGAAATTTTCAGATATTAAGGAACATTTTTTTACTGTGAGGGTGACAGACCACTGGAACAGGTTGCCCAGAGAGGTTGTGGATTCTCTTTCTTTGGATAAATTCAAAACCTGCCTAGATGCCATCCCATGCATTGTGCTCTAGGTGATACTGCTTGGCAGGGGGGCCAGACCAGATGATCTCAAGAGGTCCCTTCCAACCTCAGCCATTCTGTGATTCTGTACGCTGTAGTGCAGTGCCTTCTTGCATATTAGTGGAGACTTTGTGGATGGAGCTATATTTAGCATATTCTGCATCTACATTGTCTATGAAGTACACACTCCAGTAAGAAAACCATGTTCTCTGAAATCCTGGTTTTTCAACAAAAGGAATTAATATTTCTCAACAAGGAATTATTTGGCCAATTCTACTTGAGAGGCAAAACAAGAGGTAAATTACAGGGCAAGTAAGGGCCAAGACAGAAAAAATGGCACAGTTTATTTCAACTCAAAGTAGAAACTGTGTTGGCTGAATCTCTCCCTAGAAATGCCTTTTGCAGGAATCCATAGGATTCTATGTTGCAGATGCCTATAACTGTATAGAGAAACACTACAATCAATGTGTGGTGAGGTACTGGAACAGGTTGCCCTGGAAAGTTGTGGATTTCCCATCCCTGGAAGTGTTCAAGGACAGGTTGGATGGGGCTTTGAGCAACTTGGTCTAGAGGGTGGCATCCCTGCCCATGGCAGAGGGTTTGAAGTTAGATGATCTTTAAGCTGTCTTCCAATCCAAATATATGATTCTATGCCTCCCATAAGACCATGACCACATTGCCTTTGATTTTCACTTAACAATTTCAGTGGACTAGCTATGTTGGATGAGAAGCAAAAGCCTGCCTACAAACTAGATGATCCAGCAGTATACACAATGTCCCTTTGTGAGGAAGCAATCAACTCATTCAAAGGCAGCGATGGAAGAGTGGAGGCAGTCATGCCTCCAGGGAGCCAGCATCAACGTGCAAAGTTCAACTATAAACTGAAATCTTGAATTAACATGCTTGCAACCATTTTGACTCTCTGCATCAGAATCTCAAGTCCATTAATAATTCTAGAAAGTCTCAACACCTACCAGATTATTTCTCAAAAATAAAAAAAAAAAAAAAAGAAAAAAAGGAAAGAAAATAAGAAAGATTTTTAAGAGTAACTTCATAGCACAACTGATCTGATTCCTTTACACAGCTTGGTTCTCCTCTAAATGATTCCATTCAGTAATTAGTATCACCCTATGGCTTTTTTGATGGAAGAAAATTTCTTAAAGATTACTGATTATATATTATGCTCTTACATAATGTACATCATGGAGTTGCTCCTAAGAGAACTTTATTAACAAACAAAACAACAACAGCAACAAAAACAGTTTTATTTACTTCAAAATACTTAACTATTTCTTTATTATATTTTTCCACACGTAAGAATGTATTTGGTGACCAGCTTCCACACTGAGCTTCTGATCTCCTTGTTACACAGGGTATAGATTATGGGATTAGTCAGGGGGAAGATGACTGTATGGAAAAGAGCAACAACCTTTTCCATTGGGACAGCTCGGAAGGGTAAGACATAGATATACATAGCTGGGCCACACATGACAAAAACCACAATGATGTGGGAAACACAGGTGGAGGCAATTTTGTTCTTTGCCTTGGAGGGCTGTGTCCGGAGCTTCAGCAGCAGGACAGCGTAGGAGATGAGCAGAAGTGCAGAACACATGACAATGACAACTCCATTGTTGAGAAATATCAAAAGTTCCACTGTGTGAGTATCAGCACAGGCCAATTTAACCAGCTGATGGACATCACAGAAGAAGTTGTCCAGGATGTTGGGGCCACAGAAGGGGAGAGCAATGGTAAGAGCAAATAGAGTGATGCCATGGATGAAGCCCCCTGCCCATGAAGCTCCAACCAGGACATAGCATACTGCCCTGTTCACAAGCCTGGTGTAGTGAAAAGGTTTGCAAATGGCTACATAACGGTCATAGGCCATGGCCACGAGCAGGAAAGCTTCAGCTGCTCCCAGGAAGTGGAGGAAGAAAAGCTGGGCCATGCAAGCATTGTAGCAGATTGTCTTCTGGTGTGAGAAAAAGTCAGCCAACATTTTAGGTGGGGTCACGCAACAGTAACAGATGTCCAAGAATGCCAAATTGGCCAGGAAAAAATACATGGGTGTTCCCAGTTGGGACTCTCCTTGAATTGTGAGAATGATAAGCACGTTGCCTGGGAGAATTATCATATAGAACAGCAGGAAGAAGAAGAAGAGAATCATCTGGACTTTGTGGGTTTGAGAAAATCCTAACAGAACAAACTCTTTAACTACTGTGTTGTTCTCATACTCCATTTGGACTCTGTAAAACCCTGAAAAACAGTAATCAAAGAAAAATGAACAAATACCAGTGTAAATATACTAAAATATTTAATCAACTTCAGGTATACTTAGACTGCCTAATAAGCACATGCTTTGACCATTGCCTAGTTTTAAGGCACTTCTTATGGTGAAATACTTGAAAGCTAGTAATTTAGATTCCCATTAACCTGGGCATTGTACTGGAAATATAAACTGAAAACATCCACACATCATCATGTGTTCCACATTTTCTCTACACCCCGTGAACGGGCACCAGGATTAAGTGTAAGTCATAAAGTATCAGTCCAGTCTCCTATAGTAAGCTATTTTTTGTGGTTTACAGTGTAATTGTCTATCTGAACTACTCCTGTATACATCCTTTCCAAATGACAAAAGTAGGCCCTTCCAGGGTACTATACAATTCATTCTAATGTAGACAGTCAAACAAGTCTAGATGAATTGCACTCCAATAACTCAGTAAACCTAACAATCAGATCCACGGATTATGAAAGAAAGCTAAGTATAGATCACTCATATCTGAAGTGTATTACAATTGAACAATTTAAAATCACTTTACAGTCAATGATATCTGTACAACCAGCCCAAGGAATAAAGAATTCCACCATAATTTTTTTCAATTCAAGCACTTTTTAAAAGAATATATTTTCCTCAATTGTCTTTCAAGGGAGCCGAGATCACATACTGACTTCCATCTTTCCTCAAAGAAATCCCTCAGCAGTGTCTAATTTTCCAAAGAAATCATCAGACCATTGGAACCATGAGGAAAATTCAATTATCTAAATATCTCTCTGAAATTAATCCACCAAGAATTGACTTGAAGAGAGATTTTGAAAACATATTGAGCTTTTCCATGGAATGTGTCAAGTCATTTAAATTTCCATACATTTTGAATGGAATTGTGGATTTTATCTCCTCTCTCACAAAGAGGAGATAAAATCTTTCTTCTCTAATATCTTTCTTTCATTTTGCTGCAAAGATGGTATATTTGTATGCATGACTATGTCTGCCTGTTACTGCATTAATTAAAATAAAATAATGAAATAAAGAAATATAAGGAAGGAAAAAAGAGAGAAAAATACCCTTTAAGACACTTTTTGATGTTTCTGTCAAATATCAAAATTTCTCATCATGCCTTGAAATAAACAAACCAAAACAACAACAACAACAACAACAACAACAAAAAACACATTATTGACATTTTGGGTTTTCTGTATTTCCTCCTTTACTACATGGACAGTTGAAAGGCTCATTGTGCTAGATGCATGTATAAATAGGTTGATAATTGTCCACTATTTAATTTCTCAGCTACCTGCAAATCCATGCCGACAGGCATCTGGAGCTAAGTGTCTCTTTGCCTCACTTTATATTTCCTCTCATTGATTTGGTCGGCTCTGGAACTAACCTAACAACTCTTCCCATCCCATCACGTGCCAGGAAGATTCCTGTAGGAATCTATCACTCCACACTGCTGTCCTTTATCTGACCCCACACACCCATCCAATGCAGTAACACTCACCTCTGCTTGCCTATAGATACATCTGTGGTTGCACTTGACTTTCATGACTTCACATCTCTACCACCTAGGTTGCTCATCCCTAACTGGTGTAGAAGCAACTGAAGCTACATCTTCTTGTGCCATTTTATGTGCTCTGCTCTACAGTTTCAGATCTAACAGATCTGACAGCACTGAATACTATGTTCAACTGTTTGAATTCTGCTTTACATGTCTACCTCAGACTTGCTTTTTTTTCTTTGGACAGATCAAAATTATAGATAATCTCTGAATTTATTCCTTGGTTCTGACTGGCATTCTTGAACCTAAATGTCTGTGAAACTACAGTTCTCACCCTTCTTGTCATCCACCGTTCAAAGCAGAATGTCCTTCCTCCTCAGGCAAGGTTAGCAGTCAACATCCCCATACCGGGAGGAGAACAGTATTGCCTGTAATTCTTTTCTTCCTTATTGGTTGTGATAGTTCATTGATTTGGGGTAATTCTCACTGACATCAATTTTATGCAAGACAGCTAAAACCTGAACACCCCTAATTCTTCTGTCTCTTATCTACTGTTTTCCCAAGTGCTTCCCAGGTACCAACAGATCTCCAGCTACCAAATTCTTAGCTTCTTTCCAAGCCGTGACTTTATTTCTGAAGCAATCCCAGCTTTAAAATCCTACAAAAGCTAAAATGCATAAAAGCTTCAATACATATCTCACTTTCAGGATCTCTGTTGGTAGTCCATCATCTCCGCTTGAAGCTTCTTTCTCTTCCTCTCCCCCACACTCCTATGTTTAGCACTGCTGTGCATGCACCACAGGTTTGGTTCTGTTAAATTCCATGCCCATTTTCAGCGATTTTTTCCCTGTCTGCTTGTCAGCACTAGCACAACAGAATGCAAACAAATTGCCCATGACCTTTGATGCTTCACTCACCTCCTGCGGATAAAGGATGAGTGGTGCATGCCAGAGGATGAAGAAGATTTTGTTTCTTTGCATCCTCTGTATGTTACTTTCTTTGTCTCTTTAAGAGACAACTGGGGCTGCAGGTGGTTTCTTGTTCCAAGTGTGGAGGTTACACAATTATAGAAAGCAGCCATTCTTCCAGAGTGCTAACTGAGATGCCCAGGGGTCTTAATAAAAGCCCTAAGGTATGTGATTATTTAAGAGCAGGAAAGAGTGATAGTCCTCTGGCTTGACCAAGCTCAGTAGCCTCTCTGTGATGTCGTGAATGTGGGTTCAAGGTAGGCAGCAAACCTCTTGAGAGATTGTGTGGGTGGCAAATAGGTCCCTCAGTGCCTCTCAGAGAGGAATCTCCAATTACCAAGAGCTAAACTTAGCGAGGGATTCAAAGAATAATACGAAGAGGTTCTATAGGTACATTGGCCACAGAAGAAAGACTAAGGGGAGTGTACCACCTCTGACAAATGAAGACAGAGATCTGGTAATGACAGATGTGGAGAAGGCAGAGATACTTGACAATTTCTTTGCCTCGGTGTCTTTACTAATGGTCAGGCTTCCCATATCTCTTGAGTCCCCGAACCTCTAGGCAGGGGCTGGGAATATTCCTGAGGGAATTGGCTGATGTAGTTGTCAAGCCTGTCTCCATCATATTTGAAAAATCAAGACACTCAGGCCAAAGTTCCCAGTGACTGGAAAAAGGGAAATATCACTCTCATTTTTATAAATGGTATAAAGGAAGAGCTGGGGAACTATAGACCAGTAGTTGCTCTCCTCTCCTACTTTTGTAGCCCTTCTCTGGACATGCTCCAGGGTCTCAATGTCCTTCTTGTAGTGAGGAGCCCAACACTGAACACTATTCAAGGTGTGGCCTCACCAGAGCAGAATACAGATCACGTCCCTGGTCCCACTGGCTACAATTCCTGATACAAGCGAGGATGCCAGTGGCCTTCTTGGCCACCTGGGCACACTGCTGGCTCATGGTCAAGCAAGCATCAATCAGCACCCTCAGATCCTTTTCCTCTGCACATCTTTTGAGCCACTTTGCCCCAAGCCTGTAATGTTGCATTAGGTTGTTGGGACCAAAGTGCAGGACCCGCCACTTAGACTTGTTGAGCCTCATCCCATTGGCCTCTGCCCATTGATCCAACCTGTTCAGGTCCCTCTGCAGGGCCTTCCCGCCCTCCAGCAGATTGACATTTCCCCCCAGCTTGGTGTTGTCTACAAACTTACTTGGGGGTGCACTCAATTCCCTCTTCCAAATCATCAGTAAGATATTAAAGACATAATCTGGGTGACTCTTACTGTAATACTGCTGATGTGGCATATAGCAACCATAGTAGTGATGACATATTGTATTATATAGCAATTAACATAATACAATTCAAATCATTGTTTTTTCTCAACCGAAATTAAATCCCTTTGAGCAAAATATGGGACTTCCCCATGATTACGCATTACCATCAAGAGCACCCAGGTACTTGAGCAAAAGCAGTCCCACAAATGGGTTTGCCTTTACCTGAGGCAGGAATAACCCAGACTGTCTTCCCCAGTAAGTTTTTTATACAGGGATATTATCTCCTTCTACGCTGCATAAGAGTTTTGAGTGTGCAGACAGTTTGGTTGGCAGATACCCTAGTGTTGAGTAACCAGGTGGCCTTTCCAAGTGTCCATGGTCAGGCCTACCCCTCAAGCAGCCTATCCACGTGCTGGCCTGTATATTCCTGACTCCAAAACTCTAGGGGATGACTTGGGGTCTCCCTTGGTACTTTCTGAAAGATGTCGCAGGTGGGGACATTCTTCCCCAGCTGCAGTGTAGAGCATGTTTTTTAGATTTTTGTCCTTCCTGGACTGGCCCAATGGCTACAGCATGATGAATATCCTGATTAATTTGTACTAAGACTTGTCGTTGGTCAGGGCCCAATTTGAAATTGTTCTTCTTCTGGGTCACTTGATAGAGACGACATACAATCAGACTGTAGTTTGGAATTTGCGTTCTCCAAAAACCCACAAAGTCTAAGAAAGCTTTTCTTAGGCCAAAAAAATCCTAAGAAAGCTGTTTCCTTTTTGGTAGCTGGTGGAGACATAGCTGTAATTTTGTTGATCACATCCACTGGAATTTGACAATATCCAATTTGCCATTTATTTCTAAAAACTGGATCTGCTTTGCAGGTCCCTTGATATCACTTTGGTCTATAGCAAAACCAGCTTTCAGAAGGACTTGGGAGTATTTTCTTCCCTTTCTCAAATACTCCTTCTGCTGTACCGTCCCACTTGATGATGTCATCAATGTATTGCAGGTGCTCTGGAGCTTCCCCCTGTTCCAGTGCAGCCTGGATCAGTCTATGGTAGGGCTGTATTTCCACCCTGGGGCAGTTGATTCCAGGTGTACTGGACACCACTCCAAGTGAAAGCCAAGTGTGGCCAGCACTCTGCTGCCAAAGGAATTGCAAAAAATGTATTAGCAATATCAGCTGTTCTTCAGCCCTCTTCAGTCCCACAACAGAAGGGTCTTCTGAGAGACTGGGCAGACAGCTGTTTAATTTCCTCTGTCTCCAAGGCAGCTATGCCAAAAGCCCGCTAGTACCCTTTGGCATCCTTAAAATACCATACCATGAGGTAGTCTATGACAAAGATGCACCAGAGCCTCCAGACTTGTCACCAAGTGCTTTTGCCACTCAATTCCTGTTAGACTCACCTCAGCCTCCAATGCAACCAGCTGTCCCTGTCACTCCAGTAACAAAGATGGGTTCTGCCCCTTTCTAACTTGATGGCATTAAGTTACACCGTGTATTAGTGTCCACTAGAGCCTAATACTTCTGTGGGTCTGATGTGCCAAGCCTTTGAATCCACACAGTCCAATAAACCTGATTGCTCCTTTCCTCTGCCTGGCTGGAGGCAGGGCCCTTCCAATCAGTTGTGGTCACTGTGTTGAAATTCATTACTCATGTCATATAAATGTGGATCAAATGTCCCTTCATTGAAGCTAGGAGTAAACTCAACTCATCTGTTCTGGAGATCTGCTCACTGGATACTGGAGCAGTCATTTTCTTAGCAGTCCCTTTTTCAGTCCCTTTTTCCATTGTTTTTCCTTGTAATTTGTGTATCTATGTGTTAGTGTTGAGGTAGATTTTCCATCCCACTTCCTCATGTCCTCCCTGTGGTTGCACAGGTAAAACCACAGCATGGCACATGGTGTGTACCCGCTATGTCCTCTCTTGGGCAGAGGAGCACTTTCTCCTAACAGGTGAGACACTGGTTCATAAAAAAGAGGATTAGGGCATAACTCTTTGATTTGCTGGACCTCTTGGGAAAGTTTCCTCACAGCTGAGACACAGGCCCATAGAGCGGAAGAGAGGCTTTCTTCATACTTCTAAAGTTGGACAGACAATGCATACACCTTGTGTTCCTCTCCATCTTTCCAGGTTATTAATGCCAATGAGTTGGCATTAAAAAAGAAATGAAAAAGAAGGAAACAAACAAATGAACAAAAACCCATCATTTGGACATGTTGGAATCAATAGTTCATGTATGGGAGTTAGAGACATGAATCCAACCATAAGCTGCTGCCTAGGTCTATTTTGGCTACATCCTGTGAAGCTATGATCTACTAAATGGCACAATTTGACCAGAACGTCTGTTCTTTATGAAGGAGACAGGATGGCATGTGTGAGTGAGGTAGACTGTAGCAAAATCAATAGCTGTGTTTCTTAGACACCAAAAACCAGTATTTATTATTAGAGGTGAAATTCTGATTTACGCTAGCTGAAGACCAATCTCACTATCAACCACATAAGTTCCTGTTTGTGTGAGCTATTCATCTGGGTTTGTTTCATGCACATGTGGCATATAGAAACAAGGAGCAGAAGAGGTGAATTCAGGGAACATGATATATTGCTGGTAGAGTCTGATAGGTGGGCTCATATAAACAATGTTTAGAATTAATGGATGAATGATTTTGAATATTTATTTCCTCTTGGAGCGCAATCTGAATCATCTTTAAAAGAGGCAAAAGTAAAATCTGTAGCCATTTGAAAGCCATGTTCCAATGAAGTGATTCAGGCTGATCACTCTAGTGTTACTGTATTAGAGTAAATAATCTTTTTACAAAATAAAACAAAAAGTCACTTTAGATCTTACCTTGCCCGTTTTGGAAATAAAATTAAAAAAATCAAAATTTCTAACTCATTTCATAGAGGTAAAAGTAGATCAGCTTTCAGAAGCAAAGTTAGCTGAAGCTTAAATGAAGTTTCCTTAACTTTGTTTCTCCAGCGTTTTAATTAGGCTTCCAATGTTGCACAGGGAAGTTAATTTCCCTGGGCACATCGAAACAACAACAACAAAAAAATGCTAAATATAATTAACCATTTTGCCATTAGTTAGTTGTTGTGAAGATTCTGAAGTCAGGCAAACAATGTACCCTGAGATGGCTTATGTTACCTTTCTCTTTAAAAAGCAAACTAAAAAATTAATGTTTTGTAGGCCAGTCAGCAGAGTTTGCATTTCATTCTGTCAGTGTTCCTCATCCAATTCTTTCTTCCTTCCTTCCTTCCTTCCTTCCTTCCTTCCTTCCTTCCTTCCTTCCTTCCTTCCTTCCTTCCTTCCTTCCTTCCTTCCTTCCTTCCTTCCTTCCTTCCTTCCTTCCTTCCTTCCTTCCTTCCTTCCTTCCTTTTTCAAGGCTGCTCTGTGTTCTAGCCATGTATGTATATTTGTACATACATATGGTGTGTAGGTTTGTTCTGTGTGTGTGTGCCAACTGGAGATAGATGTTCAGCCTTGGTTCTGGCTGGTCCTGGAGACATGGAGTTGCATCAGCCTCATCTTCATTGCTAACATGATGTATTTATCTGTAATAGAAAGAGGTGTCCTATGGAGTTATTTTTTTTCCCTTCTAAAAAACATCTTGCAGTGCAGCTCAAGCTCACTGCTTAAGACCGGCTGTGTTTATGTTACGATCAGTTAAGCTAGACCTCTCTCAGAGACCAATAAAGCATCTTAAAATGTAATTGTTATTATTACATGCTGAAGTGCCTGAACCATTACCCAGAAGAATGTTTGAAACATGAATGCCAAAGTGCCATTGTTACATGCAATAAGGTAAGGTCATCTAGGAGTGTTTGAGAATGCAGCAAAAGATGGGATAGCTTTACAAATTATTTCTGGTGAAAAAAAAGTCAAAGTTTATGTGGTGTCAACCTTACTGCCAATAGAAAAGAGAAAATGGAGTGAGCTCTCCTCAGAACTGCACCAGTCTTCAGAACATCCTGAAGAGGTTGGATTTGAAGCAAGAGTAATCCCGGATGAGTAATCACAGGAGGTACCGAGGGCAAATTGTACAGGTAACTTAATTGGCAAAGTGAAGATATTTCCTAAGGAGGCAAAAATTTTAAAAAAATCAAGGCGGTGAAGTAACAATAGAAACAACCCTTTCCATTCCCGTACACTAGACAAAGAATAGCTTGTCTCCTATAGGCCTGGAAGAACATGAGCACCAGCTCCCTTACTCCTTTTCTGATAAATGGATGTTACTCCCCTTTTGAAATTGTATCAGCAGCTGTGGTGATTCATCTGACCAGTTTGGGACAACTCTAATGAGATAAATTCTGCTTATAAATAACTATCTTGTCCCACTGCTTACAGATAGGAACTGGATGATATGTGTAGACTTAGTCAATTAAATTCTAGGCAGCTATGTTTAAGTGAGATGAATCCTATTATCCTATCTGTCTACATTATGCTACCTAGCAGATCTCGTTGCCTGGAAAAAAAATAATAAAAAATCTTATTTGTTTGCTTGCATGCTTGCACGCTTGCTCACTCCTAATTAAAGTGTCTAAATGCTTAAATTTATGTGGAATACACCCCCTTCACTCATGCGTTAAACCAGCCAATCACATACTCAATTATGACAGTTTTACTAAGCAACTACCTGTTGCAGTGCTGCAATCACTGACAAGCCCTTAGCTGAAATTATTCAGAAACTCATCGGAGATAGACATTAAGACATTGTATAGTCTAAGGAGAAAGCAATACTACTGAACTTGATTTCGTTTACTTTGGGGTAAACACCTAAAAGGTCTTTTTAAAGCTGTGCTGTGAAAAGAATTGTTTCTTTGTGTTTAGTGTGAAATCAGTGTAGACAACTAGCTAAGATGAATCTTATAAATTGCAACTATCAAAATTTGGATAGACAATTTGGATAGACTAGCTCTTTTATACTGAGCATGCAGACTGAAGAAACACTTCTGGTTTTCCAAAAGGTACGAGTAACACTGAGAACACGTACCTTGCAGATTCTACAATATTTTTAAAGCCCCTGAAGATATTTATTATTATTTTTTTTATTTTAGTGTATGTCACATGAAAGTGAAGTGTTATCTGCAACAATCTTTTTACCCACTAGCAGGAAGCTTGAGCCTCCACCAAACTGCACAAGGAATAACAGACATCTTTAGAATACAACTGGCTCTTGTGTATCTGAAGAATCCATACCTCACGTCATCTTTGCTGATTTCAAAGCTAGCTATTCCAAGAAGTTTCCCATCACAGCTCTTCATCATCCATACCACAGACAAGGATTCAGGCCACTTTTGGAGAAGAAGAAACTCCAGAATCTGCTAGGTATGTCATTTTGCCTGCCTATTGACATGCGAACAAGGATCAAAGTATTTCTCTAACTTTTCTGAGGTCTTCTTGGTGTGATTAAAAAAGTAGCTATATTGCAATATGGGAAATAAATACAGCAGGTCTGCAGTTGCATGCAGAGTCATTAGAATGAGGGAATAAATGAGGAAGATGAAGAAGGGAGAAAGGGAAAAAGGGAGGAAGGGAAGAAGGGAGGAAGGAAGGGAGGGAGGAAGGAAGGGAGGGAGGAAGGAAAAAAGGAATGAAGGAGGAAAGGAGGGAAAGAAGGAAGGAGGACACATCTGTGGAAATTCAACTTGAATCCCACACATAGACTGAACATTTGGAACATGGACAGCTGAAGGAATAAGTTTTCTTTTACGGAGAGTATTTTGATACTCTAGTTTTTGTTTGAATTTACTGACCAAAGCCCAACGATGGAATTCAGCTGACTAAACACATATATCTATGCTATATGAGATCTCCTGGTGATACACAGCAGCTGTCTCTAGAACAGCATGATGCCAAGGTTTTACATAGATACTATGTCACATCTCCCAGTTCTGTGATTATATCTGGATTACCTAGGGATATCTAAAATGACACTGAGCACTTACATTTAGTCAAATCATGCCCACCTACTTTAACTATAGCGAAAGCTTAGAAGTGTAGTTTACATGAAGATGGATAAAATGCAGATATGCAAATTTAGGTGCCAAAATTCCGAATTGAAACCTGCATTTAGAGTCAAATGACATGAATCCTATGGCTGATCATTTTCAAGGATGTACTGGAAGACTTTGTAGGAAGAGGACTTCTAGAGATTAAAACTGCAGTGCAAGAAAAGCTAAAGAAATACAAAGGCCTATCACATTTGAGGCAGAACAATAGAGTAGCTAATAGACTACTCTTAGCAAGTATATTTATGAATAATAACTACTTCACCTAATCTTGTCTCTGTTGGTTGCATCCTATAGGGTAGTAATGGAGCTGGAGAATTGCACCACCACTGTGAAAAATATTTTCTTTGTTGGTTTTACTGAAAGTGCCATGTTACAGTATGTACTTTTTGCAACTTTCCTCATAATTTACACAATGACTTGGCTTGGAAATGTCACCATCATCACCACAGTAATCATAGATCAAGAGCTTCACAAGCCTATGTACTTTTTTCTAGGAAATTTAGCCCTCATAGACCTCAGCGAATCCTCAGTGACTCTGCCCAAGATGCTATGGGACTTCCTGTCTGAGTATAAGTCCATTAGTTTTGGAGGATGCATTGCACAGATTTTCTTCTTCCATTTCACAGGAGGTGCTGTGGTTGTCATCCTCACAGTGATGACTCTGGATCGGTATGTGGCTGTTCATAAACCTTTGCAGTACTTAAATATCATGAATCACAATGTTTGCCTTGGCCTGGTTGCAGGAGCATGGATAGGGGGATTTGTTCATTCTATTGTGCAGGTAGCACTGATCATTCAGTTGCCATTCTGTGGACCAAATTTACTAGACAATTTCTACTGTGATTTCCCACAGGTAATCAAACTAGCCTGTACAGATATCTATGCGGTTGAGTTGCTCATGGTTTCCAACAGCGGACTGCTTATGATCCTCATATTTATTGTCCTGATTGTGTCACATGTTGTCATCTTGGTCAAAATCAGGGCACATATCACACAAGGGAAGCACAAAGCCTTTTCCACTTGTGGAGCCCAAGTTGCAGTGGTGAGCATCCATTTTGTACCCTGCATCTTCATCTATGCATGGCCATTCAAAAAGTTTGTGGCGGACAAAGCCATGTCGTCTCTTTATACTATCATCACCCCAATGCTGAATCCCATAATCTACACATTAAGGAACACAGAGATGAAGAATGCCATCAAGAAATTTCTCAACAATGTCTTTCTCAGAATGAGAAATTCACAACTGTCATTCCTTTCTTAGATGGTTGTTTTCTTTTACAGAGAAATGTAAAAGCGAAGTTAGATAATGTGTTAATAACTGATTTTTGCTTTAGAAGAAGAATCATAGAATCATAGAAAGAAATTTAAATAACAATTGATGCAAGACTAAGATGCTGTCTCTGAAGGTAACAGCTGCTAGGAAATCAAAGCGGTTGTAGACTAATAAAGCAATGAACCTGTATGAAAACAGAAAATCAACAACACCAATTAAACCAATGAAAACATCCCTTGTCCATTACAGTAGTTCATTTTACTAAGGGTCCAGTTATTTTTTAAGTTTCTATTTTTTAAAAAATTCTAGGGAACTTATATACGGTTGTTCCAGATTTATTTTTTGTTTGTTTCTTTGTTTTCATTTTGATTTTCTTTTCATGTGGACTATTTGTGATCAGGTGAAAAAATGCAGAACATAAGACTTGACAATAAGCATGAAAATATTTTTGATTGCTTTTGAAATCATTTTCTATTTCAAAATTTTCAAAATCTCCAAACTTTCTTTTAAGAAATATTCTTTGTTCAGATCAATGCATTGCGTGAAATATTGGTAATTTATCGTTATCAGAATAATATAGTTGTCCAGGAAATTAAGGAGTGATGAACAGAGAACAAAGCTATTGCATAAGAATGGGAAAGTCTTACTCATTTAATATACAGGTATTTACCGCAATTTAGTTTAGTTTAATTTAGTTTATGCAACTGTGATCCATCACAGAAGAGGCAAAGGTTCATCACAGACTTATTCAGATTTTAGGATTTTTCGCTGGGTACTTGGAGACCTGGACAGCCAGTGTGCTGTGGTTTAACCCAGCCAGCAGCTAAGTACCACACAGATAAAACTCATGGGTTGAGATAAAGACAGTTTAATAGGAAAGAAAATGGGGGAGAGGGGGAAGAATACAAAAAACAAGTGATACACAACACAGTTTCTCGCTAACACCCAACTCATGCCAAACCTGTCCCCAGATAATTGTAGCCCCCTTGGTCAACTCCCTGCAGTTTTATTGCTCAGTGTGGTGTCATATGGTATGGAACACTCCTCTGCTCAGTTTGGGTCAGCTGTCCTGGCTGCGTCCCCTCACAATTTCTTGTGGATTCTAAGCTTCCTCACTACCAGGGCAGTATGAGAAGCTGAAAAGCCCTTGGCTTAGGGTAAGAACTGCTTAGCCACAACTGAAACACCAGTGTCTTACCAGCATTATTTTCCTCCTACATCCAAAACATGGCACCATAGCAGCCACTATGAAGAAAATTAACTCTGTCCTAGCCAAAACCAGGGCAATATCCACCTCTTATTCTATACCATTTATGTCATGGTCAGGTGTCACAGTTTCCAAAACATTCTCATTAATCATCACCGCCTTTCCAGCCTTTTGATATATACACACAGATATCCGTTGGTCTACGGCCTATCCCTCTGTGGTTCAGCCCTCTATGCAAGGGCTGTAGCTTTCATGACTTTGGGCTCCATCAGACATAATGGTCTTTCAGGGTAGAAGAGGTGGTGTGTGGTGTTAAATTTTTGCATGTAGAGACCAGCTCTGGTGCAATACTACGATACTTCTCCAGTTGTATCATTGCTGCACTTTAGTTCCATCAAAATTCATTCTTCTTTGGTTTGCTCTTGCCTGAGGCAGGAATAACCAAGACTGTCTTTGCCAGCATGTAGTTTGTTGTTGTTGTTTGTTTGCTTGTTTTGTTTTTATGTGCATTACAGGGACTTTATCCCATTCTACGTTAAATAAAAGTTTTGACTGGGCAGGGTCAGATCAACTGGCAGATTTCCTAGCGTTGACTGAGCAGGTGGCTTTTTCCAAATGCATATTCCAGTGTCTGAATGTCCCAGCACCCATTGCTCTTAGTGTAGTCTTTAACAGTCCATTGTATTTTTCCATTTTTTCCAGAGGCTTGTGCATGACAGGGGATGTGATATACCCACTCAATGCCGTAGTCTTTGATACTGGTGTCTTTGAGGTTGTTTCAGAAATGAATTCTGATGTCTCAGTTCTTTCTGGGAGTGACATGTCATTGTAAAACTTGCCTTTCAAGTTTTTATTTCTCTTTCAAGGGAAGGGAAGGGAAGGGAAGGGAAGGGAAGGGAAGGGAAGGGAAGGGAAGGGAAGGGAAGGGAAGGGAAGGGAAGGGAAGGGGAGGGGAGGGGAGGGGAGGGGAGGGGAGGGGAGGGGAGGGGAGGATTCAAAGTTAAAAATTAGGTAAGACTGAAGATTCAAAATAATTAGCTAGAAATGAATGAAATGTCAGCTACAGCCCCTAAAAGCACCCAGTCCAAATAGACAAAGACAGCAGACTAGATCAGTGGTTAAGGTAGGGCTAAAACAAAGCTTTCTCTCCCATAGTTATATAACTTGAATCACACATCTTTTGATGTTTTCAGCTATTTTTCACACCCTCTTGGTTAACAATGATCATCAACTCTTTCAGGATGCACAATTCATAGCATTAAACATGTAAAACATGATATGCTTAAGTCTGAAGAAGTCACTCTGATCCCCCTTTACAGACAAGTAAGAGAAGTTTGCCACTCAAAATAGCATTTAATCTACTATTAGAAGTATGGAATTGGCTCACTCCCTCCCATTGTCTACAGAGGGAGCCTCAAGTTCAGATCAACCAACTTCTACAGTTCCAAAGTCATCTGAAAAAGATCCCACCCAAAAGGGAAATAGGGATTTCAAGAGAGTCTACTTAAACTCGGAGTAAATGATGACTCAGAGGTAGTTCAGATGTTCTCTTGGCCAAGAAACAAACCAAACCAAACTAAACCAAACCAAACCAACAAAAATGTAAGCTTTGTGAGGGGACACTGCAATGTAAGCTGGCTGTAGGCATCATCGGTCCAATGCTGTCCGTAATGTAAGAAGAAAAAAAAAGGAAATTCTTCTAGTGAAAATCACCTAACCCGTTTTGGAGACACTGTACGGCAGGGCTGCTGAAGGTAAGACACTTACTTCAAAATGCCTATTGTTATTATACAAAGGAAGTACTAAGGAAGTACTAAGACCAAAAAGAAGTATTAAGACCAAAACTTGTAAGTCCTCACAGTTACTAAAAAAGAAGTACACAAAGTAAGAGTTGTTCTTCACAGGTGTTTTTCATCAGGTAATAAAACACTAACCTATCAGTAAAGCAATGACTGCCATGAATTTAATTAACTTTAATTAAAAGCTAAACCAAGGCAATAGGTTAAAACTTTGTACCAAGTCAATAGGTTAAAACTTTGTAAATGATCAAAGAGCTTAGGCAGATTCTACTTCAGCTACTTGGACCTCAAAAGTTAAGAAAAGTATTGTAAATACGTGTCCATACAGTCTAAGGGTAACTTTTAATGTTCTTCTCTATTCTGAGTAGGCTATATTGAGGTCTCTCTCAAAACTGGAACTTCAGTAATGTACTATTCTTTCATTTCCATGCCAATAGAAACAATGAAAACCACAAAGATTCCCTTCAAATACATTAGATTTTTAAATGCCTGAAGATGTTGAGTTCCCTTATTTTATATATAAATTAAAATCATCTGTGGCTCCCACATCCTCAACTTTGACTTCCTTGTTCATGTTAGAAAAACCACAGACAAAAGGGCAGCAAAAGGGTAAGATACAGCAGACAGAGAATTTGGATTAAGTATTTACAAAAGGTGGCTGAATCATGACAGGGTTGTGAGCATTGCTCTTGTTTTGATAATGTATTATTCTCTTTTGTTGTGATCTCTTGACAAGGTCCCCCTATATGTATTGTGGAAAATGTACTTCCGCACCACTCTCTCCATATAAGGATACACTTCTGCCACCAAAGAACATTTTGTGCCTTGAGATTCACTAGTGTAGTCCAATGCTGGGTTCCCCCCTAGGTAACAGAACTTGAGCCTGGAGAATGCAGTTAATGACCATTTGTTCTGCTGTGGCAGTCTAATCTCTTCTCTTTCTCTCAGTTTCCCCTTCTGGGCAGTAACAAAACATGAAGCTGCCACAATTGGCACAGTGCTGCATAGTGCTCCATCTGCATCACACACATAGAGGCACTCTTCAGGATAATGAATCAATGTGACTAATGAGGCAGACAGCACTGAACTTCACTCTTTATGCCGTATTGGTGTTCTCTGCGGGTATCTTTATTATCCCTTCTTTTGTTAACAGAAAGAATAGACAAAGGCTACTTGGTTTTGCTTTGTTGTATTTCTTCTTTCTTTCTTTCTTTCTTTCTTTCTTTCTTTCTTTCTTTCTTTCTTTCTTTCTTTCTTTCTTTCTTTGGTTTGTCAGTGTTTTCGTTGCCAGCTGGGCTTTGTCTTTAGTGCAGGGAATTCCCATAGAACCATTTGGGACCATTAACCTGACATCTGGGGGAGCACATGTTCTTGGCAATTAACCCTACGCCTGTGATGAAGCAAACCCTTAAATACCAACTACTAATAGTTGTATGTTTGGGTCAGTCTCCCACACTATGAAACTTAGTGAACACCAGTGTTACACTCTTACAGCACACACAGCAATTGCCTTCTTTGTTCAGCAAAGCCATCTCCAGAGTGGTAACCCTCAATCCAATGCCTCCCCAGGGATTCCCAGAGGCTCCTTGCTTCAGTAACTGGCTGAAATGCTCTGATCTCATTGCAGTGACTGCTCCTCTGACACCCTGTCCATTTGATTCCTCCCAGATGAAGTCAGCAGAAAGACCAGAACTAGGAAACCATACTCTTCTGACAGAATTTGTCCTCTCTGGATTGTCCAACCACCCAGAACTGCAGAACCTGCTGTTCTTCACATTCTGCTTGATTTATACATTCACTATCACTGGAAATCTTCTCTTCTTCATTGCCACAGTGCATCCCAACCTCCACATGCCCATGTACTTCTTCCTCCGGGTCTTATCCTTCCTGGATGTTTCTACAGCATCCATTGTTGTTCCCAAGATGTTAGTAAACTTCCTGTCAGAGGAGAGGAGAATTTCCTACGTGGGCTGTGCCACACAACTCTACTTTGTGATTTTCTTAGGAGCTACCGAATGCTACCTGTTGGCAGCCATGGCCTATGACCGTTATGTGGCCATATGCAACCCCCTTAGATATGCAATCATCATGAACAGCAGAGCTTGTTTTTTCCTAGTCCTGCTGTCATGTGCTAGTGGTAATGTTGTGTCTGTGGTGCAGACAGTTTGGGTGTTCACATTGCCATTTTGTGGGCCCAACAAGATTAACTACTTCTTCTGTGATATTCCCCCAATCATTATGCTCTCCTGCACTGACACCTCCTTCTATGAGAAGCAGACAATTACAGCCACAGTGCTGGTCATCTTTACACCATTTTGTCTCATCCTGGTATCCTATGCCTGCATCATCTCCAGCATTCTGAAGATTTCCTCTGCAGAGGGAAGATGCAAGACTTTCTCCACCTGTTTTTCACACCTTATTGTTGTAACACTATATTATGGTAGTGGGACCTTGATTTACTTACAGCCCAAGTCCAGTAATTCACAAGACACTAAGAAAATCATAGCTCTCTTTTACACGGTCATAATTCCTACATTAAATCCCTTGATTTACAGCCTGAGGAACAAAGAAGTGAAAGGAGCACTAGTCAAAATTATAGCTGAGCTGAGTAAGATATAAACTTATGCTGCTTGAAAGGAATCTTTCTTCTCCTCTGCATATTTGGATTGTATGTTTCTTTTATGTTCAACTGTTTTTAAATGTCCTGACAACTTGAAACACTAGGAAATTGGATGTATCTCAAAGTGCACTCAGGAAGTTTTTGCTTCTTTTGTCCAGTATGAGTGTATATGAAACTTACTAATTCAGTATTCATAATGCATCACCTTGTATCAGATGCTAGAGATGAAGATTTTTCTCTCTATTTTTTTTTTTTTAATTTTATTGCTTTATGAAAGAAATATTCTTTATTTCATAGACAAACAAAAATTCTCCACCCCCCACATGCTCCCAACATCTTGTAATAGATCATACAATCATTCAGGTTGGAAAAGACCTCTAAGATCACCTAGTCCAACCTTTAACTTAGTACTAAAGTCCACCACTAAACCATGCTACTGAGTTTTTTATCTACACGTTTCTTGAAGACCTCCAAGGATGGTGACTCAACCACTTTCCTGGGTAGCCTATTCCAATGATGCACAACCCTTGCAGTAGGTAAATTTCTCCTAATATCCAATGTAAACCTTCCCTGGCACAGCTTGAGTTCATTTCCCCTCATCTTACCACTTGGGGCTTGGGTAATGAGCATCTCATTATTTGACAGGGGGGGAAAGGGAAGAGAAGAAGAAGAAACAATACTTGTTTTGAGAAGAGAAGAGAAGAGAAGAGAAGAGAAGAGAAGAGAAGAGAAGAGAAGAGAAGAGAAGAGAAGAGAAGAGAAGAGAAGAGAAGAGAAGAGAAGAGAAGAGAAGAGAAGAGAAGAGAAGAGAAGAGAAGAGAAGAGAAGAGAAGAGAAGAGAAGAGAAGAGAAGAGAAGAGAAGAGAAGAGAAGAGAAGAGAAGAGAAGAGAAGAGAAGAGAAGAGAAGAGAAGAGAAGAGAGAAGAAACACAGGAAAGTCACTGTAGCAGAGACTGCAATGCGTCTTAGACAATTATCTTGCTACCCAGGCCATACTGTCATTTGTATTTTGCATCTTGCTACCCAGGCCATACTGTCATTTGTATTTTGCATCTCTCTGCTACTTGTTCTTTATGCCATGGATAATAGCTTTTGGCAAAGTGACTGAGAGGTTTGTAGAAGCAATTACAGATATGTGACTCCAGGACATTAGAGTATTCATTCAGGAGGAGGGAAGAAAACAGCCCTAGCTTTCTCAGAGGGGGAAGGAAACTGGAATCAGTCTCATCCACGGTCAATGACTGCTCTAAGTCCATAAGTGATGACTGTATGTGCCATTTTACCTGGTAAATCAGGGCATCTTGGCCAGATTTCCCATAATTCTTCTGCCTCATATTTTTGTACAGCACACAAAGTTTCTCTTTGAACAAACTCCAGAAACCAAGACACATTGTTTAGTCTTCCAAGAGTAAGTAATGTGTTATTTCCAAGAGCAAAATGTATTATTTGATTGATTTACCTAAGCACAAAAAGTACCGTAATGGGAAAGAAGAAACCTCTGTTGGGATTCATCTCCTCTGAGCTTTGTGTGTTGCCTTGTAGGGACAAATATTAGAGACAAGCATGATTGTAAGTCTATAAGCTGCCACGTTTAGCAGTACAGATATTGTTGATCACCTGGTCAAAGCTAAGGGTTTTAAACTGACCCTAACTCATGGGACTGCATGGGGAAGCTGATGTGTCAGAGCTGATGTGTGGAGACATTACAGACTGTCACTGCGGTGGCAGCTGCCAGAAACTCCAACAAGTGGAATAGAACCTTACATGCTCCTCCCAGGTGGGTCACAGATTTGAGTTGTTATATTACCTTATATACACCTTATCAGCTTATTCTACCAATATCTGGCCCACCAATAATCATAGGATCTTGTCATGCTCCTCTTCTTGGGTCACTTTTTTCAGGTATATTTAGCCAGTGTTGAGAGTCTGCTAGCAAAAAGATGTTGTTTAAAAGAATAAAACAATTGTTTATTGTTTAATGCATACAAAAGATTATTGGAATGTACCAAGCTCTAAGGCTAAGCATTTGTGTGTTTTTCACTTCTGGCAAAGCACCCAAAGAGCCTTGGATGGCCAAGCAGGAATCCGTCAGGAAGGGAAGTAGAAGTCCCATAAATCCTATGGCAGCTGCAAAGGTGTCTGAGTCATCAAGAGATGTGTGGGACTGCAATGCTTACTAGCATTTAAACAGAGAATTACTGAAGTTGGAAGGAAGCTCTTAAGATCTCTAGTCCAACTCACTCACTCAAAGCAAGTCAACTACAGCAGTATGCTGAGGGTCTTGCCTAGTTCAGTTCTGAACATCTTCAAGGATGGAGACACCACAGCACCTCCTGGCAACCTGTTCCATTGTTTGACTACCTCTGAAGTTAGAATGTTTTTCTTACATGTAATCAGAATTTCCTGTATTTTACCTTGTTCCCATTGCGTCTCATCCTATCACTGGATGCCAATGAGTAGAGTATAGCTCCATCTGCTATGATCCATATTATTTACTTTTTTGTCATTCAGTTGTATGCACTCAACATAGCCCAAATACTCGATCATGGATGAGGTTCATACGTTGCAACTGCAAGCCCAGCAGCAGAACTTCTGTATGGTGCATCTAGTGGGGAATTAAAATCTCTTTCCCATAGCTCAGAAACAGAAAGCCAACAGAAAGTATGGTACAAACACCATCTTAAAATGATGGACCCTGTCCGTCACTTTCAGTGCCAACTTACTATTTCCTTGGCAGCAAGAATCCACTGTTGCAGGATGGGAGCAACTTAGCGCACTTTGGTGACTCCAGCCCTCAATTAAAATAGACTTTGCATTGGGGAACAACGAGGTCTAAGTGGTCCTCAAAACAGTACCCCACCTCTGGATATAGGCTCACCCATTACCGAGCCATTTCCAGCTTTGGCAATCAATTGTCTGTGGGTGTGTGCCTTCAAGCAAGCTCAGCAATGTCTACAAGAAAGATCCAAGATGCCCATGTCTTCTTCCAAGGCTTCTTCACTGCTCCAAAATTGGCTCCCTACCTGTATCTTGTTGGACCCAATGAGGCATGTTGGCAAAGCAAAAGGTGTAGTGGGTTTAGGTGGCAAGGTTTTGGTAGCAGGGGGGCCATAGGGGTGGTTTCTGTGAGAAGGATCTAGAAGCTGCCCCATGTTTGGTAAGGGCCCCACTGCTGACCAGAGCTGAGCCAATAAGCGATGTTGTTTTGCACCTCTGTGAGAGCATATTTAAGACAGGAAAAAAAGAAAACAAAACACTACGCCACACAGCAGCTGGGAGAGTGAGAGGAATGAACAGCCTTGCAGGTACCAAGGTCAGTGAAGAAGGAGGGGGAGAGGTGCTCCAGGTGCCGGAGCAGAAGTCCCCTGTGGCCTGTGGTGAAGACCATGGTGAAGCAGGATGTCCCCCTGCAGCCCATGGAGGAGACCACGGTGGAGCAGGTGGACCTGCACCGATGGAGGCTGCCACCTGTGGAAGACCCCTGCCGGAGCAGATTCTGGTCCGGACCTGTAGCCCGTGGAGAGGAGACCACGCAGGAGCAGGTGACCTGGCCGGAGCTGCTGCCCGTGGGGGAGCCAAGTTGGAGCAGTTTTCTCCTGAGGGATGGACCCCATGGTACGGACCCATATCTGGAAGAGCTGCTGCCTGTGGGAACCCCACGCTGGATCAGTTCATCAAGGACTGTATCCTGTGGGTGGGACCCTACAGAACAGGGGATGAGAGTGACCGAGAAGGAGCGGCAGAGAAGAAGTGCTGTAGACTGACCATAACCCCCATTCCCCAGTTCCCCTGTGCCGCTCGGGGGGAGGAGGTGGAAGAGGGTGGATGGGGGGGGGGGGGGGGGGGGAAGGTGCTCTTGGTTTCTTTCCTTTGTTTCTCACTTCTCTAGCTTGTTAGTAATGAGCAATAAATCTTACTATCTCCCTATGCCGAGTCTATTTTGCCCATTACAATAATTACTGTGTGATCTTCTTGTCCTTATCTCAACCTTTGAGCCCTTTTCATCATATTTTCTCCCCATTCCTCTTTGAGGAGGGGGAGTGAGAGAGTGGCTGTGGTGGAGCTCAGCTGCTCACTCGAGGGGAACCAAAACAAAAGGCAGAGAAGAGCGTCAGGAAGGCCAGCTGATGAACTTGTTTGAAGTACTTGTGTGGGTGCAGGGTAAACTGAGGTGGCCATTTGGAGACACTACCTGATCAGCACCCACTTTTGCTTCTGGCTGTGGGGTGCTTCCTGAGGGGAACACATGAGCCTGCCCCCATCCCCTGAGCCCAGTCCCTCAGCAGAGTGGGCAGTACTGGGCAGACACCCCACCCTGTGCATCGCTGCTGTAGGTTGCCCCCTGATAGCCCTGGCTGTACACAACAAGCCTTTTGCAAGTGGCATCCCTGGCTCGGAGTCCCCGGAAGGTGGCCAACACATTACATGGTCTCTGTCAGTGCCTTTCCTGGCCTCTTTCCTCCATCCAGGCCCAAAAAGCACTTCCCATTCAGATTCCCCATGGCCTTGTTTTCTTTATGGCTCCACTGACATCTCAGAACAGCCCAAAGACCCTGAGCATCCATACACCCAGTGCCTTCCACCCATCCCAACAGGCAGGGCTGGTAGTATCTCCAGTCCCCCTAGCCCATTCCATCAGGAAGGACTGGCAGCATCTTCAGTTCCCAGCCCTGAGTGCACATTTGTCTGCATTCCAGGCAGCCACACAGGCACTGTAACAGGGAACTCAGTTCCTATCTGTCCCTCCCACTTCCTGCAGATATCAGCCCTCCTCCTCCTCCTCCTCTTCCTCCTCCTCCTGCTGCAGCTAACAGTGTTCAGTCGCAGAACCATTCCTGTGTCTGTCTGCTCGTTGGTCCTGCTGCAGCATCCTGTTCCATGGTGAGTGTGTGCCTCTACATCCATCCTTACATCTGTTCCATGCACATGCGCACGTTTGTTTGTGCTTGCTGTACTGCTGCAAAGGTTAGGAGGCTTCTCCATGTCTGTCTGTTTTTTATTGCTCAGTCCTGCCAGGCTGAGGGGCATGGAACTTGTGTTGCTGTTCATTTCTGTTGCTCTGTGCAATGAGTCTCTCCATCTCTTGTTACTTACAGGGCTTTTGCATGAGACTAAGAACAACGTATGCCCTCAGGGAGAGTGCAGAAATAGAACTGGTTTGAGTAAGTTAGTTTAAATGTTGTCTATATATTTAGGCTCTTCATGGCTGAGGACAGAAAGTGTGCAAGCTAAGATTCAAATTGCCAATGAGCCATGCACGCGGTGATCATGAGATCATACACACAGAGATCATGATATTCATAAATTCATATTAACACAGAATAAGTGAATAAGCATACATATTTTGTTACTAGATTTCTTAAAATTGGTTGCTGATAAAACAAAATTTCTACTATGATCACAGAATTATATCCTTAGATCTCTACTAATTTAGCAGCACTCAGTTTTATCAAATAGAAATGGTCTTCACAGGAACCCCTCTGACAATGGGGTCCTCCAGCAACTGGAGGTTTATCCATGTACAGCTTAAAGAAACTGGCAACAAGGATGGCCGACTGGAGACAGGGGTCTCTGGCAACACCAGGGACAAAGATGATGTGTATATGAGAGTATCGCTTTCTTATATGAGTAAGGTGCAGACACTTATACCTACCCTTACTTTTTGTGGTGAATGGTCCCTGATGGCAGGTTTGGACATAGTCATTTTCCTTCCTTTCTTCTTTTCTACTTTTCTCATTCTGTACTTTTGCTATGTGAAGACCCCAAACCCAGATGAAAAACTGTCTGATTTTTATGAGGTCCTTTCAAATTTACATGTGTTAAAATCCCCTTAATTTGGTAACTGTTTGGGGCAGTACTGGCAGAGAATACAAGACTGCCATTAATGCTGAGCTGAGTCAGGGTTGCTGGAGGCTCTCCATCTCCTGGGAACAAAAGGGTGGTTCCCAAAACCATTCCCTCAGAAATCTCACCATGACTGCAGATGATCATCAAGAGCTAACAGTTCTGAGCTCTGTCTAGGTGCTGCATCATTATGCCTGGAATGGAACTGCATGGTCATGCATCACATCTTCCTGGCTGAGAGCTTAGAATGACTTTGCAAGACAGTTCATCCCCTTCCCGCTCTCACCCTGCTTGTGTTAACATTCATGTTTACTCCTGGGGCAATGGGATGGATTTCCATTCATTAGGCTGACTTCTGCTCCTGTATGTAGGACAGTTATAGCCCATTGCTTATTATACCATCTGCCCAGTGTTACAAGCAGAGCACATGGGAGACACTCATCCCTCCCACCCCCGCACGCCCCAGCCTCCCAGCCTTCACTGTGAGCCGTGCTGCAGACGGGTCCCCCCTTGCCTGGTCTCATTTGCAAGGAGGGGGGACACAATTCAGCAAGATGCCTCTTCCTCATCGACTGGGGAGAGGCGAGCAGGGCCGATGCCCCAGTGCTCCAAGCTTCCTTTCAGCCCCTCTCCTTTGCCTTTGTCATCTCCAATGGCCAGATAGAAATGCTGTTGCCATACTTGTCCACCTACCCCGCTCTCCACTCCTCATCCCAGGGTCACCAAGGTCTCCAATCCCCATTCTCCCCAACAAGAAGCTCATACCTCAGAGGTGCCCAAGCCACCCCGCCCTTCCTCCCCACTGTTTGCAACCTGTCACCCAGGTGCTACTGCACAGGCAGCTCAGGCAGAGCCACTTTAGATCCAAATATCCCTGTGGCTTCTTCAAGCACTTAGGTACCAACCAAACACAGTGCAAATTTTCCTTCCTTACACCTTACTCCTTGAAATGAGTTAATACTTCAGCTGGACTGGAACATTGAGACACTTCCTTTTCCCTTTCCAAAAGCACCAGGGAAGTCCCCTGAGCAAATAAATGCCTTTCACCTGCCCCCACACTTTCATGCAGGCTAGCTGGGCACTCATTCTGTCTTCCTCCTTTTTCCAGAAAGGCATTTCTCACTGGGATCTGATGCCTGCATCAAATGTTTTGCACCAGGACTTGCTGGTTTACTATGATCCCATTAAAAAGGACACTCAGATGCTGTAAAATATCATTTAAAATGACATTCTATGTTGTAGGACAGTAAAGAAATATGAGACATATAGAAAGAGGATAGCATAGATAATCACATCCCCATCAATGTTGGGAACCCCAGGCTGTGCAACATCAAATGGTGATCTACCTGATCAGCATGCAATATGTTACAATGAGCAGGCTTCAGTGTCAGCCCTGTTACAGTGATCTGGCTGAGGCTGTCTTGCAGCCAAGGCATTTGTGCAGCCCAGCACAATCCCGAAGGTGAAGCTGGATGTGCAGCACAGCACAGAACAGGCCTGTGCTTCCTCAGGTTAACTGTTGTGTGGGTCACCAACTCCTTCGTGTGTGATGATTCTCCAGCCATGATCACTACGGCACATTCTGGGTATTTACCATAAGCATGCGCTAGGTGATGCTCCTTGCCCACTTAACCATCACTCAGCCACCTACTGGCAATCCTGAACAGACCTACAGGACAAAGCAGCCGATAAATGCAGTGCCAATTCTTCTACTGATACGAAAAAGGACATCTGCTATGATATGACATCACTTGGGGAGCGTATGAAGCATTTTCTGTTACTGGAAAATGTGAAGCATTAGCTAATGAAGAAAGAAACTTGGGACTCTATGAAGAACATGCTTAATGATCTTTAACAGCTTACATAAACCACGGCACATTGGTGTTATAATCACAGCAATAGCAAGTACATTTAGGTCAGTTAAGTCTGATGAAATCTGTCAGCATGTGACTACAATCTAACTGTGCTGTGATTAATTCTGATAATTGTCAGTGAATACCTACCAGAAATGTAGCTGCACACAATCATGGTTACTGATAGCAGTATAATGTTAAAGGTATGCAGACCTTTTCACGTTCCTTTAGGACAAGCATTTGCACATCCCTGAGATCTACTAACCTGCTGAGATCCACAGGACCTGTATATTAGCCCTTGGAGTCAACATTCACAGCACAAGGGCTTCAAGATCCTCCCTCCTGACATGTTGAGTAGGCCCGGAGAAGATGTTTGCATCATGTTTTGCATTAAGAAGAAAAAAAAAAAAAAAAAAAGCACTCAGACTTTGTAAAGTATCATTTAATATGCTCTTTATTAAAGCTAACCCAAAAGAGAGGATGGTACAGAAAATGTTACTTTTCTTCAATGCTGGAAACTAGAAGCTGTAAAGCAGCTAGGGAAGGGGGAGAAAAAGAAACAGAAACAATAAGTCCGCGCAGAAGCACAGAGAGAAGGAAAAAAATTATTCTCTACTTCCCATCAACGAGCGGTGTTTGGCCATGTCCTGCAAAGCAGGGCCTCAAAACGCGTAGCGGTTGTTCAGGAGGAACAGCCCTCTCCCCCACGAGAGCCCCCCTTTTATTGCTGAGTGTGACATCAGGTGTTATGGAATATCCCTTCGATTGGTTTAGGTCAGCTTTCCTGGCGATGTCCCCTCCCCATCCTTCGCCCACCCCCAGCCTGCTGGCTCTTGGGGCCTTGGAAGGAGTACTGATGCTATGCCAGCACTATGCAGCAATAGACACAACACCGGAGTGATACCAGTGTTGTTCCAGCTACGAGTGCAGAGCACAGCACTGTGTGGGCTACTGCAGGGAAAGGTGACTCCATCCCAGACAGACCCAACACATCAGGTTAACTAATATGTGGATCAACAGCTCCTCTGTGTGCAATGTTCACTTGGTCAAGATTGCTGCGTACTTACAGCAATTTACTAGACCCACTAGTTTACAGTGTGTTCTTCACTGGTAATTTTCTTCCTAATGACACCACATAGACCCTGACCTGTCTTTTATCTACTCTAAATTCAATGGCCTGTAGCTTTCTGTACTTCCTCAATTTCTTCAGGCAGATTGTTTATCATCCTTGCTAAGCCAGTTCTGTCTTTTTGAAGAGTCAGTTGAAACTGACCCAGAAGCAGCCACTTTGTCCTTATTCTGGAGCTTTCCTATTAGTGATGTTATTATATTATACATCACATGGACTAATAATTAATTATATACGCTCATGCAGCAATTCTGCAAGCAATGGTTAACTTCTGCCATTCCATAATCAAAGCTAAATATATTTGTGCTGGATCATGATTTAATTCTATGCTCTAATGGTCCCTCTTTCATTTCCTGTGAATCCAAGATTTACATCTCCTCATACACACTTTCCAAGCTGTCTTTCTCCTGCCTGATAGCAAAAGGAACTCTGTCCTTAACACTTGTGAAGAGCATGCTGGGAATAACTTCAGGCCTAGTAATTGGACTGTTGAAGTCTAAGCAAATACCCTTCATGGAACAACTTCATGGGGTAACCCAACTGTTTTGTTGGAGGGAGCTGTCTTAGGACAAGCTCTCACTGAGAACCTGTGCCTCTTCTTCCAGTAAGTATGGAGCCCCTGAATGGAATCTGAACACTGACTGATGTGTGTTCAGCCCTGCTTTCTCTCTGACAGTACATTCTTTCACAAATATTCTCTCTCCTAAGGGCTCTTTGTGAAGGGAGGGGAAGAGAAAACCAACAACATAGCATGGAGAAAGAATGGGAAAATGTTGGCATTTGGGAGCATACCTGATTCTAGGTGCTTTGATTCCTCCTCCCTCTCTTTTTGCAGACTGTGCTTAGGAAAACCTTCATTGCTGATGGTGACAGATCAGCATCTGCACAAACTGATGTGCTGGTGTATTTGTCCAGCTTGGAGACCTGCTACACTTCCACCACAATGCTCAGGCTGCTGGCCAGCTTCCTGACTGGGGACTGGACCACCTCTGCTCAGGGCTGTTTGGCTAAGCTCTATTTCTTTGGCTCTCTTGCAGCTTCTTAGTGCTGCTAGCTGGCAACCGTGTCCTACCATTGGTACTTGGTCAAACTGATATCAAATCAAAAGGACATATGTTTTCTCCCTTTCGATAGGGCAATGGAGCAAAATTTGAAATGCATTATGAGCAGATAGGTCTAACCTTTGCTATGATTAGTTATATAGGAGGAAGTTTAGAAACATTGTATTACTTAGCCAGCTTCATCTGTAAGCAAATACAGACTTGAACCTCAAAGTGAAGGCAAGATGATGCAGGCCTGGAGGATGTGTCAAAAGAAGATGAGATGAGGACTCATGCTATGCATATGTTCTTGGATGTGTAAATGACTAAGCTCAGTATGCAGGCCGAACATGAAATAATAAGAAAAGAAAGAACAAGATGTCTAGCTCATGCACAAGAGCCGGGTCCAAGCAGCGAACACAGTGAGGAAGACTATTGATGTCCACCAGAAAACCCCAAAAGACCACCGGTAGAAACAAATGTGCATGTTTCAGGGACATTTGAATATTTTAATGACTTCTGGGATGATGATAATTATCCAATAGAAATCTAATGATTTCTAATGAAATCTAATGATTTCGAATGATGATCTAAAGTTTTGGTAGTGGGGGGCTGCACAGGTGGCCTCTGTGAGAAGAGTCCAGAAGCTGCCCAGTGTTAGATAAGGGCCAGTTTCATTAGCCCCAGAGGGACCCAACCCTGGCCAGAGTGGAGCCAATAATCGATGTTGTTTGTGCCTTTGTAAGAACAGATTTAAGAAAGGGATAATCTGCTGTACACAGCAGCTGGGAGTGAGAGGACTGAGAAACATAGAATCCTAGAATATCCTGAGTTGGAAGGGACCCATAAGGATCATCAAGTCCAACTCCTGGTGCTACACAGGTGTGCCCAAAAGTTTAGACCATGTGACTAAGTGCACAGTCCAATCACTTTTTAAATTCAGACAGGCTTGGTGCAGTGACTGCACCCTGGGGAGCCTGTTCCAGTGTGCAACCACCCTCTCGGTGAAGAACCTCTTCCTGATGTCCAGCCTAAACCTCCCCTGCCTCAGCTTAACACCATTCCCACAGGTCCTATCACTGGTGTTTACAGAGAATAGGTCACCTGCCTCTCCACTCCCCCTCGCGAGGAAGCTGTAGACCGCGATGAGGTCCCCCCTCAGCCTCCTCTTCTCCAGGCAGAACAGGCCCAGTGCCCTCAGCGGCTCCTCATACGTCTTCCCCTCCAGGCCCTTCACCATCTTCATCGCCCTCCTCTGGACACTCTCCAACAGTTTAATGTCCTTCTTGTACTGTGGTGCCCAGAACTGCACACAGTACTCGAGGTGAGGCCGGACCAGCACAGAGTAGAGCGGGACAATCACCTCCCTCGACTGACTAGCGATGCTGTGCTTGATGCACCCCAGGATACGGTTGGCCTTCCTGGTTGCCAGGGCACACTGCTGGCTCATATTCAACTTGCAGTTGACCACAACCCCCAGATCCCTCTCTGTGGGGCTGCCTTCCAGTGTCTCATCGCCCAGTCTGTACATATAGCCAGGGTTGCCCCATCCCAGATGCAGGACTCGGCACTTGTCTTTGTTAAACTTCATGTGGTTGGTGATCGCCCAGCTCTCCAATCTGTCTAGATCTCTCTGCAAGGCCTTTCCACCCTCATCAGAGTCCACAACTCTCCAAGTTTGGTGTCGTTGGCAAATTTCCTCAGAACACCTTCTAGTCCTATATCCAAATCATTTATAAAAACATTGAAGAGGACTAGCCCTAAATGGAGCCTTGAGGGACCCCACTAGTGACCATCTGCCAGCCAGATGTGGCCCCATTAACCACAACCCTTTGAGACCTGCCTGTCAGCCAATTGCTCACCCATCGTGTGATGTTTTTGTTAAGTTGTATGCTGGACATTTTGTCCAGCAGGATCCTATAGGAAACCGTGTCAAAAGCCTTGCTGAAGTCCAAAAAGATCACATCAGCTGGTTTCCCTTGATCAACTAGATGGGTGATCTTATCATAACAGGAAATCAAATTTGTAAGGCAGGACCTATCCCTCATGAACCCATATCGGCTGGGACCAATGACCGCATTGTCCCCCAGGTGCGCTTCAATAACTTCAAGAATCATCTTCTCCATAATTTTACCAGGCACTGACATGAGACTGACAGGCCTGTAATTGCTAGGTCTTACCCTTCTTGAAAACTGGGACGTTTGCCAGCTTCCAGTCCACTGGGACCTCTCCAGATTCCCAAGATCATGGAAAAATAATTGAGATATTGAGGTATACCCATGATGACATCAGCCGGCTCTTTAAGCACCCTGGGATGGATCCCATTCAGACCCATGGACTTGTATGGATCCAGGTGGAGTAGCAAATTCCGCACACGTTCAGGGTCGGTTGGGTTTTTGTTATTCCCACCGTCATGGTCCTCCCACTCAGGGCAACCACGGTCCCGAAGCCCACCATCAGCATTGAAGACAGAGGTGAAGAAGGCATTAAACGTCTCTGCTTTGCATATGTCATTGTCTGTGAGGAGACCTTCCCTGTCAAGTAGCGGATCTACTACATCCCTGAAGACACCAAGGTCAGTGAAGGAGAGCAGGAGGTGCTCCAGGAGCTGGAAAAAAGTTCCCCTGCGGCCTGTGGAGAGGCCTCTGCTGGAGCAGGCTGTACCCCTGCAGCCCATGGGTCCCACAGCAGAGCAGATCTCCATGCTGCAGATCATGGAGAATGGGGTCCCACCATGGGTTCCACAGTGGGGCAGGGTATTTGGGGTGTGCTGCCACCCATGGGGGGCTTGCACTGGAGCAGTCTGCTTCAGACAGGTGGACCCTGTGGTACAGACCCATATTGGAACAGTTCTTGAAGAGCTGCTGCCTGTGGGAAGCCCACACAGGATCAGTTCAGGAAGACGGCATCCCATGTGAGGGACCCCATGTGGAGCAGGGACAGAGTGACTGTGAAGGAGTGGCAGAGATGAAGTGCTATATAGTGACCGCAGCCCCCATTTCCCCATTCCCCTGCGCCACTCAGGTGGAGGAATTGGACGAGGGTGGATGAGGAGAAGGTTTTTTTTTTTTTTAGTTTCTCATTCCTCTGTTTTGTTAGTAATAGGTCATAAATTTCTCTAGCCTACCTATGCTGAGTCTGCTTTGCCTGTCACAATAATTACTGAATGATTGCCATGTCCTTATCTCAGCCCTTAGGCCCTTTTCATCTTATGTTCTCCCTCTTTCCCTTTGAGGAGGGGTAGTGAGAGAGCAGTTGAGGTGGAGCTTAGCTGTCCAGCTGGGTAAAACCACCACAAACTCATCTTCCCCCCACTGGCCTGGATGGCCATCCTTGCATCCAACCACAAATTCCATCCTCCTGCCCAACTTCCCATACATTCATATTTTTCTGCCATTCGCTCCTCCTGCCACTAAATACTGCCCTCTTCAAACAACAGCTTTGCCACTCTCCTCCCACAAATCCATATATGCATCCACCCATATGCCCAGACTATGTTTCATCTGCTCTTTGTCCACCCCTCCTCTGTCCATTTCTTCCTGTCATTGGTGCTGGTTTCCTCCATGTGCAGTTGCCATCGCTCAGGCCCAAACCCATGCTCTGCCTTGTTTCTCAGTCTCTGACCATTATTTCTGCCACCTTCCCTTCCCTGTCTAGTGTAAATTAAGCTCACACACACACACCCCTTCCATTGGAAGATGGAGGTGCCCAGTTTCTTTCATGAGGTCCTCATAACTCACTTTATGCTCTTTCCCACACAGAACCTGTCTTCAACCTCAACCTTCAAGTCAAGATGAGGCCAAGTGGCATGCTGAGAAAGCATCGTGTGTACAGGGGTGAGTTGGGGCCAGGAGTGTGGTGTCTGTGAACAGTGGGGAGGATTTTTACTGGAAAATCAATGTGGAAAGGAACTGATTTCTTGAATGGTTGAGAGGGAAGCACATATCTTTGTGTTCTGGAAACTCAGAGGTATGCCCTGTAGTCAGTATTTACTTTTTCTGAGTTGCATAGGAAAAAAGAGGTTGCTGTACATGTGATTCATTTCACCCATAGTGCTTAGGGCTTTCCAGGGAAGACATCAAGAAATGGGACGATGATGTGGACCTCCTGTGACTACCTTTTATGTTATGCTAGGGTCCCTCCTTCCTTTTCAGTAGTGCAAAATGAGTCGTATACGCACTTAAGTTAATCTCTCTGGAACATTAGTCTCAAAACAGGAGGTAGGACTTGCTTCTTGTCTCTGAGATACAGTATGAAGGTTTGAAGAGCTGCAGAGAACTTCCTGCCATTTGCATGAAGCTTGCTGTGGGGCTATCTCATTCCATATATTGAAGGACAGACTTGTCACAGTGCCATGATAGGTCTGACTTAAGGTGAAGCATGGAACAATTAGGTGATCTGAGGTCTATGCGAGACAGAACGGGGCTTAGAGAGATGAGGAAATGTGGTCCAAGTGACACATACTGGCAGCCTTAGGGACCTTTCATTGCTGTTTGTCAGCTTTTGCAAATTGTATTTCTGTGGCAAGTTTGGACACACAAATGTTGCCTATTGCTAGCAGACACTTTAAATGTAAAATACTCTACAGTCAACCAGTGAGTCTGACAACTGTTATGTCTTCCTCAGGATTATTTGACAGGGGAATATGGTTCTTTTCAATATATCAAGAAATACAGCTGGAATCTGTGGCAGTAAATGTAACCATCCAGGACTTTGTGGCTGATGTGGAGTCTAAGCTGTTTTTCCGCAATAAGCAGCAAGTCTCTGAGGAGATCATGTTCGTCTTTCCTGTGGACCCTGACACTGTTGTATACACCTTCTATGCTACAATGGGGGACACCCGTATTGAAGCAATGCTCTGGGACAAGGAGGAGGTACTCTGATTCTTTGGGGGGGAGTGGGGGTGGGGGATTGATGGGGCAGGGAGAGGGGTTCAGGTTGAAGTGAAGTGTGGAAGTGAGAGAATAAAATTCTGCTGAGACCTCAGTAACACATTTTTCTCGCTTTGTGGTAGGCCCAGAAGCTGCACAAAGCCACTTCAGGCATGGAGAATTTGAGATACCTGCAAGATCAGCCAGATATTTGGGGTCCAGTGTTTGCCTGTTTCTTGGGGACCCTGCCTCCTAACAGGGATGTGGCCATCAACCTGTGCTATATCCAGGAGCTGCCGCTGCATACTGATGGAGCTGCCTTGTTTTGCTGGTCACGATACCTTCTCCCCCAACATATGCGCTTTAGTGAGTGATCCCACGGGTGCCTATACCAGGGAGGAGCACACTCCTCCTCACCATCTCTGTGGGGCAGGACCCCATAGCTGCACACATGCCACACCAATAGAATCCGAAAATGACCCCTCATACCTCACAGCCAGAAGCCCCCCAAGTCTCCCCACATATTCCACAGCAAAAGAACCCCACAAATTCCTATACAGTCCACACTGTGAGACTACAGATCCCCCCATACAAGCATCGCAGTGAGAAAATCTCAGATTCCACATCTGACCCACCACCACCACCCATGACAGATAGTACTCCACAATCACCGTCTGCTGCCCTACATTCTCTCCTTTCACTTTCTCACATCTTTTTGTCCCTACAGACTGGCAGATTTCTGAGGACGAGATACTGGAAAACCTGCACTTTAGAATCTGCCTGCAGTCAGCCTGTGGTGTGTCTCATGTAGACATTAACAGCAGCCACACCCCTCTGCAATACACAGCTCCAGATCAGACATCTGCTGAGGTATGGCTCTGTCAGATGCCAGAGTCCCAAAGTGGCAAAGTAGGGAAGGGTCTGTGATGTACTGATGATACTAAGGACTCCTTGGTCCTTTTATTTGTTTCTCTTTCCTCCCCACACCCTACTTGTCCTCAGGTTTCCTTGAAATCCACACCTTGGCACTTTGATGATTTGCAATTGCTTGTGTATTATAAAGGGCCTCACAATCTCAGTGCTGTGGTGGAGAGCAGAGATCCCAAAGCTGCACCTGGTGAGTGTGGATGGCAGACTGGGCACCAGGGAGACTGGGGAAATCTGAGGAATTTTCAGGCAATAGCTTCATCAAATTAGAGAATCACAGAATATCACAAGTTGGAAGGGTCCCACTTGGATCATGAAGTCCAAATCATGGTTTCACTCAGGATTACCTAAGATTAAACCATATGCCTAAGAGAATTTTCCAAATGCTTCTCAAAGTCCAACAGGTGTGGTGCTATGACCGCTTCCCAGGGCAGCCTGTTCCAGTGCCCGATTGCTCTCTCAGTGAAGAACCCTTTCCTAATATTCAATCTGAACCTCTCTGGACACAGCTTCATACTATTCCCCAGGTCCTGCCATTGGTCACCAAAGAGAAGAGATCTGCACTTTCTCCTCTACTCCCCTTCATGAGGAAGCTGTAGGCCACAGTGAGGTCTCCCCTCAGTCTACTCTTCTCTAGAACAAACCAACGAACCGACTTCAGCTGCTCCTCATAAGTCTCCCCCCTAGACCCATCTAGAATTTGGCACTTGGTCTTGTTAAAGGTCATGTTGTTGGTGCTTGCCTAGCCCTCTAATTTGTTAAGATCTCTTTGAAAGGCCTCTCTATCCTTGAGGGAGTCAACAGCTCCTTCTAAGTTAATATCATAGGTTGGAGCTAAGGGCAATATGTAGGACAAAAGCAAAGAGACAGAGAAGGGGGTTCCAACCTAAAAATCCTCCTTGCTTCTCCCCCACGCTCCAGGATCCCTGCTGGGAGACCCTGTGGTGATGGTGACACTGAAGCCCAGCATTCCTGAAGTGGTGCCCAGTACAGGCCAACTTGGGGAATTCCTCTTTCTCATAGACTGCAGCCTCTTCCAGGATGCACAGGTACCATCTGAGGAGGTCTTCAGTGTGGACTTTTCACAATCCTTCTGCTCAGGTGGTGGGGATAGAGGCAAGCTGCTTCATGGGAGTGGATGTTCTGCCTAGCTTTCCCATCTAAGCTCTTCCCATTGTTCTGTCTGTCCCTAGAACACACTGCTCTTCCTCCTCAAGAGTTTGCCTGTGGGCTGCTATTTCAACATCTACAGTTTTGGGGCCACTTTCAAAGCCTTCTATCCGTGAGTTGGGGGTGATGTTGGGGCAGGGCCAAGGGGCAAGTTGAGTATGACTCTTCTAAGTGAAACTAGGGACAAGCTCTAGCTGGATGGCAGCTGTTGGGTTGGATCTGTTAGAGGCACTGATAGAGTAAGTTCTCCTTTCAGGCTGCTTCTAGAACACTGGTAGTGAGGTAGGGCTTTCCTGGGAAGTGGTCATGTGGGGATAGCTGTGGACCAGGTTCTCTCCCTCTGACATTCTGCTTGCTCTCCCATAGGCAAAGTGTGGAATACACGCAAGAAAGCATGGACAATGCTGTGAGACGCCTCTCTTCCATCTGCCCTGATCTAGGGGGCTGTGACCTCTTGGGCCTCCTAAAGTCAATCTACAGCACACCACTCCTTCATGAGCATCCCCGCCAGGTATCAGGGCACAAAGTGTAACGGGGAAGTGAAAGAATGTAAACAGTGGGGCAAAGGCAGATTTCAGTATGCATCATGAGTCATGCTGCTGGCGCTTGCATTGAGAGTTGCCATGTAGGGGGGCATTCTAATGTCAGAACGTGACACCGTCATTGGGGAGAGCAGCTTAGGAGGGCTTCTGTGGAATTTGCCTTTGGAGAAAGTGGATATTCCTTGTGGCGTGCCACTTTGTACTAGCAGATGTCTTGGTGTTCCTGAAAGGAAACACACAATCTCTTTCCCTCCCTCTTTCAAGGTGGAAGAGGGTAAGGCTGCCTGCATTTTAGGACAGTGTCTTTCCTCTGTGAGGGTTCACAGCCCTAAAAATCTTTGTTTCCCCTCCTGTCTGCCTCAGCTCTTCATATTCATCCAGAGGAAGATCTCCAGTGAAGAGGAAGCTATCATGGCTGAGGTCCACCGCTACCGTGATGACCAACGGTAATGGGGGAGCCCTGTTCCTGTCCCCCAACATGGTCACTCACCCTGACTGTCAGTCTTTCAAAAATTCTCTCAGGTCCTAGTCTGTCCTACATCTTCTCTTTGGTGGAACTTCAGCAATGACCTCCACACACACTTTCCTTACCTCACTAAGACTGCCTATACTCTTCTTGCAGTGGGCCTTCTCTCACAATTTTTCCAGGCTGTTCTCAGCACTTTTCTTTTTCCCCTCACCATGCAATACCTCAGTATGCTCTGAGGGCCCCAAATCCATTCCCATGACCTCTATACCCAAAAAAAGTTTAACCTCTCCCTACACAGCAGGCAAACTCTCTCACTCCAGGGTGAGAGAATGCTGAATCACAGTTTCATTCCTACAATTAAAAACAGTCTTACCTTTCCTTTATACCAATCTTGCCATTCTTACCTCTCACCTTTGTCCACTCTCTAACCTTTCTCTCTTTTCCTGTACAGGTGTTTCTGTTTTCCTGTTAACAGCTGTGACAGCTTCAAACTTTGCCAGGCCATTTCCCTGGAGACGAAGGGTGAATGTGTGTGCATCCACTCCAAACTGGACATGACATCTGAGGTAACTCCCCAGGCACCTGTGCTTCCAGCATTCCCACTGCTCTATACAGCACTTCCAATGGTTCTCCTAGATATGCAAGGCGATCCAAATGCCATCATCCACGCCAACTCAGAGACCCCCTCCAGCAGTCTGTGCTCTCTGTGTCCCCTCACCAGGCAGTGAAATGCCTGCAGCAGGCCCTGAAGCCTCTGGCAAGTGAGATCTCACTGCACTGGGACCTTCCACCAGGCCTGGAGGTGACAATGATTAGAAAAGCTCCCGAGTCGATCTTCCAGGGACATCAGAGCATCATCTATGCCCAGATCCATGGACAAGCACAGGTGAGAGATCAGATCCAGGAGCAAGGCTTTCTGGAAGGTATAGGAAACACTCCCAGTTTCATGTTCTCAACACAGGGAGTTGTTCACCTCTACTAGACCTGGGAAAGACCAGTGTTATGTCTCTGTGAACCCTGTCTTTTCCCTCCGAGATGCCACTGCCTCTGCTCCAACTACGGACATCTATCTACTACTTTAGCAGAGCAGAGATGGACGCTAAGTGGCCAGCCTCCCTGTGCTTTGCAGATAAACTTTTCTGTCTGATTCTTTCCCTTGTGTCCCCAGGATCCAGAGGCAGATGTGGCAGCTGTGACCCTAAAGTACCTTGTAGGCAGTCAGTCCTTCGATTACACACTCAGGTTCTCACTGCTCCCATCAGCAGATGACAGGTGAGAGGATAACATAATGGCCCACAAAGACAAAGGGATATTATCAAGGTCTCAAGGAGGGACAACAGGTGTCCTTTGCTTGCATACCTTGAGATGGGAAGACAATATAGGTTTCCAGTGCTCCCAACTTATCTCCTCTGCCTTGACATGGGGAGAGGATTTGGGTGACCATTGCCCCACTGCCCCCTCATCTTTACTCCTGCTGCTCCTCCACAGCAGCCTTGGTTGAGGGAAACACTGTTGACGTAGTCTACCTAGACTTCAGCGAGGCCTTTGACATGGTCTCCCACAATATTCTCCTGGAGAAGGTGGAAGCCCATGGCTTGGACAGGTACGCTTTTTGCTGGGTTAAAAACTGGCTGGACGGCTGGGCCCAGAGAGTGGTGGTGAACAGATTGAAATCCAGCTGGTGACTGGTCACCAGTGATGTTCCCCAGGGGTCAGTGTTGGGGTCCATCCTCTTTAATATCTTTATTAATGATTTGGATGAGGGAATTAAGTGCACCCTCAGTAAGTCTGCAGACAACACCAAGCTGGGGAGAAGCGACAATCTGCTGCAGGGCAGGAAGGCCCTGCAGAGAGACCTGGACAGGTCAGATCAATGGGCAGAGGATAATGGGATGATGTTCAACAAGTCTAAGTGGTGGGTCCTGCACTTTGGTCCCAACAACCTCATGCAGCATTACAGGCTTGGGGCAGAGTGGTTCAAAAGCTGTGCAGAAGAAAAGGATCTGAGGGTGCCGATTGATGCTCGCCTGACCATGAGCCGTCAGTGTGCCCAGGTGGCCAAGAAGGCCACTGGCATCCTCGCTTGTATCAGGAATAATGTAGCCAGTGGGACCAGGGATGTGATCTGTATTCTGCTCTGGTGAGGCCACACCTTGAATAGTGTTCAGTGTTGGGCTCCTTGCTACAAGAAGGACATTGAGACCCTGGAGCATGTCCAGAGAAGGGCTACAAAGCTGGTGAAGGGTCTGGAGCACAAGTCTTATGAGGAGCAGCTGAGGGAACTAGGGTTGTTCAGTCTGAAGAAGAGGAGGCTCGGGGGAGATCTTACTGCTTCTCTACAGCTACCTGAAAGGAAGGTGTGGGGAGCTGGGTGTTGGCCTCTTCTTGCAGATAGCCAGTGATAGGACAAGAGGGAATGGCCTCAAGTTGCACCAGGGGAGGTTTAGGTTGGAAGTGAGGAGACATTTCTTCTCAGAAAGAGTAGTCAGGCATTGGGATGGGTTGCCCAGGGAGGTGGTGGCGTCACTGTCCCTGGGGGTTTTTAAGGAAAGGTTGGACATAGTGCTTAGGGACATGGCTTAGTGTAGCTTTTTTGAAATTCTTTTGCAAACACAGATGCAGAACCCTGGTAATCGTTTCTTTCACTCAGATTTTGGAAAAATGAGATTTGAAACACTCTTAGTGCAAGTCCTAGGAAACCTGACCAGGGATCCCAGTTGTGTTTCCTTGGTTCTGATAGTCCCTGGAAATGAGTGCTGGGACTCATTTGTCGCTTAAACACCGTCTCTGGGAGTGTTTAAGGAAAGGTTGGACGTGGTGCTTAAGGACATGATTTAGTGGGCAATATTGGTGGTAGGGGGATGGTTGGACCAGATGATCTTGGAGGTCTTTTCCAACCTTAATCGTTCTATGATTCTATGATCTCATCCCCCTACCCACAGTGGAAACAAGGACTAACCCCCTTTCTCTGCAGGCTGCCTGTGCACCGTATGGCCATGATGCATCTGCTGTGGAAACTGTCCCGGGATGGGACAAGCAGGTCAGAGAAGGACATCTGGCAGAATGCAGTTACGTTCAGCCTCAGCCTGGGGGTCCAATCCCCCTTCACATCCAGCATAGCTGTACGCATGGAACTGATGGATACCTGGCACCATGGTAAGGCCAAGAATAGTGGGGATAGGATTGTAAGGGGAAAGTGGAACTTGCTGGTCTGATGCCTCCTCACCATCACCAGCCCCATATCCTGTGGGCCTGAACAACCGTTTGCCTATCTCTTAAATACATTAGTCTAACCCTCACTCCCCATCTTCCTGCCTCTCTCTCAGATTCTTTGCCTCTAGACTCCCCTATGCTGCTTCCTCCCTCTCACAACCTGGTTCCCTGCCAGCTTCTCTGGTGTGGCTTCAGGCCTGTGTGGTTCAACTCCACCAAGTTTTGGATGGTCCAAAAGTTCCAGTTCTGTCTTGAGATGCTTCATCCCAAAGCCTCTGATGCTGTAGTACTGACCAAGCTCTCATCCCCCCGTAAAGGTAAGTAGAAAATTCTCAACTGTGGATCCTCGGATGTGTTGCATAACAGTTGAACTCTCCTTTCAGTATTTATTTTCTCACCAGACTTCCTGATTATCACTGTGCTTGTGACGGATGGAGAAATAGGCAAAGCAAATTTGCCCTTAGTGCATTGGAAGCCTCAGTCCAGACAGAACATGAAAGGAAGAGACTGCTGTCTAGGTCTTGAGCTGAAGAGAGAGGCTAGTGCTTCTCTCTGGTGCTGGGGCAGAAGTGCCCTCCTCTGTGAGAGGTATACTCTAGACAAGGCCTGGAGCTGCTAACTGAAGGAACGAAAAGTAATGAGCACACTGCACACCATCAGGGTGAATGAAGAGGAGATTGCTGTGGTCTTTGTGGAAAGTCTGCAGAGAGAAGATTTTGAGTGACCTGAAGCAAGGACATCTGGAATTCACAGTCAGAATGGAGAAAGCTGGAGGCTTGTGACTTCTGGCACCAATAGGAAGGCTCCTGCTCAACCTGCAGACCTGCAGCTCCAGAATAAGTATAGTGCCCAGGCACTGGTGAGAACAAACTAGGACTTTCAGCGGAGGCATCCAGAGTCAGCTGAGCCTGACTCTAGTGTCCAAACAGAAAGAAAAGGCATGTGAATTACTGGAAACTCTCTCATTACGATAAAGGCATTGATACACTAGAATGAATCTAGAGGAAGGCCACTAAAATGAGGGGGCTGAACTACATGGCATGCAAAAAGAAGTTGAAGGAGCTCGTTTTGTTATTAAGGATACCTTATTTTTGTCTACAATTACCTGACTGGAGGAAGATCCAAAGAATACAGAGACTTGGAGGTACATGGCCTTAGGATAAGAGGCAATTGATACAAGTTGGAACAAGGGAAATATTGAATGGGTATAAGGAAGTTTTTGTTTTGTTTTGTTTTGTTTTAAATCATAATAACCAAGAACTGTTGGAATCCTCAACCTTGGAGATGTTCATGATAAGTTCCTGGGTAAACTGATCAAAATGAAAACTTCCTTGAATTATGGCATTGGACTAGATGACCTCCAGAGATTCCTGCCAACCTAAATTACATTGTATACATTTAGGCTAGCTTTACATGATCCCTAGTTCTGCCCCCAACTTCTTTGTTCCCCAATACTTCTTCTGCCCATAAAAGCTGTTAATTCTGCTGCAGAACTCGGACATGCCTAGAACATTAATATCCTATGGTCTGTGCTTGACCCTCCTCACCTTCACACTCACGTATTGCAGTGCTGTTGTAGCTTCAAAGAAGTCTTATATCCCAGAATGTGGAAAGGAGCAGCTCATGTTGAGACTGGGTTCAAGAATTGATGGTGGAGAAGGATGAAGTGAGGTTTTAAATGCTGTATAATCATAGAATGGTTTGGATTGGAAGGAACCTTTAATGATCATAGAATCATTTAGGCTGGAAAAGACCTATAAGATCAGCAGTGTCAGCATACCTGTGAGGGACTGGGAAAATTTGAGGGTGCTCTGGGAGTTCTGGAAAAGTCCAGGATGCCTTTGGAGGTCTGGGAAAACTTTGGAAAGCCCAGAAAGGATGTAGGACAGTTGAGGATATCTGGAGAAGGTAGAATTTAAGGTTACTAACCATTGCTTATTTCATAGGAGCTATGTGAATATTTCTGTCTTCCAGAGCAGGAATCTCCTCCCGAAGAGCTGGTGATGGAGGAACCACCACCATTTCACATAAGTTGGGACTGGAAAATTTCACCGTTGTCGACAAGACTGTGTGACTTCTCCAGTCTCAGGGCAGTAGTGGCACTCCAGAAAGCAAATGGCTCATGGGACCTGACCTCAGCCCTGACCTCAGCCTTGAGGCTCAGCAAGGCTGAAGTTAAGGGCCAAAGGCCCAGTAAGGTAAGCAGATCAGGGGCGGGTGGGGGGAAATATCATGAGCTGAACTTTTATCTTCTCCAAGTTTCCAGTCTGAGCTGAACCATCAGGAGAAGATCAGAACAGTCAGGATATTGAGGCTGTCTGCTTGTAGAAAGGAGAGATGTAATCAGGTATCTGGGAACTTTCTGGCATTGAGGATTTCAGAAGCTCAGAGAGTTTGTGTGTGTGTATAGAAGTCCTCCTTTCAGGCAAAGATTTGTCCAAAGGTTTGTGCTATTTTAGGTTTGGTCTTTCTTTTCCCCCTGACTGTTCCATTTTCCTCCACAGCATGTGAAGCCGACTGCCTGGGCCACAGTGTTGGCCTTAGTCTGGTTGCACCGGTATAAATGGAGGGTATCTTGGTCAGAACTTCTGGAGGCCAAGTCTTGTAGGTGGCTACGGGACCAAACTGGTAAGTAGATTTTGCTAGGAGGAGTCATACTCTAGGCATTTCCCACAAACTTGCACAGCAAACACCCATGTTCTTCTTTCCCTGTGCTCCTGTGTGGCAGTCTATGAGACTGGCAGTACACACTGTCTTCCCTTTCTGAGTTGTGTCCATCCTCTACCTTTTCTCTCTACTTGCAGAGATCCATCTGGATGAATGTCTGGAAGCAGCAAATTCCCTCTTAGGTTGCTTGGTAGAGCCCATCAGCTTCAGGATGTGAACTTCCCCATACTACTGGGAGTGAGCAAAAAGTTGGTCAGGGATGCAGCCAGGATTAGTGACCTAAACTGTCTGAAAGGATATTCAGTATCATTAATACAACGCTAAAAATAAAATATGAAAAAGAAAAATGGAGGGGAGAGGAGAAGAGAGGGCAGGGCAGGGCAAGGGGAGGGGGAAACTGGGGCAAGTTGAGGCTGGAGTAGGGGACATTGTCTTCCAGAGAAGGCATTGCTTAGAGATTGGATGGGCATCAGTTTACTTGTAGGAGATGGTGAGTGCCTTTGCATCAGAACTGGTTGCCTACGCATTATTTGTTTTTTCCCCTCTTTTCTTCATTTATTAAACTGTCTATATCTTGACATGAGTCCTCTTGCTTTTGCTCTTTTGTGTGCATCCGATCCTTCAACCAGTAGCCCCAAAGCCCTAAAGTTCCTTTCGGTCACTTTTGGTCTTCTCTTTTCTATCTTATCAGTGCCAACATGAAAAACCAATAAAGGGTAATAATCAGAGGGATGTACCAGATGAGCGGCTTTCCAAGTGATGTCTCTTACCTGAGCCCCAGGGAGACAACAGATTTGCCTATAGGTTGGGTCTGGATGGCAAATCAGGCCTTCCATTCCCTTCAGAAGGGAGTCCCCTATGACAATAACCCTTCTTTTTTTTTTTCTTGGTGGGAGTTGTTGTGATGTGGGGCTTAGATTGACTTGCCCTTGGCAACTCCCCCAATGTGGATGGACCTTTGTCCACATTGCCATTCGCTTGCCCATTAAGTTCCAGAGCCTCATAACTGTTGTGTAGGGGCACCTGGGAGGGTAAGGTAGGCAACAGGGGGGTTCACCTGCTGTGCTGAACAAGAATCTGCTTTTCCTTGGTTCTGATAGTCCATGGAAATGAGTGCTGGGACTCATTTGTCGCTTAAACACCGTCCCTGGGAGTGTTTAAGGAAAGGTTGGATGTGGTGCTTAAGGACATGATTTAGTGGGTGATGTTGATGGTAGGGGACCAGATGATCTTGGAGGTCTTTTCAGACCTTTATCATTCTATGATTCTATGATCACGTCCCTTCACCTGTTGCCCTTCTTTAAGCAGGGATATATGACCTTCAGCCCAAACCTAATCTATGCTATGATTCCATGATTTTGTGATTCTAAGTGTCTCCCGAGTAAGAAAACAGAGACCAATGTCTTATAGCTTGATAACAGTCTCACGTTTGAACTCTGCCCCAATACATTGCATGGAAGAACTGAGCTCATACAGTTTAGATGAAAAAGCTAAAGAACAAACTTCATCAAAACTTGTCTAGGCAGATATAAATGCTGGTTCTTGACAATGATATTTTAGGCACATAAATGGAATGCATAAGGTCCTACCCAAAGGCAATACATACAGAAATCTGTCTTGCACGTCTTACTCAATGCCCACATCATGAGGACAAACACCACATATTTTGAAAAGTTGGGAGGAGGTATTTTAATCCCCAGAGGAAATGTAAAACTTGATTAAGTGGATGTGTGACTGCAGTAGGTTAGACATACACACTTTGCAACTCTTTTTAAGCCTCATTTATTTCTACCTGGTTTAGCTATAAAGAAAATAAACATACTGGTCGGGGAAGTACAGATGTCGGTGCATTCAAGTTTCCCATTTTCATTCCTAGATATTTTTTCCCCTGACTAATTGTATGCTGTGACCAACAAAGGTGAAGCTATCCTAAAGTATGGACTCATACACTGACAGTGTGGTTGCCTTGACTTACAGCTCCTGGTAAAAGTATAGGAGGTGCTTTTCTTTTCTTACCAGACTTTCAAAAAAATTGTATCCTGATCTGTCCTTGCTGGTATAGGTGACAGAGGTACAAGCCCTTTTTGGTCTTGGCTCAGCAAACCATGTTGAGAATATGCAGTTCCATTGCAAAACAGCACTGAAGATGTTTAGCATGTCAGTTATCAAATGCATAAGGATTTGCAAAGTGGTTCTCTGTTGTGGCAAGCTGCGCATCTGCCTGTCTCTGTGTGTGTGTTGACAACTCATTGCCAACAAAACCTTTGTTTTCATAGTGTTTGGATACACCTTACCACTGATCTGGTAAGCAAACATGCGTAAGCAAAAATCCATGGAGTACTAGCTTAAGCACATCTACATACCACAACGAAGATGCCTGAATTCCAACTGGAACTCGTTCAAAAGAAATTATTCTGAGTTTAATGAAATAGCATTTTTCCTGTAGTGCTATTGTTGATTTACCAACCTGGTTACACATAATCACACAGAATTGTTTATGTTTGACAGGCTCTCTTGAGATCCTGTAATCCAACCCACTGCATAAACGGGGTCAGCTCAAACAAGCTGTCCAGAACCTTGTCTGATTGGGGTTTCAGTATCTCCACAGATGGAGAGTCCACAGGTTGTCTGGGCAACCTGTTTCCGTGTCTGACCAACCTCTCACTAAAACATTTTTTCTTGAGCTCAGATTCAATTTCCTAATTCTTTAAACTCGGTCTGAACACAAGAAAACACAGGAAAACACTAGTAAATTAAACACAGGACAGCTCTGAGGACTTTGACATTTTTTAATATCACAGGCATACTCGCCTAATGCCAGGATGTTATAGGCAATATTATTTGACTGGGACTATTCAGTGCACCATGGGACAAAGTCAAATACTTCTGCTATTGTGAACAATCTATAGGTCAGATATTTAATATTTGATCAGTTTTAAATTTTATACACAAGAAATGCAGAAAAATGAGCAGGTGAGAAATACAGAGTCATAAATTCATTATTCTGCACAGAAGAGAAAACAATCAAACAAACAAAAACTACCTTTGCATTCAGAACTTGTTTGTATGAGAGGAAGATAGAAGCCGTTGTATCTCTTGCAAAATTCTCTTACTATTATTGGACACATTCAGCTTTGCTTTTGCAAGGAGATCTTTGATGTTAGTCTCGGAGTAGGACATGTTAAAAGTAGAGAAATTACTTCTGTATTCTTCAATTTTATCTAGAAAACAGAAAACACTGTGTAAGTAAATGCCAAATATAAAGCTACAAGATCATCCAAGAGAAGCACGGACTTGTGGAAAATATTAATCCCTGAAGACCCACAAGTTTCACATAAAAAAATTTTATCACATTAAGATAATGCTGGAGCCAGCAACATGAGAAAGCAGAAGTTCAATCACAATTTCAGAGCTACTTATTCGATCACCAGCTTTATCAGTTATCTAAGAGAGAGAGAGAAATCTGCACCAACCTGTTCCTCATCAGTAACTATAAGGGAAACAGTAATAAATATCCCCAATTTGGATAGTCTAGCTTCTAAATGTGATATCTCCTCAACTTCTTTTTAATGGGAGGTCCACAATTTAATTAAAATGATCACAGAATCACAGTGGCCGAGGTTGCAATGAACCTCTGAAGACCATTTAGTCCAACCTCCCTGCTGAGCAAGATCACCTAGAGCACACTGCACAGGATGGCATCCAGGTAGGTTTTAAATATTTCCAGAGAAGGAGACTCCACAACCTCTCTGGGCAACCTGTTCCAGCACTCTCTCACCTTCACAGTAAAGAAGTGCCCCCTCACATTCAGACGGAACCTCCTGTTCTTCAGTTTGTGCCTGTTGCCTCTTGTCCTGTCACTGGGCACAACTGAAAAGAGACCGTCTCCATCCTCATTAAACCCTTTCCTCAGGTATTTATATACATTACTGAGGTCTCCTCTCAGTCTTCTCTTTTCCAGGCTAAGCAGGCCGCGTTCTCCCAGCCTGTCCTCATATGACAGGTACTCCAGTCCTCTAACCATCTTTGTAGCCCTTCTCCGAACTCACTTCAGTAGTTCTATGTCCCTCTTGTACTGGGGAGCCCAGAACTGGACACAATATTCCAGGTGTGGCGTCACCAGGGCTGAGTAGAGGGGGATGATCACCTCCCTTGACCTGTTGGCAACACTTCTGAATGCAGCCCAGGATAGCGTTGGCCTTCTTGGCCACAAGGGCACATTACTGCCACCCAGTCAGCCTGCTGTCCAATAGGACTCCTGGGTCCCTCTCTGCAGAGCTGATCTTCAGCAGGTCAGCCCCCAGCCTGTACTGGTGCTTGCGGTTATTCCTCCCTAGGTGCAGTACCCTGAACTTGTCCTTGTTGAACTAAATGAGGTTCCTCTTGGCCCATCCCTCCTGCAGCCTGTCAAGGTCCCTCTGAATGGCAGCACAGCCCTTTGGGGTATCAGCCACTCTTCCGAGCTTTGTGTCATCAGCCAACTTGCTGAGGGTGCACTCTGTTCCACCTCCAGGTCATTGATGAATAAATCAAACAACAGTGGACCCAGTACTGACACCTGGGAGACACCGCTAGCTACAGGCCTCCAACTAGATTCTGCACTACTGAGCACAACCCTCTGAGCTCTACCATCCAGCCAATTGCCAGTCCAACTCGTTGTCTACTCATCTAGGCTGCACTTCCTGAGCTTGATATAGAGAACAAACCAAAGATTACATAAAATCTTTTAGCCTTGAGTACAGACATACATTTATCTGAGAGAGTGAGGGTAAATCCTACATATTAACACCTGCACAAGCATCTGTTGATTATGACTAGAGCCTGCTCTCTTCCTTTTCTTCTGTGTCCATTTACAACATCACTAGGTAAAAGGGGACTCTCAAATGCTTGGCACAAGAAGTTGAAGATATGAAATGCAAGTACATAGAGACAAAATAGCATCAAATATATGTTACCAGAACAATTCACTTTGTTGAAGAGTGGAAAGTGCATGACTGTAGGGCACGACTTGTCTCCTCGAAAGATATAACAATCAGAAGGGCTTTCCTTGTCCATTTCCTGCTTCTCTATGTTGGGAAATAGAATACCATTTTTCTGGCAGTAGTCAGCTGCTTTCTCGACAGTCTGAGACACAAACAAGATAAAAGATGTATACAATTTCTCTGTTTTTGAAAACCTAGAATAAATCAATCCTATCTCCAGTAATAAAATTAATTTGTACCAAATGATGATAATTTCTTAGACAACAGTAAATTATAACCTAAACGATGCATAAAAATCAAAGTTTTCTTCAGTTCTCTGAGGAATTGACTGAATCAAGAATATAAATGAAAATCCAGCACTTGCTTCTGGAGTCACTTCTAGCAAGAATCTTTGTTTAACAAATTACAGCTACGTCCAGAAAGGCTGACACTGAAAGATATCAAAATTAAAGGGTCTTGACACCTATACAACAGTCTGAAGATATGACCAGGTTCACAAACTTTCAGAACAAATCTTGCTTTCCAAAGCAATCCTCCCATGCTTGCACTCTAGCAAAATTAAAAAGTCGCTACATGTTCCTCATGTGTATCTGACCATCAAATGGAGGCAACAACACTGTCAATTCAAGCCATACATAAACTTTAATGCTAGCTTAATTTTGAATGAAAGTATTGACTACGGTAGGTATCATTTTGGGAACTTGCACAAAATGAGATTTTCTGTGGTGTCCCTGAGAAAACTTATCCCCCAATGACTGAAGATTTCAGGAGGAGAAGCAACCTATGAGACTTTTTTCACTCTTCTCTGAATGTATTTGCAATGTTCTGCTTTGAGATAGTGCAAGGATTGTGAACAGCAGCCACTTAATTTAAACTTCTCGGATTAACTGGGTTCTTGCACAACTCATTCAAAGAATCCCTCCACAAATAATGTGCTTTACAGTTAAAGATGGGTCCTGAGGTGTTAAGAACACTGTTAGCCTCTCCCACAGAGAGGCAGTTATTGATGCCTTAGTATTTATGTCATCTCTGGATTAGATTCTACAGATTTTATCACTTTTATTTATTACTGTTGGAAAAAGGTAAAGAAGACATGGCTTTTGTAGTCATAAAAGACAATCAAATGTCTTGCATTCAGTTGAATGATAGGAAATACTAATAAAATCTCTGAAAGCTAGCAAGTTCTTTTTTGAATCAAATTCCCCAAACTAATTCCCTAGACAAGTGTATTTAAATAGAAGCAATTACAGAAAGAGTATTGTACATTTACCCTCACTTGTAATGCAACTTTTTAATAAAGGATAAAGGAAATGGAAGGAAAAAAAAATTACACAAAGGGAAACCGAGCAAATTCTTACAGATACAGATATGAGGTCACCTCAGAGGTAATATGAGGTATTTTGCCGTAAATACTATCTATTAAAAGGTATTCTGCTCTTGCCTATTTTGTACATCGAGTAGGTGTTTCTGCTTTTCTTATCTAGACAATTAATTTTTCCAAATTCTGTTTACTTTATTCTTGATAAGATGTGAGTTGGCAACAATGAGAGGACCAGATCTTTTCCCTGGGCCCATGAGTTTCATTTAGTCTCAGGACTGGGCCTTCAGCCTGTGTCTGAGCTACATCCTAGGTGCACTGGTCTCCTACTCATACTCAGCCATGCCTGTACATTAGCTCTTTTGGTCTGGACCCTGACCCATAGACTGACTTCCTAGCTTGACCTTGGAACAGTGTCACTGCGATGGACGTGCCCAACAGTAACTAGGCTGGTTACTGGCACCAGAGCTGATACTTTTCTGCCATCAGTCCTGATCCATACTGACTCCCCAGACTGACAATGCCCTCAGAAATATGTTTTAACTTCTGGGTAGCCCTGGAGTGGTCAGGCAGCTGGACTAGATTCTATTCTATTCTGTTCTGATCTGTTCTATTCTAATTTCTATTCTGTATTTCTACTCTACTCCACTCTACTCCAATCTAAATGCCTACTGTAATATATGGCAATCCAAAGCAGCCAGTGCTTCCTGGTGCATTGACCTCCACTGTCCCTGAAGTGACCACACTGAAAAGAGCCAGAGAAGCAGTTAGAAACATAAAATAATAGAAATAAAAATAAATGAAAACCATATCTTCCCTGCTCATTCAGTAAGGAGTTTTTGTTTAGTTTAGTATTCTTCTCCCTCCTCATTCCCCCCACAAAATAGAATAAAACAGAGTTAGAAACATAAAATAATAGAAATAAAAATAATTTTAATCAATATCTTCCATGATCACTATCTAAGGAGTGTTATTTTTTTTTTTTTGTTGGTTTCACTGAGAGTTTAACAATTGTTAAACAATTAACAGATGTTTAATTGTTAATTGTTTTGTTAAACAATTGTTAAACAAAAAACAATTAAACAAAATTGTTAAACAAAAAACAATTTCATATTGTTTTAATTGTTTCAAAAACCAGCACAAAAATATCTAGGAAATACTCTTGCTGTGTCATCTTTGAAACTGGTTGAATTTCTTCTCCTTTCTCTTCTCCAAGAATTTTCAGCCTCTGCACTTGCTGCAGACTTTTTTGCTGGTGAGACTATTAATACCACATTTCCTCATGCTGCATACCTGAAGGATCTCTTTGAAGAACGTCATCAATTACTCTTAAGGAAGGAGTAGCATCAGTTACCCACACAAAAGTTCTGACCAGCCTTAAGAAAAAAGGGAGACTAAGAAATTTGTGAGTGCTCTCTTTGTTGCTTTTATGCACCTTTGATAACCTGATAGCTTGATAACCTGAGAGTATATCATCAAATACCTGTGAACAAGACAGATAAAGTGCCTCAAGTTCTAAAAATAGATGTTTCTGCCAACTGCCTTGAAAAAAAATCCAGACAACATGATGGTCAGCTTACCAGCCTGTCAGAATCCATTTACACATTCCTTTGAAATTTGCTTTGTTAATGATTATAATGCATTTATCCAGTCTCCAACTTAATCACCCTCAAAGTAGGCTCACCAAAGAGATAACCACATACGTACCTCAAAAGGATCTTCGGAGCTGAAGTCAAAGGAAAGGATAAGATCTGTTTGACGCTGTGCTCTAAGTACCAGAGGATAGGCAGAATTTATTGCCACGCCAGCATCAATCAAGGAGATGGTTTTGTTTTCGACCAGGTAAGAGGACTGAATTTTAGCTAATCCAATGAAAAAAAAAAAAAAAAAAAAAAAAAGGCAATGAGATTTCATGAAGACAAATATGAAAATACGTATATATATATATATATATATATATACATATATATATATATGAACAGCCCCAAAAGAGTACATCAGACTTTATTGATTATGCATCCCAAAAATATATAGGAACCTGCATCTCTTGCTCAACCAGATGACCAATGTAGATTCTGACAGGAGGAATCTACATCCATTTGAGCCACCTCTTTCTCTGACTGTGATCAGTTTTAGACCAAAATTCCTGATGATCTTTTAGAAGAGATTATGCCCCTAGAAATATGCACTAGTCATTTGAAGATAAGATCTTTGAGGGAAAAATGAACAGATGAGCTAGTTCAAGATCATGACACAAATATATCTGTCTACATGAAGGTTTCTACTTTTAAGCCAGGTGCCCAAACTTCCATTATTTTAAGTGAGCATTCAGTTAGTGCAGGTGATAGAATCTAGAGACTCATTTTACTGTCCATTAGCCAGGAACACAACTCATTTTTATTAACTTAGTTGTCTCGTTCTACCTCCTCAGTCTCCTTTCTTTGTCCTCCAGGTTCTCCTGCAAATGGGCACAGGGGTTCTGTAGGTTTTCTTTTGTACTTTTCACCCTAATGTTTTAGTCCCCTGAACTCAGGGCAGTTTGTGTGATGTTGGATGCCTGTGTCTATGTGACTGAATTGAGCTACTATTTTATGTGTCTGCAATGATATTGCAGGTCTGGATTCTAGTAGCATGAAATAAAATTCTGTTTGTGACTTGTTTAGTTGCTGCCCACAATGGGATGCTATTAAGAGAAGGTGGATCTTGGAAAGGAAAGTTATCTAACTTACTGTATTAAAAAAAAATAAATAAATGGCAAAAACAGTTTTATTGGTTTAACATCACACAACCACAGCGTAAAAGCTCTACCAGATCCCATGCATTCTGCTCCATCAATCAATTCAGATAACATAACCAGTTTGTATTTTTTGAATCTTAAATAAAAAAGATTTCATTGGAGTTTCTTACGGCACTTGTAAAGGAAGTTATTAGTTGTTCCCCACATCCAGTTTAAAATACACTCCATTGTTTTAGTCAGGATCCTGAAGATACTCTGTAAGTCAGCTAAGAAGAGATAAAACAATTTAGAACATAGTTGAATCTAGACAACTTCACTTTTTGACTGGTGCAACAAAATCTGGTGAAGATGCATCATGTCAGAAGAACATACATGCTGATAGTATACAGCCAGCCTTAGTGCCAAGGCCCAAGTGAAAGAAAAAGAACCAAAGAAAAAGAACCAAACTTTTCACTAGTTCAGATAATTAACATCAGTCAGTGGAATCTTAACCCACTTGAAACAGATTTGAATAAGTCAGTCAAGGCCTGATCTTTTCTGGGCCCCTTGTAACATTCTTGTGGCTCAGAGAGTGTTCTTTCTTTTAATTTTCTTTCCAGCTGAAAGTCCCATGGATAAAGTGAGAGCCAGGTTACAGCCCAGTAGAACAAACTGTGCAAGGAGGGGAATATTGGCAGAAAACCATGAGAAATCCAAGTGATCATGTGAGAAAATGTGAGAAAACCAGCTCAATGTGATAATTTGAAGGACTGTATTGGGCAAAGACAGGCCAGGTGTGATCTGTGTACACAGTCCTTGGAACAAGCACCGGAGATTAAAGAAACAATGGCCATATTTAATCTCGTAACACCAACCAATTTGCTCCAGAAGGAGTTGGCAAAAAGCCGCCCATACACAGTGGGTGATGGAACTAGCAGAGCCCTGGGTCTACACATGTGATATATCAGCTTAACATTGCAAACGTATTCTAGGAACTTCAACGTGAAATTCTTATTTGAAATTTACTTGTGTCTTGCTTAGACCTCTTCTCGGTCTTTTTAAAAATAAATCCAAATAATCTTCATTCGACTCATAGTCCAATAAATATTGTAGATATAAGCTAAATGAGTTCAGTTACTTAAAACTTTAGTGCTAAAAGTAACTAAAAGTTACTTTTATCTAAGCAGATAAAAGGGTGGAGATTTTGATTAGCTGCCAAAAATGCTTGCTATAGGATTTCTTATTTCATGACTTTTTATTTCAAAATGTCTCTAGTGATGCATGTTGCAAATAATACTTGAGAGTACGGCATGCTAAGTAGCTAACAGAATACCACTGAGAAATCCACTCTTCAACATATACTTCATCAGTTTTGAATGCCTGAGAAGTACAGGTTCACTCTGGAACAAGAATAAATGGGAAACTGATTGTTCAGGATTAGGCCTCCTAATTTATTTACTCAGGAAGGCAGATTCTAATTACTTTCATGAGAACAGAAAGCTTTATGAACATTGAAAACTGGAATATCATTGATACATTCTATAGTATAATTTTCACTAGATCATCCCACAATGACCTTACATAAGATTTACACTGGAATTTATGTTCACAATCCTCCAAAGATGGATTTTTTTGAAAGCACATACGATATAAAGAGCAATAAAAGATATTAAAAATGAAATAAACTTGCCATGCAATAATCGTGGTATTTCTTCTGGAGTACCTTCTAGTCCAAGACACTCTGAAAAAATGAAATTGTGAAAAAATGAAAGGAAAATGAAGTGGAGAAAAAGCTAAAAGCCAGTGACATTAAAGAAACAAATACACATCAACTTACATGACAACTTTTTCCAACAAATGCATGTGGGCTTTTGTAATAAATCACAGGATTTGTAGAAAAACCTGTGAATTTTTCTAAATGGGGTGGGGAGAGCATCACCATTACGGTAAGCATTAATGTGCAATACTTGCCTCTAAATTCCTTTTCTATTTCTTTGCACAGATTAACACAGCTCTCTATTCTTCCCTCCTTTGTTTTCATCACACAAGTCTTATGTACTTTAAGGCACATTTATTAGGATGCACATTCACTTGCCTGACAATATTTTCAACAATTTATTGAAGACTTCTTCAGGATCTCTCCCACTTACGGCACACGGCTGAAGTTCTAGTAGAAGCAAAGCAGCCTGAGAAAACTCGGTGGTATTTGACATACCTTCTAAAAAAGACAAGATAGAAGTTACATCAGGGTGGAATTTATCTTAACAGGCATCAGCATGGTGGTATTGATCTAAGTAGATGGTAACTAACATGAATTAGTGAAGATGTAGTCATTGTATCAGATGGAATCTGTAGAAAGCATGCCCTCATTTGTCTTATCCTAAAGAAGTTTAAACTGGTGAGAGGAACCATGTAGCAAAGTGAATATTTCTCCCTGCTGACAATAAAAACATCTAACACTGAGCTTTTCACATCTGGATGGCTATACAATCATACCAGTATAGAAATAGTCTTTGTTTTCATTCTGGAAGAAAAGCTCCATGAAACACAACAGCAGGAGGAGTAGCAAAAGTTGGAGTAAATGGGAATTAGTTACGTGTTGAAAACCTTACAAATTATTACATGTGTGAGAGGGGGGAAAAGGCCTGGATTTCCTTGTACCTTGCCTGACAATCCTAACAGTCCCCTAAGGGATTACATGTGGAAAGCAAATCAGAGTGTTTAATTTAAAAAAAAAAAAAAAAAAGGCGAAAAAGCACAAAGACTCACAATAACCTACCATGACCATATCCACATGGGCTGCATGTCCTCGTCTCACAGGAACTTAGTAACCTTTGTAACAACCACTCGATATAGTCTTGAAAGAAATAAAAAGATAATTAAAGTAAGAATACCCCTTCTCATAAAATAGTCACTGTCTTTCCGTAAAAGACATCAAGAAATCTAGCCTTGCACTTAAATGTAAATGTAAGTACAGTTCCATTTTAGATTCCTTGAAAGATCTCCCCTGTCTTCTGGCAGGCGCTCTAGAAGAGCACTACTCTCCTACTGGTTCTGTTCATCACTCATAGATCTGTGTTTTAAGTGCCAGATAAAGAGTGAAGCAAAGAAGGACCAAGTAACACAACTTTATGCATGTCCTTTGCCACCAGGATTCCTGCCTGCCTCCATTTCAGCAGCAGGTCCACATTTTACCTAGTCTTCCTTTTGATGATTATATACCTACAAAGCCCTTCTTGTTGCCCTTAACATCCCACACCAAATGTAGTCATGATTGACACTTCAAGTCTCAATTAGCAGTATCTTTAATGCCCATGTGGATGAACTGTGGAGGGTGATAACATCAGGTTCACAGAAGAAACAGCTATATTTCCGTACGTTCATGAATCCAAGCCCTCAGCAAGCCTCTCCAGACAAGAGAACAGTTGGGTACACGGAGGTGTCTACTCACTGTGGCACAGAGTCTCTCAGTACTGTAAATTACCGCTTTCTTTTGTAGGTGGCACAGGCTTATTTGACACAGAGTTTCATTTGAGACAGAGCTCAGACTCTCATTCTCCCAGTCCTTCCTCTTTTATAAGAGTTCTAAATCTATTCTTTAATTGCAAATTTCCAGGGGGAGCAGGAGCTTTCTTCTTAGTGCCAAAAGCTTCCAGCTTGTGCCAGATCTGACCAATCTTTTTCTTACCATCTCTGATGCTGTGAAGCCTGCTGACCTCCTCCCACAGACCCTCTACTTTGAGGCACAGGTCCTCAACAAGCACAGTTCTCCTGCAGCTGGAAGACCATCTCCTGTTCCTGAGCCTCAGTAAAAGGTTGCAAGCACTCCCTGCAGTCAGAGAGATTAATTCTCCTTCTATAGCTCCATTTTGATTGAGGACTCTTAATATTATCAGCAGGTACTAGAAACCATGCCCTGTCACGTGTGGCTGTGGTTGCTGATGGTGTGGATGCTGTCCTCAGTACAGCTGCTGGCCCTTTTCTGTGTGCCCTTTTGTGTGAGCTGTTGTGCAAACTGGTGCATCTGTAGAATGCTTCTGTAAGTTGTGTCTTCGGGGTAGCTCACACAGGGAAATACACACTAGGCTGAATGATTCTTGTGTTTTATGTCTTGTTTTTAAATCAGAAAGATTTCAATATTTCATCACAAAATATTCTTCCATTCTTGCCACTCTCCATAAAAGTATTTCAAACTACCTCCACCAAATTCCTTGTGATTCTACTGAATGCTGAGAGAAGGAAAAATGGGGTACCAGTAGAGCTTCTGTTAGGCATAGCCATGTTCTTGTTTGAAACTAGAGGACTGCAAGGATTACTCAAGGGTAATTTGAAGTATATGCTCAATTTTAGCAGATGCAACAAGTAATTTGAACACAGAGGCAACAGAAAAAAATAGAGTACCTCGTATAGCCTTTAGATTTTCTTCCATGCTTCCCAAAGCACTCCCCCATAAGCCTGAAAGAAAAAAAAAAAAAAAAAAAAAGAAAATGTAGTTAAAGTGCTTGTTTTATGTTTGTCTTACTAAGATTTCAATCCAAGATTGCCTTTCAATAGTACACTCCTCTTACCTAACTTTCAAAACCTATAAGGTAGAAAACTAAATCAAAACTACTTGCTTGGTTTTCCCTTATTGTCCACTGGATTATACAGCTCAAAATCTGATTTATTCCTTCTTCCTCATGCCAGGTCTACAGTTCAGGGGGCTATTTTTTTAATTATTTTTTATTTTTTTACATTAAGGCCAGTATCCCATGGCAAACACTGAATACTCTCACACTGTAGAACTCTTGGTTGAACACTTCCCTGGACAGACCCCACACATGAGCCCAGAGCCATAAGTACTCTTCATTTCTTCACTGTGTTTTGATTATTTATTTTTTTTCTGTCTGAATTAATTAAATAGCCAGAATTAGAGTGGATTTTCTGTTTGTTTGTTTGTTTGTTTTGTTTTGTTTTTGTTTTTGTTTTTTTCCTAGAGGGAATGATGCCAAGCGCGTGTTCTGAGGAGACTGGGGCATGAAGTGATTAAATGCAAGATGTGTTTAAGGGTGATACACATATTTAGATGTGTCATAGACAAGTGAGATGAGATTTGCAGCTGTAGGTAGGGAATAAAAAGATTTGGCACCTGGACTGAAACAGAGTGAAACAAATCAAAATAATAGGGGGAACCAGTCCTCACAGGGTGCATCTGATTTGGGAAGCATCACTCCCTGTAAAGTAAACATGCTGAGATTATAAAACATTTAGACAGTTAGGCTGGGAATATTTTACTAACTTCATTAATCTAGGATGTAGGTCTCTAATTTTCCTTAATGACCACATAAAACTGGTCAGTTTAGGTAGTGGAGAGTAGAGAGGTATTCAGATGTTCCCATTTGGACGTTTAAAGAGAGACAAACTGGTCTCCAGAATTCTCCATTATAATGCATGCATACGTAATATATACACACAAATAAAGTACAATAATAGCTACATTATTATAACCTGCAGAAAGATACAGAATAGTATACCTGTTTATATATACATACATATATATATCCATATATACCTGTATATATATACAGAATACAAATATATATAGATAGATAATTCTGCAAAGAAGAATCAGGAAGATTTACCTTGCATGTAACAAATGTTTTTTTCCTTTTTCTTCTCCATCAGTTTACCGTTTTCAAATTTACTTCCAAAGTTCTCTGTACTCACAAAAGCACCCAAGGCAGTATATCCAGCCTCATGTGGAGTGAATTCAAACCAGGTCCCTGAGAAAATCAAAGAATATTGTGTTTTGTCACACAATATTCAGAAGTATAGCTGACCTCACCGTCCCAAGATAGCATTCAGGTTGTTTTTCTTTTCCTTTCTTAAATCACCTGACTTTATCTGACAAAGATGAATTTTCATATGGGGAACAAAGATAGTCATAGCATGCTATGCCTGCTGCTTGTTATGCTCTCGGTATCCTTTATAACCTGGCCTCCAACTGCTACACCTGAAAGGTCTGGGATTCCTGCAGATCATCTGTCAAATTGTACAGCTCTGAATAAATCTCTCAGATGTGCTCATAGGCTTCTCAATGCTTATCAACTAAGAGAGTCCTTCTGCTCACGTGGCATGACTGCCTGTCCTGGTTTCAGTAAACCACGACACTGCCCTAATACACTTTAGTGTCAGTGAAGAGAAGAGAAAGGGCTTGATTCAAGTACCCGCATATATGTTACCAGGGACTTACGGTACCAGGGACCTATCCTGAACTGAGTCATCTGCCTGGAGCTGACTGTTATGATGTAGGATGGAAAGGAAGCCCATACTGTTATAGAGGAGTAGGTGAAGTAGGCAGAGTATGGTAAGACTGAGGCAGGGGTTAACCACTCTGCTGCTCTGTGCTACGTGCTCTGCAATGAAAGGGTTAACTTTTCTGCCTAGAATTTATGACCTAACCACTTTGACTCTGCCCAGAGCTATAAACATTGGCCTGAGAACTTTCATCTGATGGGCTGGGAACAACAAACAGATTATTTGAGAGAAACACCAAAATTCCTGTTTTGAGAAAAAATCAGCTTCAGAGAAGATCAAGGCCTCAGGAACACATAACAAAAGATTGGTGCCAACCCAAGGCCCACACCTGTCCTGGACAAAGCTCTGTTTTGCATGGAATAAGGGAAGATGTTTTGCAGAGTTGGGACTGCTGTAACAATATGATTGTATATGTTTGCATAGTGCCTTATTGCAAATCGTATATAAACTACTGCAAATTTTGTGTGTGCGCTCTCTCCTGCTCATTTCCCTAATTGAGCAGCTGTCTCATGATCATGACTAAATCTTACCAAAAACGTTTACTAAAAGGAGGTACAAATTCCCCCTGTGTCACAGAACATCCTGAGTCACTTTTGTGACAAAAGGATTCTCAAATGTGAATAGAGAGAACTTTACAAAAGAACTGAGCCCCTCTGAATTCTCAGATGGAGGCCAAGGAGTTCTATGATGGCACCAAAAGTCTATATTCCAGCTTCTACATTGTGGTGGTGCAGACCCTCCCTCCACCTCACTCCCTCACCTCCAGCAACTCTTCAATGTCAGGATTGCCATTGTTACAAGTGCAGTGAGTTGGGATGATTAGGCACTCCCTAACTTAACCTGGAACTCCTGCTACCTGACTACCTGAACTGTACAATCTGGAAAGTACTGGAATTGTATGGTTGGTTTGGCAACACAAGGATTACCTAACATGACTTGTGGCCAGAATGGAAAAATACTGACCAAAGCCATTCATCTCACAGTCCTATAAATACCGGTCCTAAGCAAAAAGCCCCCTTGAGTTCTCCAGGACCACAGTGGGCTGTGACCTAGGATCTTGCCCTGAGAAGGGATGTCTATTAGGGCAGACTCCTTGAGGTTCAATGATTGTCTGCTGAATAAGCTGAGTCAGGCGAGGGTGAGTACTTCAACAAAAGAAAAGTACTTGATCGCGAAACTCAATGGGTTGAGTTTAGAAACCCCCCAATCCCTTGTTGTATAGAAATCACCAGTCCCTTGCTCTACAGAAATTGCTAATACCTTGTGTGTGAGCACTGCTATTTACAAATCTTTAACTAAATCACTGTATGGACTGCAGCAGACGCTACTGACTTCTTCTATTAAATATGATAATGATTAACTAATGATAAAAAGCTGCTAAGGAAAAAAAAAAAAAACAAAAAAAAACCTGATTTGTGATTTACCATAAAGGAATTCATACATCTTAAATTGCTGCTACATGAGACCTGCATAAAATTTCATCTACAACCTACATTTTGAAGATCTGTTTTATTGATGTCTTATCTAATCTGTTTAGTCTATTCTGTTCTGGAGCTGTCTCACTCTCCTATCATGCAAGTGACCTTTACAGAATGTGATTCAGCCCCTGGAAGTGCCTCTTTTTCTCCATCATTTGTCAAAATGGGGTTGGGTATAAGCACAATTTAGGTCTGCCATTGCCTTAAGGGAACCTAATGGTATTTAAGATATCTGATGGTATTTAAAATACTGTAAGATGAACCCATATTTACCTGGAGAGCTTGCACCCGCTTCACTCAGTTTTTCCTTATCCACTGCTGCGTAAATTGGGTAAGGGTTTATTCCACTCTCTGAGGCATCCTTGTAATCAGTCAGCTCCTTCTCATCAAACTGGAAAATAAGTATGAACATCAGTTGTTGTTCCTCTCTTCTGTACTACTGGGGACAACCCCACTTTGGAGAATGGAGTTGGATTAACCTCTCTACCTTTACATATCCAGAGATTAGACATAATGCTCTAAAATTTTGCTTCAATTTATACAACTTCTCAAAACATTCACAAAAGTCAAATTCAGTTGCAATTACTTTGAGATGTTCAAAACATTCAAAAGGTGTTTGTAATTAGTTTCTTACCTGATGCAGTATTTTGTATACAACACAGGTCCAGACATCAGTGAGTGAGTAATTTTCATCTTCTGATGACTCCTCTAAATAGTCTATTGCCTTCGAAATATCCCAACTGTCCACTGTGAGAATATTGATCAGATTCTCTTCCAGGGACAATTTTTCTGACCATTTAGAATCTGTATACAGCATGGACATGCACCTTTTAAGGAGAAAGAAAAATCTGTTTTCTAGTAAAGAGGGAAATGAATAGAGCTTTGATTTTTTTTTTCCTTTCGATGTGCATGCAGATGTTGGAATGATTTAAAAAATGTATGTGAAGAAAAAGAACTCATAGGCTTCTCCACAAGCAAGGAACTTTGCAGCATAGAAGGATATCATTGTTCCTTGATCATTTGCTTCCCACTTACATTCTGATAATGTCATTTAATTAGTTAGATGACATGAAACTGAATTTCAGGTGGTTACATGCCATTTATTTAGGGTAAATTGCTGTAGGAATACAGATTTTGCATAAATCTTTAGTGGGAAAGATGTGAAGCCTGCTAAGAAACAGATAATCCATTAAAGAACATGGAACAAACTTAAGTAAAATGAATTACATCATGTCACCATTTTTACAAACTTGTGAAATTTTTAGTCTGTTATTAGGACCAATAAATTTGGTACATTTGCAGTGTGGCATCATATCCTACTAAAATATCATCTCTGCTAACTACTTATAGAGATGTGAAGGGTTCAGACTGTTCCAAGACCAACTCTATGGCCCTAATAACACCTAATAAATTAAGGTGTATAGAATTACTTTCTTCATCAAGAGCAGCCTGTTGTCTGTGTGTTGACTCTGCACAATGAAGATCATAAAATCATAGAATCATAGAATATTTTGAGGTGGAAGTGACCCTAAAGATAATCTAGTTCAATCTCTCCCTTTAATGGGCACAGACAACTCCCACTTGATCAGGTTGCCCAAAGTCCAATCTGGCCTTGAACATCTGCAGGGATGGGACATCCACAACTTCTCTGGGAAATCTGTTCTAGTGCCTCACTACTGTAATAGTCAAGCACTTCATAGAATCATAGAATTATTCAAGTTGGAAAAGACCTCTAAGGTCATCTAGTCCAACATTTAACCTAGTACTGACAAGTTCACCACTAAGCCATGTTTCTAAGTTGTGCATCAAAATGTTTTTTGAAGACCTCCAGAGATGGTGACTCAACCACTTCCCTGGGCAGCCAATGCCACACAACCCTTTCAGTAAAGAAATTTCTCCTAATATCCAACCTAAATCTCCTCTGGCAAAGCTTGAGGCCATTTCCCCTCATCTTATCACTTGGTGTTTGGGAGAAGAGACTGATCCCCACTTCATTACAACCTCTTCTAAGGTAATTGTAAAGTACCATAAGGTCTCCCTGAGCCTTTTTTTCTATAAGCTAAATAACCCCAGCTCCTTCAGCTGCTCCTCATAAGACTTGTTCTCTAGACCCTTCACCAGATTTGTTGCCCTTCTTTGGGTTCTCTAGAGCCTTCACCAGCTTTGTTGCCTTTCTTTGGGCATGCTCCAGCACCTCGATGTCCTTCTTGTAGTGAGGGGCCCAAAACTGAACACTATGTTCATGGTGTTCATACCAGAGATGGGTACAAGGGGAAAATCACTTCCCTAGTCCTGCTGACCACACTATTTCTGATACAAGCCAGGATGCTTTTGGCCTTCTTAGCCACCTGAGCACATTGCTGGCTTGTATTCAGATGGCTAGTGACCAATACCCCCAGGTCCCTATCTGCCGGGCAGTTCTCCAGCCACTCTCCCCCAAGCCTGTAGCACTGGTTGGAGTTGTTGTGCCCCAGGTGCAGGACCCAGCACTTAGACTTGTTGAACCTCATACAGTTGGCCTCAGCCCATCAGTCCAGTCTATCCAGATTCCTCTACAGAGCTCTCCTACCCTTGAGCAGATCAACACTCGTGCCTAACTTGGTGTCATCTGAAAACTTACTGAGGGTACACTCGATTCCCTCATCCAGATCACTGATAAAGATATTGAAGACAACTAGCCCCAATACTGAGCCCTGGAGGACACCACGAGTGACCAGCCTCCAACTGGATTTAACTCCATTCACCACAACTCTTTGGGCCCAGATACCCAGCCAGTTTTTAACCCAACAAAGCATACACCTGTCCCAGCCTTGAGTAGCCAACTTCTTTAGAAGAATGCTGTGGGAAACAGTGTCAAAAGCCTTACTGAAGGTGAAGGTGATGTGGTAGACCACATCTACAGCCTTTCCCTTGTCCACTGAGCACATCACCTTGTCATAGAAGGAGATCAGGTTTGTCAAGCAGGATCTGCCTTTGATAAACCCATGCTGACTGGACCTTGTCAGGGCCTGATCAACCCTGGGCCAGAGTTGTCCTGCAAGTTCTGTGTGATGGCACTCAAGATAAGCTGCTCCACAAGCTTTCCCAGCACCAAACTCAGACTGACATTTCATCTTAATATATCTAATTTAAACCTACTTCTTTTAGTTTAAAAACATTATGCTTTGTCCTATCACTACACTCTCTGTTAAAGAGTTCCTCTTCAGCTTTCTCATGAGGCCCTCTTTAAATACTGGAAGGCTGCTGTAAGGACTCCCTGGAGCCATTTCTTCTCCAGGCTGAACAACCACAACTCCCTCACCCTGTCTTTGTAGAAGAGGTGCTCCAGCCCTCTGATCATCTTCGTGACTCTCTTCTAGACCTGATCTAACAGGTCCATGTCTTTCTTATGTTGGAGCTGAATACTGTTCTCTAGATGGGGTCTCATGAGAGCAGAGAAGAGGGAGAGAATCACCTCCTTCAACCTACTGGCCATGTTTGTTTTGATGCAACCCAGGATATGGGCTTGGCTTTCTGGGCTACCAGCACACATTGCCAGCTCCTGTTGAGTTTTTCATCCAGCAACACTGCCAACTCCTCCTCGGGGCTATTATCAGCCCATTCACAGCACAGCCTGTATTTGTGCTTAGGGTTGCCCAAGACCAGAAGCAGGACCGTACACTTGGCCTTGTTGAACTTCATGAGGTTCAAAGAGGCCCACCTGTCAAGTCTGTCTAGGTCGTTCTGGCTGGCATCCTATCCGTCTACTGTGAAGATGTTTGGGATTACTGCAGACACCACATAGGGCTCCTAACCACAGATAGTGACACTTGAGGTGTAAAGTGTCCAAGACTTCCACAGGAGCTGTAGACCTGTGTCCTTGTGAACCACCTGAAGAAAACCAGAATTTTCTTCTATAACATCTAAGCTGTTGCTATAAGTCTATCTTTACAGATCATAAACCTATCCCCTTAAATAAAAGAGAAGGCTAGGTGTATATAGGTGTACATACAGGCACATGTATTTAGTTGTCTAAATTAAGTGTGCAACAATCCATGCATGTCGCTGACAATGGTGCACACAGACTTTAAAGTAAAATGGCTCCTGTTCCCAAATGTCGTTTCTTTCCATTGCATAAAAGATACATCTGAAAAGTAAATCAAGTACAAAATTCAAGAGAATAACCATGCATATATATAACGTTATTTAACGTGTCATGTGTTAGAGACATCACTACAAATTTAGTAGATTTGATGCAGTATATGTAGGAGACCCAGTGCTTTTCCCAACAGGCAAGGGGCAGGCAAAGTAGGTAAAATGGTACTAGGTGTTTACATTTATGCACCTTGAGTCATTCACATACACTCGAAAGATGTAGCTAAGTTTTATAGGCCCTTTCTAAACGTTACATAACCTCTATTAAACAAGCCCCTTTACTTCTGAGTAGTATGGTACCCAGAAGTTTTCAATATTTTCCTGGCTGGTTGTCACTTTTCTGCTCTCCTCATCACCATTAACCTCTAAATAAGGGGAATTATAGCTTCAAGAAGGTAAGACAGAGTTAGCTTAATTGAGAGGCTCTTCCTCTCTAGGGATGACAGATCAATCTTGCTGGACTGTAGGTGATATTATAAGTATTTCCTGTGCCTCCCACCCCTTTACAGGCCACATCTCACCTGTTCATCAGTTCATCAGGTTCATCAGTTGTGAGCCCCATACAGGGTTCTGAACAGTGAAGAAAGGTCATATTGCTACTGAATCTATGAAGCAGTTCACTACTATCACACCAGTCAACAGGTACCTACCAAGTGGATCCTGACACCCCACACAGATACATGACAGCATCCAAGATATTCTGATTTTTCAGCTCCACCAAGGTTCCCAGCAGGGCTATCATAGCACGCAGGCCTCCTCCTGATCCCAGAACAACAATGTTAGGTACTTTATCCTGAGGAGAGGAAGACAGAAAACACCAGTACATAAAGGTTAATCTTGATGCACTCTTTTTAGAGCAAAGGCTTAACAAACAGTCAGGGATAAGGGCCCTTGAAGTTCTCACCTCACCTGTTAGTTTTGTTTAGGACACATTCCATAATCTACCTGCTTTCCCCTATTTCTCTTTTCCCTTTACATAACGGTCACAAATTATATTCTCCTTTATATTGTCCCACCATGAATGAACCGCACTTGTCTTTCTGATACGCAGTTTTGTTCTGACTATGTTTCTGTGACGTTGCTTCAAAATATAACTGTATCTTGAGAAGTATGTACTGTGTTTCTCTGTTCCCTTTCCATCACCAAGACCTTTATTTGTTATTTTTTTCCAGAAGTGAAAGATAGAACTATTATAGCCAGCCAAGACATTTCTAAAGACACATGCTGTACTGCATTTGACTAGATTAGAGTCAACTTTCTTTATAGAAGCCAATATGGTGCTGTATTTTGGATTTGAGGCTAGAGTGGTACTAATAACACACCAATAATTTGACTGTTACTGAACAGTGCTGCCACAGCATCAAGACTCTCTCTTTCGCACTCCACCCCCCGAAAGCAGGCTGTGGGTGAGCAGGAGGCTAGGAGGCAGGAGGCTAGAAGGCAATATAATAGGTATGGGACAACTGACCCAGATGGACTAAAGGAATATTTCATACCATGTGATGTTGTGCTGGTTTTGGCTGATATACAGTTAATTTTCTTGAGGTCAATAATTTGACCTCACTTCAAATGACAGTCTGTGTTACATCATGGGAGTGTTATCCTTTTTACTTTAACATGATTGTCAGTGCTTACCTCATCAAAATGAACATCAAGTAATTCATGCAGGCACGTCTTCACTCTTTCTCTTCTCTTCTGAATGGCTTTTATCTCACCTTCTGAGAGATCGCTAGACACACGAACTTCATTATCATTCTGGCATAAAAAGTGAAACACATTCAGGGTAAAACCATTTCTCACTACATAAAAATTAATATACGGTATCCATACATATGATCCAGCTCTCCACAGACTAACCAATGTTTACCCTGATTTAATACCTAACATCATCAAAAAGAAGATCAGAGAACTCATTTTTCAAGTATACTTTAAATAGAGGATAGAAGGGGCAGAATTCTTGTTGAAACAATTTATCAACTGCAGCCGAATTCAACAATTGATTTCCTTGAGTCAATGATATATCTTTCAGTTAAAAACAAATGTCTAACTGGAACTAATGATCATAAAGGCCTAAAGAAATATAACTTACCCAGGTTTCTCTTATAGATCTGATATATGTTTGTGGCAGCATTCATTTCACTTAAGTTTACTTCATTTCACTTAGATTTCACCCTGAGATCTACATACCTGAACATAATAGAGTCATAGAATCGCACAAACACTGAACAGTTTTGGTTGGAAGGGACCTTTAAAGATTGTCTAGTTCCAACACTCGTGGCGTGTCTGGGAAGACATACCTTCCACTAGGCCATGTTGCTCAAAGCCCCATCTAAGCTGGCCATAAACACTTCCAGGGAGGGAGCATCCACAATTTCTCTAGGCAACCTGTCCCAGTGCTTCACCACCCTCATTGTGAAGAATTACTTCCTTATATCCAATCTAAATTTACTCTCTCTTAGTTTGAAAACCTTGCCCCTTGTCCTCTCATTACACACCATGGTAAAGCATCTCCCAATCTTTCCTGGAGGCTTTCTGTAAGTATTGGAAGACCTCTATAAGGTCTCCCTTTATTGCTCTCTCCTCTTCCTTAGAGAAGGAGACTTCTTTAATTCAAATAACCCCAGCTCTCTCAATCTATCTTCATAGGAGAAGTGTTCCATGCTCTGATCATTTTTGTGGTTCTCCTCTGAACTGTCTGTAATAGGTCCATGTCTCTCTTGTGCTGGGGGCCACAGAGCTGGATGCAGTATACCTAGCAGGATATCATGAAAGCAGAAGAGATTGGGAGAATCATCCCCCTTGATCTGCTGGCCATGGGCTTTTGATACAGCCCAGAATAAAATTGGCTTTCTGGGTTGTAAGCACACATTACCAGTTCATGTCAAGTGTTTCATCCACCAGTACCCCCAACTCCTTTTCTGCAGGGCTGCTCTCAATCAATTCATCACATAGTCTGTATTGATATTTGTGATTGCCTGAACCCAGGTGCAGAACCTTACACTTGGCTTGGCTGAATTCCCAAAATAGAACCCTGAGGGGATGAGACACCACTCATCACTGGTCTCCACCTGGACATTGAGATATTGACTGCAACTGTTTTAATGTGACCATCCAGCCAATTCCTTATACACTTAGCAACTCCATCTCCCAGTTCCCTCAGCATCCCTGGATGCAACTCATCAGGCCCCATCAACTTGTACATATTCAGATTCTGGTATCGAACCTTGCTTTCTCCTACAGAGGTGGGACTTCATTCCCCCAGGCCCTGCCCTGAGATTCTGTGACCTGGCAGGTATTGAATGAGCAGTTGCCTGTGAAGACTGAGGCAAAATGTTGTTGAGTACCTCAGCCTTCTCCATGTCAGTTATAGCCGTTAACATTTCTTGACATTAACACTAATGTCCCTTAACATCAATGGAGAGAAACAACCTCTTCTAGAATACCACTCCTGAACCATATTTCATACACTCCAGAGATACTGTTGCACTGTTCCACTTCACTATGAAATGCATTCGTGATTAGCTCATATGTAGAAATCTATGTTGCAGATGTTTGCAGTCAGTGAGATGAATCCTATCCTTGCTCTCATTCATGTTTTGGAGGTTTATCTTTTGATATTATCTACACAGGAAGACTCAAAAAATTGAGGTTAGTCCCTACAAATACTTTGCAGAGTAACATATGCATGAAGTACATAGGACATCCATTTTCAAAGTCATTATTACATAAGTGTCATAGAATATGGACAATGAAACAGACAGAAGAAGAATTAGAAAATAGAGAGGGAAACTAGGGTAAGGGAAAGAGCATACCTTGGTAGCCATTGAGATGTCTGTCTTGGTATCCTATAGATCTTTGAAAAAGGTATGAAGAGCAATGTTTTAGTTCAGAGTAAATTTGCAACTGGAAAGGAGCTGAATTTATTACTTCCAAGTGTGCTGGGGGGGGGGGGGAAGAGGGGGGGGGGGGTTGGAGGAAGAAGAAAAGTAATGTTTAACACAAGGATTGAGTAATTGTCATGTTGCATCATGCTAGTCACCACAAATCCTAGGGATTCATGATTTACGGACTGGTGGCTTTGGTTGCTCCACCTTAGCAACACTGCCCATATTCCCGTAACTGCCATCGAATGTTATCATTTGAACAAGACTTCTTATGCTAAAAACATTCATAAATACTGTGTACATCCAAAGGCAACAAAAAGACCAATGTTAGCCTAAATAAGTGTACAAGTAGTATACTACTACTGTATAACTGATTAGGATAACATTGGTCTTTTACTAGCTATTAATGGTTAGTTGACTCAGATTGATTTGATAATTTAAATCAGAAAACTGATTTAAATTAGAAAAACTAAATTAGAAAATTTTAAATTAGAAAATTTTAAATTAGAAAAACTGATTTAAATCAGAAAACTGATTTAAATTATTATGAATTCCCAGCATTCTGCTTCTTAAAAAGAGAATGGAAGTTTTATGATAAAGCATGAATAACCCTTTGGTATAACACCCAAATTTAACTACCTAATTTCAAACTTAATCAAAAGGTAATGAACAGGTGTGCACATGTGTACACAAAACAAACTGAAATATTCATAGAATCATAGAATGGCTTGGGTTAGAAGGGACATTGAAGATCATCTAATTACAACCCTCTTGTCATAAACTGAAATGCCACCCATTAGATCAGGTTGCTCAGGGCCTCATCTAACCTAGTCTAGAATACATCCAGAGATGGGGCATCCACAACCTCTCTAGGCAACCTGTTACAGTGCCTTAACATGCTCTAAGTGAATAATTTCCTCCTGATCTCTAATCTAAATCTCCCCTCTTTTACTTAAAGACAAACAAACAAACCAACAATCAAACAAAAACTCTTACCCTGTCATTATCTCATTCGGCAAAAAGTTGCTCTCCACATTTCCTGTAAGTTCCTATTCTACCCTTTCTAAAAATGGGAGTGATGTTTCCCTTTTTCCAGTTACCATCAAATTCTCCTGACTGCCAGGACTTTTCAAATATGATGGAGAGAGGCTTGGCACCTACATCAGCTGATTCCTTCAGTACCCTAGGATGTTTGTATCAGGCTCCATAGACTTCTACTTGTTTAGTTTCATCAGGTGGTCTCAAACCTGTTCTTTGCTTACAGTGGGTGGGACTTTCTCTCCCAGCCTCCATCTATAGGTTCAGGGAAACGAGAGTCTTGGGAAGCCTGACTGGCAGTGAAGACTGAGTCAAAGAAGTTATTGAGTACCTCAGCCTTCTCCGCGTCTGTTACCAGTTCACCCTTCTCATCCATCAGAGATGGTACACTCCCCTTGGCTTTTCTTTTCTGAGCAATGTACCCATAGAACCCCTTCCTGTTATTCTTTGCATCCCTTGCCAGTCTCGGTTCCATCTGTGCCTTGGCTTTCCTTATCCCATCCCTGCTCATTTGGACTGCATCCCTGTACTCTTCCCAGGCCATGTGTCCTATCCTATATATTCTAGTTCCATGAATCATTATTAGAGAATGCGAAGTGGGATATCACTATGTTCCTGCCTACTTCTTAATTATCTCCATCAGGATCTACAAGGCCACTACCGGTATCCAGTAGAGAATTAGTATGTCCTAGTATGGCCATGCTTCAATATTCATTTTTGCCTGGTATCATGACTCATTTTTCCAGCAGCAAATACGGTTTTTCATTAATATGAGAAGTATAACACTTTGTCAACCAGTATATAGCATACTATACTGATCACAGCCAAATCCTAGGATAACAACATTGTAAAAGAGAGGTCACCGTTTAACAAACTGTATAAAACATAATCATGTATTAAGTCAGTAGTTTCTGTATTGGCATGTCTATGCATAGACAGATGTACTCATCGAATAACAAAATGGATGATCACTGCAGAGCATTCAGCACTGTCAAGGTCCTGCAACCAAAGGTTGTAAAGCCCTGGGTTTTGCAATGCAGACATGGTAAGCAATAAGCATCATTTTATTGATTCTTCAAGATGCCCAGGCATAAGATGTAACTTGGCACAGCAGTCTTTTCCAACACTCAAAATGAGTCCTGGCATCCTTTTTTAAAAATTAGGGAGGAAATTAAGCATGTGCCCACTGTTACCACTGTAACTGTCTGCACAAAACTCATTGCTTGCTTCTCCAGTTACTTTCATCTGGTCTTGTTAAAAAGCACATGTGGAGAAGCAGTTTCTGGGGTTCTTCCTAAGAAGGAAACAGGAAATTCAGCTGCAGTTAAAAAGAATATTTTATGTACCAGGAAGCTGTGAATGAGCTGACTATAACAGAAAAATCAAGGCTGTTTTCAACACACCTTATTTCAACACCCTCATATATCATACTGCATACTGGGATGTTGTTTGTGGTTTTGCTTTCCACATTCTTGGTCCCTTTCACTTGGAAAAGCAAGTTCACAAATATCACACCCTACATTGCAAAGATTTTCTATTTTTTCACATTAAGCAAAAAGTTGCTTTCCATCTTTTTTATAAGTTCCCTTTAAGTATTGAAAGGCCACAACGAGGTCACCCCAGAGCCTTCTCTTCTGTAGGCTGAACTCAGCCTTCCTTCAAGGAGAGGTGCTCTGGCCCTCTGATCAACTTCGTGATCCTCCTCTGGAACCGTTCTAACAGATCAACATCTTTCTTGTACTGAGGGCTCCAGAACTGGACACAGTACTCCAAGAGGAGCCTCATGAGGGCAGGGTAGAAGGAGACAATCCCCTCCCTCCACCTGCTGGCCACTCCTCTTTTGATTCAGCCCAGGACGCAGTTGGCCTCCTGGGCTTCAACCACGCACCACCAGCTCATGTCGAGACTTTCATCCACCAGAACCCCCAAGTCCTTTTCTGCAGGGCTGCTCTCAATGTAGAGACTGCTCTCAATGTACAGACTGCTCCCAGTCTGTACTCCTGTCTGGGTTTGCCCCAACCCAGGTGCAGCACCTTGCACTTAGACTTGTTGAACCTCTTTAGGTTCACATGGGCCCACTTCTCAAGCTTGCCCAAGTCCCTTTGGATGGCATCCCTTCCTTCTGTTGTATCGACTGTTCCACTCAGCTTGGTGTCACCTGCAAACATGCTGAGGGTTCACGCGATCCCACTATGTCATTGATAAAAATATTAAACAGTGCTGGTCCCAGGACATTGCAAAGATTTCCTGGATGTTACATTTCATCTTATAACAGCTACATAGTAATTAGAAATGTGTTTATGTCTTTTCCACCCCTCATATTTCTTATACACACATATATGTGTATATTTCTTATGTATGTTTCTTATGTGTTATCAGCAGACTTCTCTTTCAGACCTTTTTTTTTGTTTGTTTGTTTTGTGTGTGTGTGTGTTGTTTGTTTTTTTTTTTTTGACATATGTAATGTAAGTCCAAGGGGCCCTGATGGGATGCACATATATGTGCTGAGGGAGCTGGAAGATGTTATTGTGAGGCCACTCTTGATAACCCTTGATTAATCATGATGACTAGGAGAGGTGCCCAAAGACTGGAGGAAAACAAAAGTCACTTCTATATTCAAAAAGGGCAAGAAGGTTTTAAAGCCAAAGGAATTAGCAATAATTCATTGCAAAGTTGATGAAAAAGGACAAGGAGAAGTGATTCAAGGACACAGAAAGACCAATTTGGCAGCTAAAAAAGTGGCCTTACAAGAATATGTGGCAGGAGCCTTAATACTGTGTGAACTGAATATGGATCCTCCTTAATATTCTGGAAAGTATTATCAGCTGGCAGAAACATTTCAGTTTTCAAAAAATGCAGAGGGATTGTAGGTAAGTCCTAACTGGCAGGTTCTTACAACAACCAAAATGATAGAAAACCTCCTTAAGAAGTTAAATGAAGAAATCTGCATGGGAGTGGATGCAATGATCAGCAATATCAAAAGATATACTATAGGAACAAACACAGATATAATACTGAAAAGGTGTGAGATTTGCCATGTAAACAATCTTAAAATACAATGGTGGCCTCCTGCAGGTGAAATGAAAAGGGGTATTACTCCTCGGGAACAGTGGCAAACAGATTTTTCTGAACTGCCAAAATGTAGACAATACAAATATTTATTTGTTTTAGTAGATACCTTTTCAGTATGGCAACAGGTTTTTCACTGCTGCACCAGTCAGGCTAGACAAGTAATAAAAGCTCTGCTAAAAGAAAATAATTCCTAGATATCCAGAGTACTGTGTTCAGCACTGGGGCCCCCAGCACAAGAAGGACATGGAAGTATTAGAATGAGTCCAGAGGAGGGCCATGAAGGTGATCAAGGGTCTGGAGCACCTCTCCTACAAAGACAGGATGAGAGAGTGGGAGTTCTTCAGTCTGTGGAAGAGAAGGCTTCAGGGACACCTTACAACAACCTTACAATACCTATAGAGCCTACAGGAAAGCAGGGGAGGGATTCTTTATCAGGGAGTGTAGTGATAGGACAACGAGTAATGGCTTCAAAGCAAAAGAGGGGAGATTTAGATTAGATATTAGGAAAAAAATCTTTTCTGTGGGGGTGGTGAGGCACTGGAACAGGTTGTCCAAAGTAGTTGTGGATGCCCTCTCCCTAGAAGTGTTCAAGGCCAGGTTGGATGGAGCTTTGAACAACCTGGTCTAGTGGGAGGTGTCCTTACTCATAGCAGGTGGGTTGGAATTAGATGATCTTTAGGATCCCTTCCAACCCAAACCATTCTAAGATTCTATGATTCCATGATTTGGACTTCTTGAAGGGTTATCGTCAGATGATGGGCCTCATTTCCCTTGGGAGGTGGTTCTGAAGGGCAGAGGAGTCCAGGAAGGCTGGGCACTCTTCAAGAAGGAAATCTTAATGGCACAGGAGCAGTCTGTCCCCACATGCCCAAAGATGAGCTGGTGCAGAAGAAGACTGGCCTGGCTGAACAGAGAGCTGTGGCTTGAGCTTAGGAGGAAAAGGAGGGTTTATAATCTTTGGAAAAGAGGGCAGGCCACTAGGGAGGACTATAAGGATGTTGCGAGGACTATAAGGATATGCAGGGACAAAATTAGAAAGTCCAAAGATCATCTGGAGATCAATCTGGCTACTGCCATTAAAGATAAAAATGTTTTTATAAATACATCAACACAAAAAGGAGGACTAAGGAGAATCTCCATCCTTTACTGGATGCGGGGGGAAACTTAGTTACAAGAGATGAGGAAAAGGCAGAGGTGCTTAATGCCTTTTTTGCCTCAGTCTTTAGCGGCAATACCGGTTGTTCTCTGGATACCCGGTACCCTGAGCTGCTGGAAGGGGATGGGGAGCAGGATGTGGCCCTCACTATCCACGAAGAACTGGTTGGTGACCTACTACAGCACTTGGATGCATACAAGTCGATGGGGCAGGATGGGATCCACCCAAGAGTACTGAGAGAACTGGCAGAGGAGCTGCCCAAGTCGCTTACCATCATTTACAAACAGTCCTGGCTATCGGGGGAGGTCCCAGTTGACTGGCAGCTAGCAAATGTGACGCCCATCTACAAGAAGGGCCGGAGGGTAGACCCAGGGAACTATAGGACTGTCAGTTTGACCTCAGTGCCAGGGAAGCTCATGGAGCAGATTCTCTTGAGTGTCATCACACGGCACTTGCAGGGCAACTAGGTGATCTGGCCCACTCAGCATGGGTTTAAGAAAGACAGGTCCTGCTTGATCTCCTGATCTCCTTCTATGACAAAGTGACACACTGGGTGGATGAGGGAAAGGCTGGGGATGTGGTCTACCTTGACTTCAGTAAGGACTTCGACACCATTCCCCACAACATTCTCCTCAAGAAACTGACTGCTCTTTGCTTGGACTGGCGCACGCTTCGTTGGGTTAGAAACTGGCTGGATAGCCGGGCCCAAAGAGTCGTGGTAAATGGAGTCAAGTCCAGTTGGAGGCCAGTCACTAGTGGCGTTCCCCAGGGCTCGGTGCTGGGGCCGGTCCTCTTTAATATCTTCATCAATGATCTGGATGAGGGCATTGAGTGCACCCTCAGTAAGTTTGCAGATGACACCAAGTTAGGTGCGTGTGTCAATCTGCTCGAGGGTAGGAAGGCTCTGCAGGAGGATCTGGATAGGCTGCACCGATGGGCTGAGGTCAACTGCATGAAGTTTAACAAGGCCAAGTGCCGGGTCCTCCACCTGGGGTGCAATAACCCCAAGCAGAGCTACAGGCTGGGAGAGGAGTGGTTGGAGAGCTGCCTGGCAGAGAAGGACCTGGGAGTATTGGTTGATAGTCGGCTGAATATGAGCCAGCAGTGTGCTCAGGTGGCCAAGAAGGCCAGCAGCATCCTGGCTTGTATCAGAAGCAGTGTGGCCAGCAGGTCTAGGGAAGTGATTGTCCCCCTGTACTCGGCTCTGGTGAGGCTGCACATCGAGTACTGTGTTCAGTTTTGGGCCCCTCACTACAAGGACATCGAGGTGCTTGAGCGAGTCCAGAGAAGGGCGACGAAGCTGGTGAGGGGCCTGGAGAACAAGTCTTATGAGGAGCAGCTGAGGGAGCTGGGCTTGTTCAGCCTGGAGAAGAGGAGGCTCAGGGGTGACCTTATTGCTCTCTATAGGTACATTAAAGGAGGCTGTAGAGAGGTGGGGGTTGGTCTGTTCTCCCACGTGCCTGGCGACAGGACAAGGGGGAGTGGGCTATCATTGAGCCAAGGGAGGTTTAGGTTGGATATTAGGAAAAACTTTACCGACAGGGTTGTTAGGCACTGGATTGGGCAGCCCTGCGAAGTGGTTGAGTCACCATCCCTGGAGGTCTTTAAAAAGATGTTTAGATGTAGAGCTTAGGGATATGATTTAGTGGAGGACTGGTTAGTGTTAGGTTAGAGGTTGGACTAGGTGATCTTGAACGTCTCTTCCAACCTAGATGATTCTGTGTGATTCTGTGATTTCATTTCAGATATAGTTCAAGGAGTATCAAAGTGTCTTCTGTTTCAATGGGATGTACATATCCCTTGAAGGTCTCAGTCTAGTGGAAAAGTCAAGAGGATGAGTCAGACCCTAAAAAGACAGGCTTCAAAGTTATGTCAGGAAACTCACCTTAAGTGGGTAGACACTGCCTGTCTCTTTGATGAGAATTAGAATCACTCCTAGGGTAAAGGGAGGAATATGTCCTTTGGAAATGTTATACAGAGAACCTTATCCTATCAGTAGGGCAGAATACCAAAATGGTCTTATGCATATTCAGGGCAATGAAAGATTACTTGATACCTCTTTTGTGGCTACTATTTTCTCCACACAGGTATCCTAACTAGCGAGACTTACTTCCCTTGGATGTCCCAGAGCATGATTTCAGGCTGGGAGATTCAGTCTACATTTGAACCTGGAAGGAGGAACTACTAAAGGAAAGGTGGAAGGGACCTCACCTTGTACTCTGGACTACACACACTGCAGTCTATCTTATCACATCTACATATCTTATTTGATCAATAGGAATACTATCTTGCTCAGAAATAATGACCAACCAAATGCAGAGGAGGATTATGGCTTTAATACACTTAGTGATATTGGTGGTTAATATGAATGTCAACAATATAGTGGTACAGGCCACACCTTGGAAAGAAAATCCTCACTTATCTAACTCAATATAGCTGAGTTAGCTAATAAGACTAATCATTGGACTTGCACCACTTTCCCTGAACATGCAGAAAAAGGATTATCTTAATTGGTGTACCTATCCCTTCATTTGTTTCTTGGAAGCACCTTTGGGCCAATACAAACTTCAACATTAATGAAGCAACAGACCCCAAAGAATAGGAAATATTTGCCTCAATGCCATATAATATCTACTCCATTTGTATACAGAGGTGTAGTCCTCCCAAAGGTACAAACAAGCTAGGTTACCTAAAATGGTACATTTTTACATGGGAAATTACCCAAGTTGCAACAGAACCATAGATTTCAGAAATGCTTATCAATGTGAGAAAAGATTGTGCAAGCTCGCTGCATGGCCAGTCCCTGATGGAAAAGACCAACATTGGATATGTAGCATTAAAGCCAGAAAGTGGATGTTACCAAATTGGGATGGCATTTGCACCCTGGGGGCTGTACACTTTTCAACATGAAAAGTGTAGAAAAAGCTGAATAAGGAACAGATATGGCTTAGAATTTCCATGCAGAGAAGTAAAAGAGTACAAAACCCATTAGTTGAAAGGAATACTGTATTTCATTCTTTTGACAGGTGGTTTATTCTGTGACTAAGGGTAAGTGAACCAGAGAAGGACATAATTAACATTTCTGCGATAGTAAAGGCAATAGGGAACAGGACTTCTGATGCACTGTCAGTCTTACAGGAAGAAGTGTCACAGCTAGTGATAAAAAACAGTACAGGATAGGCTTCAGACATGCTGTTAGCATCACAAGGGGGAGTATGTAGAGTAATAAGTACCAGCTGCTATCACAGGAATCACAGAATTTCTAGGTTGGAAGAGACCTCAAGATCATCGAGTCCAACCTCTGACCTAACGCTAACAGTCCCCACTAAACCATATCCCTAAGCTCTACATCTAAACGTCTTTTAAAGTCTTCCAGTGATGGTGACTCCACCACTTCCCTGGGCAGCCCATTCCAGTGCCTAACAACCCTTTCAGTAAAGAAATTCTTCGTAACATCCAACCTAAAACTCCCCTGGCGCAACTTAAGCCCATTCCCCCTTGTCCTGTCACCAGGCACGTGGGAGAACAGACCAACCCCCACCTCTCTACAGCCTCCTTTAATGTACCTATAGAGAGCAATAAGGTCACCTCTGAGCCTCCTCTTCTCCAGGCTGAACAAGCCCAGCTCCCTCAGCTGCTCCTCATAGGACTTGTTCTCCAGGCCCCTCACCAGCTTCGTCGCCCTTCTCTGGACTTGCTCAAGCACCTCGATGTCCTTGTAGTGAGGGGCCCAAAACTGAACACAGTACCCGATGTGCAGCCTCACCAGAGCCGAGTACAGGGGGACAATCACTTCCCTAGACCTGCTGGCCACACTGCTTCTGATACAAGCCAGGATGCTGCTGGCCTTCTTGGCCACCTGAGCACACTGCTGGCTCATATTCAGCCGACTATCAACCAATACTCCCAGGTCCTTCTCTGCCAGGCAGCTCTCCAACCACTCCTCTCCCAGCCTGTAGTTCTGCTTGGGGTTATTGCACCCCAGGTGGAGGACCCGGCACTTGGCCTTGTTAAACTTCATGCAGTTGACCTCAGCCCATCAGTGCAGCCTATCCAGATCCTCCTGCAGAGCCTTCCTACCCTCGAGCAGATTGACACACGCACCTAACTTGGTGTCATCTGCAAACTTACTGAGGGTGCACTCAATGCCCTCATCCAGATCATTGATGAAGATATTAAAGAGGACCGGCCCCAGCACCGAGCCCTGGGGAACGCCACTAGTGACTGGCCTCCAACTGGACTTGACTCCATTTACCACGACTCTTTGGGCCCGGCTATCCAGCCAGTTTCTAACCCAACGAAGCGTGCGCCAGTCCAAGCAAAGAGCAGTCAGTTTCTTGAGGAGAATGTTGTGGGGAATGGTGTCGAAGTCCTTGCTGAAGTCAAGGTAGACCACATCCCCAGCCTTTCCCTCATCCACCCAGTGTGTCACTTTGTCATAGAAGGAGATCAGGTTCATCAAACAGGATCTGCCTTTCATAAACCCATGTTGACTGGGCCTGATCGCCTGCTTGCCCTGCAAGCGCTGCGTGATGACTCTCAAGAGAATCTGCTCCATGAGCTTCCCTGGCACTGAGGTCAAACTGACAGGCCTGTAGTTTCCCCAATCTGCCCTCCGGCCCTTCTTGTAGATGGGCGTCACATTTGCTAGCCGCCAGTCAACTGGGACCTCCCTTGATAGCCACCACTTCTTTAGGTTTCTCCAAGGTCTGGAAATGGCTTACTTTCTGGTTTCCAGACTTGGGAATTTGGTTCTGAAAAGTGATTGAGTTAGTGGTAACCAGGGAAATTATGTTTGTATGTATATATGTCATAATCCAATGTTGTGTAAGCTGCTGTAGCCAAATACTCAGAAAAAGGGCTAGACAGTCATTTGAAACTCTAGTGGAGATGAAGGGGAAATCCAACACGACAAACAAAGAAGATTTCCTGAGAACTCTTGAACAATTAAGACGAAACAGAAATAAGAAGTGAGACTTGAATAAAATAGAAGCTAATACTCTTCATTCTGGTCTCAAAGAGAAGTATAGTGATAGTGAATTATAGAAGTAAGAGTTGGTGGAATTTCACAGAGAAGGAAGCATGATGATCAAAGGTTAGTCACAGAAGGTTAGGCCCTAAATATGCAACCAAGGACATCCTGGCTCAAGGAAGGGGAGAAAGGGGAGGATTCCATGGTAAATTCAGAAATGAAAAACATAGGAAAATGAGTTCTGACTAAACACATAAATTGACACTTGTCAACAATAAGGAGATAAGAAATAGCTGAAAGAGCAAGATGACTTGTTGGTCGAACTTTGGGTGAACTATCTTCATTTACATCTAAAAACCACACCTCCTGATCAGAAATAGCCCCTTCCTCACTTTTAACCCACTCCTCATATGGTATTTGCAGGGAATTTAAGTGTCATGGTGTCTTTAAACCAACACAAGACAGGGAATTAACCAATTAGAAGTTGTCATTCTCATTTAGCCACCAATTGTATTAAGTTTGTGTCTAATTGATTTGTGTAAAGATGTGTTTGCAGCATTGAAAAATGTGCTAGTTTTGTGGAACTACCACCTAAGTACCCAACTCTGTACAGATATGAAATAAACAAATATCTCAACTCTGTGTGTTAATCATCTCTTTGCACACTGGGTAGAGAACCCAGCTGTGGGACAACAATTTAGTGACCCAGATGGGATGGCCATAAGGCCTTGCCTGGCTCAACTTGCTGCCTTTGGATGGGAGAGGGTACAGTCCAGAGGGCACCAATCTGTTGGTCGGGGACTCTTCCACTCCCAACAGCACCAGAGCGGTAAGCAACTCAATGGTGCAACACCAACCAGAGATGGGTGGGGGGCAGCAAGAGAGAAGGTAGTCATGGAAGGCTGAGTATTGACCCCATACAAGTGATGCTCCACCTGTTGTGCTTTGAAGTACACAGTGGGAACCCACAATAAACACATGCAGACATCTGACATCCAGTAAACTATCTTTACTGACAGGTGATCAGAGCTAAGTGCACAAGGAAAACCTTTTGAGAAATATGGGATCTAGCCAACATTGGGGGGATGTTTAAATCCAGTTGTGCACTTCCAAAATACCCCATAGAGTGAACTACTCACCCTACTTCTTCATCACTGTTTGTCCAGGGGTGAGCTTTTTCCTTGAAGGGTCAGTATTGAGATGCACACCTTCCCCCTGGGGTATCCCCACTTTCTTGTCGGCATTTGCCCACAGATGAGCATCTTCCTCGAGGATTCAGCCCTGAGAAGCACATGCTCTCAGGGGTACCCAGCTCAGGGGGAAATCAAGAGTGCAGCCCACTGTGGTTCCTGTGATGAAAGGCTAATGAATAAAATAAAACAAGAAGACCATAGTATGAGTCACCAAGAAAGAACAGTACGATCTTGGGCATGCACACAAATAAATAAATAAATAAAAATTACAGACAGACAGACTTAATTCCAAAAACCAGGAAACCTCACTTGGCTATATTCTATAAAGTTACCCAAGTCAGCTAGATGAACTTAATTCATTATAATGTGAAATACTTTGAAAATCACGCCTTCTGAAGGCAAGACCTCTCCTCACATTAGCCCCCTAGTCATAAAAAGACCACTCCTCGCTTAAGACCATTCCTTATATGCACAGGCATAGCAGATTAAAACATTACTGCATCTTTACATGTTATTTAGAAATATAGGAACTAACTTCTATTCATCAGTTGTAATAATTAAGCAATAATAAGGAAATAGACTAGTATAAAGAAACTACAATTGGGACAATCAGTGTGCTAGCCCTGTGGAGTTACCACTTAACACCCATCTTTGTGCAGACATGAAATAAACAAATATCTTGACTATGTGTGTTAACCAGCTCCTTGCATACCAGGTAAAGAGACCAGTTTTGGGACAACACCTGCAGATTTCAAGGGACTCTTCTCTTAGGACTACTAATTATAGAACCATGAGATGATTGACTATTACTTAGTACCATTCCATCCTGCCCATGATGGTATGATAAAGCAATTTTGGTATTTTCCACCAACCTTGCTATTCTGGTACCTTCCAGAATGCACAGTGCTGGTACTCCCCAGAACCCAGGCTGCAGGGTCTAAGATACAATCAAGGAGTGCCTGTTCATATTCACCTGATTCACTCATTGCTTGCTTCTCCAGTTACTTTCATCTGGTCTTGTTAAAAAGCACATGTGGAGAAGCAGTTTCTGGGGTTCTTCCTAAGAAGGAAACAGGAAATTCAGCTGCAGTTAAAAAGAATATTTTATGTACCAGGAAGCTGTGAATGAGCTGACTATAACAGAAAAAATCAAGGCCATTTTCAACACACCTTATTTCAACACCCTCATGTATCATACTGCATACTGGGATGTTGTTTGTGGTTCTGCTTTCCACATTCTTTACTTGGTCCCATTCACTTGGAAAAGCAAGTTCACAAATATCACACCCTACATTGCAAAGATTTTCTATTTTTTCATATACCACAGAGAATTGCTCAATACAGACAGTGGGGTCTGGAGAGTACACCATCTCTCTCAGAAGCAATTCCCTGGCAAGCTTAAGTGATCTTTATACACTGCTGAATCTAATGACAAAGGTCTAACTTCAGCCAGCCATATATACTGTTGATGCTACTTTATACACCCTAGGATGTCTCTCCTGTCATCCAGCTGTAACTCCAAAAGAAAAAAGTTTATCACTATACTCATAATCTTCAAAGACAGAAAAGGGGCTTTTCTAGAACATGTTCACAGAAAAGGCAAACAAGATTAGTTGCTAGAGCTGTCTAGCAACAGAAATTTCCAAATCTATAAAAAGAACATTTCTGGAAAACAAGTTAAAGTTTCTAAGCCTTCATTCCTTTTGCATACTTGCATACAAACAGAATTGAGGGTGAGAGAGGAAAGAAAGAGAGAGAGAGATCTAATTCATTTATCTCATGGGTGGGCCAGAGAAATCCCAAAGAAGGCCTAGAAAAAAATATATATATAAAGGAATTATATGAGCTTGTGGAAGAGGATCATTTTTCTCTATTTGTCACACAAATTACAGGATAGTTGAGGTTGTAAGGGACCTTTGGAGGTCATTTGCTGCAAACCCCTTGCTTAAACAGGGCTACCTATAGCCAGGACCATGTCCAGATGGCTTTTTAGTATCTCCAAGAAGAGAAACTCCACAACCTCTCTGAGAAATCTGTGCCAATACTTGGTCATCCATACACGAAAAAAAAATAATAAATCTTGATGTTCAGATGGATCCTCCTGTTTGTGTCTTCTGCCTCTTGTCCTGACAGTGGGCATGACTGCAAAGAGCCTGGCTCTAGCCTTTTTGCAACCTCCCTTCAGATATTTTTATACATGGATGAGATTCCACCTAAGCATTTTCTTGTCCAGCTCTCTCAGCCTTTACTCACAGGAGAGGTGCTCCAGTCCCTTAATCACATGTAGCCACTTGTTGCCCTATGTCCAGTAGCTCCATGTCCTTGTACTGGAGAACCCAGAACTGAATACATTATTTCAGGTGCTGCCTCATCAGTGCTGAATAGAGCAAAAGGATCACTTCCCTCGTCCTTCTGGCAACACTCTTCCTAATGCAGCCCAGGATACCATTACCCTCGCAGAGCAAGCGCTCCAGCCCCAGCAGTTTCAGTGGCATTCCACTGGACTTGCCCCAGTTTATCTATGTCTTTGAGAACAAAAATGGACATTAAATCCAGGTGTGGTCTGATGAGTCCTGAGGAGAGGGGGACAATCCATTGCCTTGATCTACAGGCTCTGCCCCTGTGGGGAGCTGGATACCCTCGCTGGACATTCTCTTCTGCATATGTATTAACCTCTTCTTAATTTCTTTCTGTTCATTCTTTTATTTAATTATTTTTCAGTCTAATTTCTCCTGAAAATTTCTATCACCTGTCCACCTCTCCATTGAGCCAGCTCTTTTCAGGGTTCATGTCCAGAAGAAACTGGATTTTGTCAGACCCACAGGAAAAAGGATGTCATTTAAATAAAAAAAAAAAAATAGACTTTCTTACTTTCACTAAAACAAGCCACAAGACTTGAAATTTTTGGGTAATGGTGATGAATATTCCTCCTGCTTCTGTGCATTGTTAGTACAACAAGTAAAGACGGGGTAATTAGAGCAGGCATAGACTCTGCAAATAGCTGTGGCCCTGCTGTGGGCTGCAGTAGCAAGAAAAGAGACTGTAACAAGAATTGCTTTATTCCCAGAACATGAACCAAAGGGTGTCTCTGGCCACCAAAAGATACTTTCTTCTTTCTGCCTAATTCCCACCAGGACATAAACCAGAATAATTTCCTGTCAAAATATCTTCATTTTCCATTCTTGCAATACATAGTTAAAACAAGTGACAAACAAAAGTGATGCTGTATTTATTCACTGAAACACATCTGAGAGCTCCCTAATTAGCTACACAATGTTTACAACTCTGAAGGAAGTGGCTGGAAACCACATGCAGAACTCATTAGAGCTGCCAGCATTTTAATGAGTCCCTTGAGGAATGTGGTGCTAAAGTCTTTGTTACTTTGCAGCTCTGGTAAAATCTGGCAAGGTGCCTTGACAAAATGACAGGCAGAAGCAGAAAGAAAAGTTAGTTGGACTTTTAATGGAGACCAGTGTTAGATGCAAGACTGGAAATGGAGTTGGACAATACGTTCCCACTGGAGCTCATCAGAGCAGAAATTCACAGGCTTTGATTACAGACAGAACAGAAAGTCATGGACTTCTGTATCAAACTTCCCTTACAGAAGTCAAACAGCTATCTCCAGGTGTTGGGAAACATGATCCTTTCAGTCAGTAATCCATCCCACACAGAATGTGGAGAGGAAATTCCATGGATCCACCTACGCAAACTCATGTTTCCAAGAGACTGGCAGATACACAGGACCTGCTCTCCAGGCCTCCATCATAGTGACCAGCCAAGACACTCTGATGGCAATACATGTGCCTGAGATGTTTATCCCAAGCCTGCTGACAGGCTCCATCCTAACTCACAGCTCCGTCCCCTCCATCGTGATCCAGGTCATCTCTGGATTTATGTACGGGCTTAAATGTTGCATCTCAGCCCCAGTCCACTGTTATATAAGCCTTTGAACACCCCTTTCTCTGCTCAGTGCAACCAAACCCATAGGCTTAATGGCTTTTCTTGATGTCCTTCTACTTCTGAGGATGTTCCAAGTAGGGAACTACAATATTTCACTTTATGACTGGTATGACAACATAGTGAACACAGTGTTCTTTATCTCCTGCCCCAGCCCTGAAAGCACTTAAGGTCAGGTTGGATGCGGCTTTGAGCTACCTGGTCTAGTGGAATGCTTCCCCCCTGGGGGGGGGGGGGAGGGGGAGAAGGGGAGAAGGGTGGGGGGTAGGGGGAATTCGATGATCTTTAAGGTCCCTTCCAACCCAAAACATACTCTGATTCTATCATTCCACAATTCCTCATTACAAAGGAGACGAAACAGACTAAACAAATGGCTCCTTGGCACTGACCCTCTACCTCACAAGTTCTTCTCCCTGCCACTTGCTGAGTACACTCACACATCACAATCCTCTGATCACCATTGTTTTATCAGCATTTGTTTATTCTTTTGGAGTGAAACCTCAAGTTTACCCTATAACAAAAATAGGATACAGGCTTGTATACAGTTTGAGATGCCCTTGAGTTCCCCACCTGGCCAATTCAGAAGAGTTTGGCTTTCTTATACTTTCTACATCATATTTACTGTTGATGCAGCCAAGGATGCCCTTGGCCTCCTGGACTACAAGTGCACACTGCTGGCTCATGTTAAGCTTTTCATCCACGAGAATCCCCAAGTTCTTTTCTGCATGGCTGCTCTCAATGAGTTTTTCTCCCAGTCCGTGCTCATATCTGGGATTGCCCCAACCCAGGTGCAGTACCTTGATGCAGGTGGAAGATAAGGTTTAATTTTTAAGAGTCCTGTGTGGAGCCAGGAATCGGACTTAATGATCCTTGTGAGTTCCTTCTAGCTCAGGATATTTTATATGATTCATTTGCACCAAGTCAATTGGAGACAACGTGAGGTGTTCAACCGGTACTTGAAGGTAGTAATCTCCCAATGGCATGTTCACCCATTTCATTAAAGGACTTGATCTCTATAAGTGTAATGAGGCTGGTCTCACTGTGGCACAATTTGAAAAAAGGGCAACTAGAATTGTCTGTGATGATCAAGGCTGTGACACCATCAGCATAGCCCTTGATGTCATCTTGTCTGAGGAGCACACCAATACATAGAGGCAGTTTTGAAGAAAACTGCCCATGTTTGGTTGACAATTGAGAGTTGTGCTGCGGGATCATCTGAAGTCAAGTGTAATTTGGCCTCCTAGGCATCCATAGACCACAAATGAGGTGTGTTGTCTCAAACTGCTGCCTGGGTGGTATAAGCATGGAGCTATATTATGAGAGGAAGGTGGAGTCAGAGTATTCCAATGCCGCAGAGGCAACATACCAGTGAAAAGGAGGTGTGTGAGTCTGAGCTTGTCTACCAATTCTCTCCCTTATTCAGCTAGCCAGAATGTTGGGTTTGAGGCTTCACAATCTCTAACCCAATTAAACAGCCTGCCACTAATCCATGTAAGGACTTGAGACAATCCTCCAAATCTGCAGCCAGTGCTGCAGGCCTGGCAGTGGGACAGGACTGTGGAGGGAGGAGTGCTGTCACACAAGACACCAGCCTGGCTGCACGAGGCCTTTGGCAGCTAATGCTCATTGCACCAGAAGTGAGGACTGAGCTGAAGAGCTGGGCAGTGTGGGGAGGTTTGGCAGACACTGCTTGGCCAGGAGCAGTTCTGCTGAGGGATTTGCAGCACTGTCCTTCGGGGCAGCGAGTGCTGGTCACAGCCTATACAAGCCTGCGGTGAGGGATGACGTTCCCTGCCCCGCTTACCCTTCCCGTTCAGGCGCTGTTGGGAACAAGGCGTGGAGGCTGCACTGGCTGCAGCAACGCAGTCTGTATGCAGACGCTTCCTTGCCCACCGCCACTTTCGCTTCCGAGGTGGGACTTGGCGGGAGAGGGGTCCCCAGGGACCCCCACTAAGTGCCGTCCACCTGGGGTGTCCCCGCGCCCCTCCTCGCCCCGCAGCCCCCCAGGCTTCCCGAGACGCACGGCCCCGCCCGTCCCCAGGGCAGCCAGACCCTCCGGCCGCACGGGAGGAGCTTGGCGTCCCCGACGGCCTCTCCCCGCCCCTGCCCGCCTTCCCCTGCCTGTCCATCCGCCCTTGCGTCCCTCCGACTCTCTCCACATCGCAGACGCTTCTCCATCTCCGTGGCCCTGCATCTTCCCGTTTGCCTGAACATCTCTTGCTCGGTCTCTCCATCTCTTCCTCTTCCGTCCCTTCCGTTTGCCTGTTGTTTGCCTCTTACTGCCTCTTCCCCTTCCTCTTCTATCTCTTCAGTGCATCTGATTGTCTGTCTCTCCCACCTGACGACCCCGGCTGTTATTCTGGTGAGTGCCTGCTTGTTTGTTCTACGTTTTGTTATTTTCTCCCTGTTGTCTGTTCATTGTCCTCCATCACTGGGAAGAGCTTGCTCCTGTTCAATCCATCCCTCTGCCCATCACTCAGCCCTACTTCCGCAAGGAAGAAGAAAGAAAACACCCTATTTGGTTTCTTTGTCCATACTGTCAGCATAATGGTGGGGTGGGGATTTTTCTGATGCTGCTGACCCTGCCACCCCAGAACAGGAGAAAGTGAGGCAAGTGTATTGTAATCAGAGAAACTTATATGGGTGACTTTGGGATACAGGTGGTGGAATCCCATTCACCTCTAGGCACTTGGGCAGAAGGCAACCAAACATAACTTACCTGCACACTCCCCCCAGTGCCTTTCTGGGATTTGCTCTGTCACCATGGAATACCTGACCCTGCCTTCATTTCTCTCTCTGCCATTTCCCCCCACATTGCCTGGCCTTTCAACCTGTCCTTGCAAGCTACTCCATGAATATATCCTCACAGGTGCTGTCTCTTGTGCAGCAGCATTCACACAATACTGCCTGTGGTGGGTTTGCACTCATCCCTTCTAAAATGGACTCTTCCACCTATCCATCCATTGTTCCATCTATTCATCTACTTCAACAAAAAATCTCATGTCTCTCTTTGTCCATCTCTTCATCTGTCTGTCCCAAAATGGATCCCATCTGCCATCCTGTTCATCCAGACATGGATTGTTCATCACAATAAAATTACAGACAGCTACACTTGCTTTCCTCTGTCTCCTGTTGCTATCCCTCAGTTCTCTTCAAGATTCTCCCATGATGGGAATGAGATGCAGACCTCTTCACTGCAGAGTCATTGCACAGTCTTTACAAACAGGGATTTCTGAATCCCTGGGTTTGCTCTGGCTGTACCTGGTGGGTTAGGGCCTTCAGCCACATACATAGGACTGGGGAAACAGCAAGGAATCTTCACCAGATAAAGGCTACCTGGTGGTATCTCCTCTTACAAGAGACCCCTTCCTGTCTACAGGTCTCCAGAAATGTGGCGTGAGAGCTTTGGACTTCTAGAAAAATCCTACGTCAGTGGCGGTGAGCTGTGGGTCAGACAGGGATATTTTGGGAATGCTCCCAAAGGAGGGTAAAGAAAGAGGGAGAATAGGCTGGATCTTCCCAGAGGGAAACACGGATTGGAATGGTCAAGGGGTCTACAGGATCAGGGTGGGGGACAGAGGTATGGAGGAAAAAGGAAGCTGAGATGTAGAAGTAGACACTGTTCTGTGGCAGGCTCATGCTAGACCTTCAACAATGTTAAACATGATCCATGGATAAAGACTTAGGATCCCCTTTTGCCATTAGGAGGGGAGAATCTGTCATTGTGTACTGTTCATTGGCCACCTAGTTTTAATTTCCTGGGTGGGAACACACACTTGAAGCAGCTCCAACTCTCTCCTTGTGTCATTCATGTGTTCTGATGGAAAGGTTGCATCTCTCCCAACAGCACCAGCATCCTTTTTGCTGGGGAAGGATCTCCATATACCCCTGTGCCCAGTACCCCTTTGTAGTGCAGTGGTGGATGTTGCCATCCAGGACTATGTGGCTGATGTGGCCTCTGAACTGATCTACCAGAACAAGAGTCGTACCTCCTCAGAAGTCATCTTTGTCTTCCCCCTCGCCCCCCACATGACCATCTACTCTTTCCAGGCCTTAAATGAGGATGCCAAGGTTCAGGCCTTGCTGCAGGATGAGGTACCAGCATTCAGGAAGGAATGGGGGCAAACACCAGAGGGGCATGGAATGAGCAGCCCATGGTCTGCCTGGGGATCAGCTTTTTGTCCCTCCCCTTTCCGTCCAGACCCAGCAGCTGCACAAGGCTACAAAGGGCCAGGAGAACTGGGAGTACCTTCAGCATCAGTCTGAGCGTTCAGGCGAGGTGTTTGCCTGCTTCCTGGGTTCCTTGTCCCCTGGCAAGGAGATGGTCGTGACCTTACGCTATGTCCAAGAGCTGCCACGGAAGCTAGGTGGAGCAGCCCAGTTTTTGTTGCCAGCCACGCTGCATCCTCACTGGAACTACTACAGTGAGTAACCCCATAAGGAACCTTCCCTCCCAGTCACACACTCTACAGAAGGACCAGAGCTTCCCCATATACTTTACAAGCAGATCTAATGCAAACTTTCTTTGTACCCACAAAGAAAGAGACACACATTTTCCCCCATGCAACCCATGAACAGATCCACTCTTCCTTCCTGTGTCCCTTGAAACGGATCCACACCTCCCCCACACATTTCACGTACACAGACAATGGAACCCCTCTGTACACTTTATCGACAATCCCTAGTTATTCCCATATGTCTTATATATAGATGCCAAATCCCACATGCACTCAAGAGAGAGACTGTGTCATTGTCAGTACCATGTTTCTCCCTGCAGCCTGGAATTGTCACAATAACAAGCCTTACTACAGCCTGCTGCTCACCGCCAGCCTGCAGTCACCCCGTGGTGTGGTCAATGCCGAGGCCAACTGTGCTCTTACTCCTTTGATCTACACTGCCCAGGACCACAGCGCTGCACAGGTATGGCCTCCTGAGGGCCAGGATCCTGGAGATACTGGGCAAGTGGCGTCATCACTGATGGCCTCCTGAGGGCCAGGATCCTGGGGATAGTGGGCAAGTGGCGTCATCACTGAGAAAAAGGAGATGCGCTGGGATTGGTGCTTGTGCTCCTGGCCTAATGCTGGGCCTGGGCCTCCTCCTCCTGTGTATGACCAGGCATCCCTTCTCTAGGTCTCACTGGCTGAGACCCCTCCAAGAGATGATTTTGAGCTGCTTGTGTATTATGGAGACCCCACTGAAGTCAGTGCTGTGGTGGAGAAGGGAGACCCTGGGGCCTCCGTTGGTGAGTTCATCTGGGGAGGGAACGTGGGGGCACCTCTGAGTAACAGGAGTCATTGAGGCACAGGAGGACACTGGGGATTGTGGGGTGAGAGGCTTCATTGGACAAAGATAGGAGGCATTCAGATGGGATAGTGTGTGTCCTAGGGTTCCACAGTGAGGTGCTGGGGACATTGTGATGAGGTATTAGATGTACCAGGATGGCTATGAGGACCCCTATATTAGGGCTTACTGGGTAACCTGTGTTGGAGCCACTGGGCTGGAGTACTGGGGGCAATGCGTTGTGCAGCTTGTGTACATTACAGTAGGGTAACAAGGCACCAGTGTGGGTTATCAGGAGCTCTGGGATGGTGTAAGCTGAGGGCACAATGAGGATCAGAACCAGGATGAGGAGAGGGGTCTCTAACTGGGCATAATTGGGCTTTATCCCCACCCTATACCTCCTCCAGGCTCCCTGCTTGGTGACCCCCTCGTGTTGGTGACTCTGTCACCCAGCATCCCTGATGCAATGCCTGGGCAGTGCCAGTCTGGGGAGTTCATCTTCCTTCTGGACACCACTTTCCTTGAGCGTGCACAGGTACCTCCACAGAACAGGGACCAAACTCGATTTGGGGAGCAAGCTGAGAGGGAACAAAGCCAGGGCAGGTGTTTGAGACACAGACATGGGGGGGGGAGGGGGGTGGAGACAGGGGGAAACAGGGTGGGTAGGGGCAATGGTGGGCTCTGAAAGGGTCCTGGAATATCTTGGGTGCCTGGGAGAGGTCAGGACACTGGCTGGGGTCATCCAGAGGAGTCCAGAGGCTTTAGCCAGACCAAGATAAGGGCAAGGGCATCTGTATCCACCACTGGTACCTCCTAAGACCTGCCTGCAGTTTCTTTCCACAGGAATCCCTGCTCTTCCTTCTCAAAAGCCTTCCCCTGGGCTGCTACTTCAACATCTACTGCTATGGAGCAACATCTGTGGGCATCTATCCGTGAGCAAACATGGGGCAGGCTGGGTGTTATGTGTCTGGATTAGATGCTGGCAAGTAGGGCTGGATGCTGTGGGGCTTGACTGGTTGCTGTGAGGCAGAGCAAGATCCTGGAGGATAGGTCTGGATTTTCTGAAATAGGCAGATTGGTATGGGGCAAGGCTGGGTACTGGAGTGCATGGCTGGGTGCTGGAGGGCAGGACTGGATTCTGGGGACAGGATCTTTGTGGCACCATGGGAGAGCATTTATTGGGGTTCTGTTGAGCAAAATCTTGTAGGAACTATGAGGCAAGGTCTCTTTAAGACCTCCTATGGGGCAGGATCTTGCAGAAGATATAGCTATGGGGGTGAGTCTTAGGGAGCACCACGGCCAGCACAGGGTGATGTGCTCTGCAAACATGTTGTGCCTGCTGCAGGCAAAGTGTTGAATATACCCAAGACAACCTGACCAAGGCAATGCAACGCATCCCGTCCACCAGCTCTTGTCTGGGTGATGCTGACCTGCTTGGAACTCTTCGCACAATCTACAATACGCCCCAGCCCCACGGACATGCACGACAGGTCTGGGCACAGGAGCATGGAGGAGTGGTGGGATAGGTGTCCCCGAGGAGCACAGAGTGTGTGGGGAAGGAGTGACACAAGGGGTGTCCTGGTCCAAGGTGAACAGACTATGTGGGGGAAAGGAAAAAAAGGTGGGTCCATATCTCGGGGGGGTTCTGTCCCCTGAGAGAATGGATATCTCTCCTTGGGGGTAGTATCTCTACAGGGTCTCTCTCACCTGGGTCCCTTTTGGGGACCTGCTGTCCCCATTTTGGGGTCTTGTGCAAGGTGTCACCATTCATTTATGTCTCCTATCTCCCAGCTCTTCATCTTCATGACTGGGCTACCTCCTGACAAGGAAGCCATTGCTGCTGAGGTCTGCCATCATCGCAACAGCCACCGGTAATTGGAACTCTCTGCCCCCAGTCCTTGATCCCCTCCCATCATTGATGAGGGCCCCTGTTCACCTGTCTGAATCCTTGAACCCCTTCAGTGTCCCAGAGACCCTTCCCACCCTGCGCAGCTCTGTCCTGTGTCAAGCCTCCACAGGGGAGTCTTTACTTAATACTCCCACACCCAAGGCACCCATCACAAAGTGAGGAGGGATTTGTACACCCTGATGTGCCCCCAAGCTCTGCCCCAGCCCCACCATACTGGTCCCAGCTCTGCCCCAAGCTCCAGCTCTTCCCTGCCACCTCCTGTCTAACCCCAGCTCCAACCCCAATTCCTCACTCCACTCCTTACTCTTCCTCCTGCCCCTTGTTCTGCACCCTAGGTTTGTTCCCCTGCCTAAAACTCCAGCCTGTCTTCTCCAACTCTTTTTCTACATGCGTGCATCCATCTCTGGCTCCTATTTCTGACACCTTTCCCTGCTTCCACCATAGGTGTTTCTCCTTCTGCTTCTCTGAGGACAGTGCTGCTCTGGCCATGACTCTGGCCAGGGAGACAAGGGGTGAAGCTACCTACGTCAAATCTGACAAAGAACTGGCAGTTGTGGTAGGAACCCAGGAGCCCTGGTTCGTTCCCTTCTTTCCACAGATACACTACTTTCCAGTAACCCTGGCACCTGGACTGCCCACCTGTGGTAGCCAAGACCCAGCTGCCCCAAGGAACCCAGGCACCCAGTCTTTCCCTAACTCTCTACCCCACTGCCCCACCCCACAGAAAACCCAGATGCCTGAACTTCTCCCCCCCATGGCACAGACCTGTCTGCTACCAGGGAAGCCATCTGGCACCCCACACATCCCCGTGCTATCCAAGGAATTCAGACAGAGGGGCCGTATGCTGAACTCTAATGGAGCTCCCAAAGTGTGGTGTCTTGCCCTTTCTACCCAGGTGCTGAACTGCTTGAAAAGAGCCCTTAAGCCAGCAGCTGAGGGAGTCTCTCTGAGCTGGACTCTGCCCCTTGGCCTGGAGGCTGAGGTGCTGGGAGGCACACCTCGGTCCATCTTTCAGGGTGAACACATCCATCTCTATGCAAAGATTCGTGGAGAAGCCCAGGTGAGAGCTGCCACTATGTTTTTTTCCAGTTGCTTCCTAATAACCTTGCATTAACTACTAGTAATCTTTGAGTAATTTCCCAGTACCTCCCAGCAGCAATCATGTATTTCCAGTAACCTCCAGTATCTTTCCATGTGTTACCAGGATAAGAAAGTGGCCACTGGTGTCTTGACTTTGCAGTTCAACCTGAATGGCCAGAATGTCGCTCACACGATCCCGTTCCCACTATGCCCACAGGGAGATGGCCGGTGAGAGCCTGTCCTACACATGGACTCCAGCTGAGAAAGGAAACAGATAGCTTGTTTATTCATTCCCACCTTCCACGTACCATCCCAAACTGGGAGAGAACCCAAGTGTCCAAGCATGCTCTCCTTCCCTGCTTTGAACCCACAGGGATAGGACTCATGCACCTGGACCTCATTTCACTGCAGACAGGGGACCCATGCATCCACATCTTCACTCTACCCATTCTTACCCCTGAAGGGAGAGAACCTAGGTGTCCAGGACCAATCTCTGTCCACCTTTCTCCAGCACGGAGAAAAGCCAGGTAGTTGGGCCTCACCCCACTCTGTCCCCAGGCTGGCAGGTCATCGTCTGGCTGCAAGGTGCTTGCTCAGGATGTTGTTGGCAGACGCTGTGAGTGGGTCAGGGGATGAACCAAGGCAACGTGCAGTCGAGATCAGCCTGACTTCAGGGATCATCTGCCCCTTCACCAGTTATGTGGGGGTTCGCACATCTCAGTGGGTTACCTGGTACCAAGGTAAGGAAAGATGCTTGGGGGAAAGATCTGGAGGGGTGTCTCCATGGGATGTTCTCATTCCACAGGAGCCAGAACCCCAACCACAGGGCACCCCCAGTCTCATGGGGTAGGCCCCATCACCACCAGGTACTCCGTTCCCATGGGCTTAATTCAGTCTCTTTCCCTGTTTCCTTCAAAGGGCCCCTGGCACTGCTGCCACCCCACCAGTCACTGGTTGCCTGCCAGATCCTTCAACTACGTGGCTCTATTTGCAGCTCTTCTTGCTTTCCTAAGAGCATCTTCATCCCACCTGGCTGGCTGACTGCAGTACAGGAGTCATGGTTTGCCATCCAGCGTCTAACCCATGACATTGCTGCCTTGGCTCAGAATGGGGCTCACTCAAAAGGTATGGGATCTTGATCCAGACAGGAGATTTAGGGATTAATTAAATGTCTGACAAGAGGGTTATGTTGTCACTCTCCATGTTTGCTCTTGGTCTGAAAACTAATGAATTTTGCCTTTAACCTTTCCGCTAATCATGCTTAAAGCTTAAAGTCCTTCAGCAATTATGGGACCCAGGTCAGGGACACCCAGAGACAGGTCAGGACCAGTGCTGCATCATGAATGCACATTTGGATGAGATATGTTCTAAGGATATCAAGAGAGGGTTTGGGGACATGGCTGGACAGGAAAGCTAGGAGAATAAGGATGAATTAGGGACGTTCAGAAAGGGTTGATGATAGGAATATTTTGGAGATATGCAGGGAGGTCCTCAGCCTGCAGGTAATTGCCCAAAGAAGATCACAGTGTTCTGGGCATTTTCTCAGAGCACAGGGGAGTAGAGAGGGGCCAGCTTTCCTGTGATTCCTCAAACCCTCCAGTTTACATTTTTTCCCACAACACCTAAACCACCGCCACCATCTATTTATTCTCTCGAGAGTGTGGATCCCAATTTTGTTTTGTCCTCTCAAATTTTTTGGCCATGGGTCAGCAAAGCCATTGATGAGTGTCAGGAGCTGGTTGCACTGCAGAATGTAGATGGCTCTTGGACCCTCAGCTCAAGCTTAGCTTCTGCACTGCAAGTCGATGAGGCTGAAATCAAGGGAAAGATGCCTGGTGAGGTAAGGAGATAATCCTTTGTGGTGCCAGGGTGTAGACTTGGGGCAGTGGGAACACCTTGGCTGGTGGAACCCCTTGGAATCCCAGGGCACCCAGAGGTGAGTGGAGGGGTCAGGAACCAGAATCACAAAGGAAGAGGTGCTCAACAATGTCAGCGGGTCTGAGTCATTGTTCTTCTACAGGTCACAGAGCCAAGCATCTGGGCCACAGTACTGGCTGTGACCTGGCTGCAGAAGAAAAACAGGTATTATCAAGGCCTATGTGAGTTGCTGGAGGCCAAGGCTGTGACCTGGCTGTGCAGCCGAGCTGGTGAGTCTCGTTTTCCAGATCTCCACAGAACGGCTTCCTCCCTGCTCTCTCCAGTGAGGCCTACTAGAGGCCTAATAGTGGACCTCTTCAGGACCACTGTTTCCTGGGAGTCCTGTGTCCCCTTTCTTCTTTCTGCCTGTGGACCTTTCTTCCTGCCTTACTCCCATGGTGCCCCTATCTCTCCCTCATTGCAGCGTCCCAGCTGGACAAATGCCTGGAGGCAGCCAACACCCTCCTCGAGAGCAGCGTGGAGCTTGTTGCAGGAAAAGCGGCCGAAAACTTGACAGACACTAGTATGGTCAGATCATGCTCCATTTTATTACCCGAATAGCCTGACTTTTATAGTGAACTTAACAGGGGCGGATAGTGTCTCACACAAGATTATTGGTCAAAAGCACTCAGACAAACAACTACAAGAAAACAACCCCCTTGTGATTAGCAGTCACGTAGACCTTGTCCTTGAAGCCAACTACTGGCAACAATATTTTTCTAAATTCCTCAGCTGGGTGATGTGGGAACACTGTCATGGGAACTTCTCTTAGTCATCCTGGTAGCTTGGTTTGCTCAGATGCAGCAAGCCATGGGATCTTTGCTGTTTCAAAAATCCCTCAACAGGAGCTGAGTGTTTTTAGGCTCTGAGCTCAACACATGCCTTGTGCTTCAGACCATCAGCATTCGTGTAATAAAACAGGACCACAAAACACAGCTTAAATTTACCTGCCATGCTGGGATCCCACTGCTGCTGTCAGTTGGGGTTTTACATAACAGATGAACCCTCACTGCTTTTCAGATATCTTCTACTAGGTGAGCTGCATTTGTAGCATGCTGAACTCCTGAACAGTTCACAGCCTCCGGCATGTTTGGTTTGGGTGGGAGTGAGAGTTGGAGATAGCCTCTTCTAATTGTGCCTGTCATCAGCATCTCCAGACACGGTCCATCGTGGCCTAACAGAAACATGTTAGAGTGTGGGTGAATCACCATTTTGAGTCGCCTATCCATCCCAGGATTTCTATGGACCACCTAGGTGTTTTCCTTCGTCTTCATTTCCCTCTAAAGTCTTTACAGTCATGGGGAGGGAATCATCAGGGTTATTATTATGCTCATCTGCAATGCTGGGAAAACCCTAGGAAGGGGCCCGTTTCTGTGTCCTTGTGTCGACTGGGACAGAGTAAATGTTCTTCATATGGTATGGTGTTGTGTTTTGAATTTAGGATGAGAATAATGTTGATAAAACAACAATGGTTTAGTTGTTGTGGAACAGTGCTTATACTAAGACAAGGACTTTTCAGCTTCTCACTCTAGCCTGCCATTGAGGAGGCTGGGGGTGCACAAGAAACTGGGCTGGGAGTGGACAGAATTAGGACAGCTAACCCAAACAGCCAAAAGGGTATTCCATACCGTATGATGTCACGCTGAATAATAAATATGGGATGGCTGGCCAGAGTGAGGGCTGGGGCCGCTGCTTGGGGATGGCATGGGAAGGGCATCAGTCAGCAGGTAATGAGTGATGCATTGTGCATCACTTGCTTTCCATATCCTCTTATCATTATTATTTATATTTGTTAATACTATTTTTACTACTATTACTATTATTATTAGTTTTCCTTCATTTTCTCTCCTATTAAACTGTCTTTATCTCAACCAACAAGCTTTTATCATTTTTTTCCCCAATTCTACCCCCCATCCTCCTGTGTGTGTGTTTGGTGTGCGTTTTTGGAAGGGGGGTGGGGTGGGAGGAGGGTGGTGAGTGAACATCTGTGTGGTCCTTACCTGCCTGCTGGGTTAAACCACAACACTCCACACATGGACTTTCCCTGGGCAGACAGTGAGGCACATTCTGGGTATTTACTACAAGAATGCGCTAGGTGATGCTCCTTGCCCACTTAACCATCACTCAGCCACCTACTGGCAATCCTGAACATAGAGCCCCAAACCTACAGGACAAAACAGACGATAAATGCAGCGCCAATTCTTCTACTGATACGAAAAAGGACATCAGTTATGATATGACATCACTTGGGGAGCATGTGAAGCATTTACTGTTACTGGAAAGTGTGAAGCGTTAGCTAGTGAGGAAAGAAACTTGGGACTCTATGAAGAACATACTTAATGATCTTTAACAGCTTACGTAAATCATGGCACATAGGTATGATAATCACAGCAATAGCAAATACATTCAGGACAGTTATGTTTGTTGAAATTTGTTAGCATGTGACTACAATATAACTGTACTGCGATTAATTCTGATAATTGTCAGTAAATGCCTACCAGAAATGTAGCTGCACACAAGCATGGTTAGTGATAGCAGTATAATGTTGTTTGTCATGTCCCCCTTAACATATTTGCACTGAAAAGCACTGAAAAGATCAGGTAACCCTACTGAACACACCTTCCAAATACCTTTGCAGTCAGCACTTCCAGACACTTTGCTTAGCAGCTGCGTTTTTTAAGCAACACCTTCATGTCATGTCCCCAGAGACACTGTGTAACTTTGGTTTGAATTGACTGCTAATTCCCCCTTTCATGTAGTTCTTTCAGCAGGCTGGGCAGTCAGATGAATCCTCCCAACTGGACCAAGGACAGGGAATCCTTTCTATTGTCCTTTCCACTTGAAAGACACAAATCTTCACTCTGCTCCTGATGATTTAGCTGTTCACTCACCTGGGGAGCATGGTCATCATTTCCACAACCATTTGACCACCAGTTCCACACTTCAAAAGTATTTCTTCTTCAGCAACTTGCCCTTCTTTGATATTCTTCTTTGATATTTCTTCTTTGATATTCACCTTGGTGAATTCCCCAAAAATCTGTGTCAGCCTTATATTGGAAATGAAGATGGGGTGGCTGCTCATGATTCTCAACCTTCTCCTTCATCCGGATTCTGCAGCTGGGACAGGGCAACCCTGGATATTCATACAGCCTAGGGGATGGGAGGCTGAAGAGCAGCCCCATGGAAAGGTATCTGGAGAGTTTGGTTGATAGTAAGTTGAATATGAGTTAACAGTGTGCCCTGTCATCCAAAAGGGCCAATCATATCCTGGGGTGCATCAAGGACAGCATTACTAGCTAGTCAAGAGAAGCGATTGTCCTGCTCTGCTCTGCACTGGTGCAACCTCACCTTGAGGACTGTGTGCAGCTTTGCATGCCACAATACAAGAAAGACATTAAAAAAAAGACATACCTGCTATCCTAAAAAATAATCCACTTTCTGTCCATGTAGATCATTCTATCGCTCTGTGCTTTCTGCAACACTATCTAGAACAGAACATTAATAGTGTGTGGTGGTTTTACTCGGGTGAGCAGCCAAGCTCCACCACAACTGCTCTCTCATTCCCCTTCCACAAAGGGAAAGGGGGAGAAAATACATTGTAAAGGGCTCATGGTTTGAGATATGGATGAGGAGATTGCTCAGCAATTATTTTGATGGGCAAAAACAGACTCAGAGTAGGGAGATTAGTAAGTTTTTTTGCCTATTACTAATAAGCTAGAGAAGTGAGAAACAAAGGAAAGAAACCAAAACCACCTTCCCCTCATCCATCCTCTTTGACTTCCTCTCCCCAAGTGGCACAGGGGAATGGGGGTTGCGGTCTGACTATAGCACCTGGTCTCTGCTGCTCCTTCATGGTCACTCTCTGCCCCTGCTCTACATGGGGTCCCTCCCATGGGATGCAGTCCTTCCCAAACTGATCCTGCGGCAGCTGCTCACAGGCAGCAGCTCTTCAAGAACTGCTTCAGATATGGGCCTGTACCACAGGGTCCATCCATCAGGAACAGACTGCTCCAGCCTGGGCCCCCCATGAGCAGCACCTTCTGCTAAGTCACCTGCTCCTGTGTGGGCTCCTCTCCATGGGCTACAGGTCCGGCCTTAGAATCTGCTCCAGTGGGGGCTCTCCATGGGCTACAGCCTCCTTCAGGTCAGATCCACCTGCTCCACCATGGGGTCCTCCATGGGGTGCAGCATGGAAATGTGTTCTACCATGGTACACCATGGGCTTCAGAGGGACAACCTGCTTTACCATAGTCCTTTCCACAGGCTGCGGGGGAACTTCTGCTCTGGCTCTTGGAGCACCTCCTACCCCCTCCTTCTTCATTGACCTTGGTGCCGGCAGGGCTGTTTCTCACTCCTCACTCTCCCAGCTGCTGTTGTGCAGCAGTTTTGTTATGTTTTGTTTCTTAAATATGCTTTCACAGAGGTGCAAACAACATTGCTTATTGGCTCAACTCTGACCAGGGGTGGGACCCTCATAGGGCAACTTTTGGATTCTTCTCACAGAAGCCACCCCCGCAGCCCCTTGCTACCAAAGTCTTGCCACATAAACCCACTACATAGAGTTATCAGAGAGTGTCCAAAGGAGGGCAACAAATATGTTATACAGTCTAGAGGGGAAGACATATGAGAAGTGGCTGAGGTCACTCGGTTTGTTCAGCCTAGAGAAGAGGAGTCTGAAGGGAGGCCTCATGGGGAGGCCTGCAGCTGCAGCTTCCTCATGAGGGGAGCGGAGGGGCAGGAGATATCTCTGCTCTCTGGGGACAGTGACAGGACCCAAGGGAATGGCATGGAGCTGTGAGAGGGGAGGTTCAGATTGGGTATTAGGAAACGGTTCTTCACTAAGAGAGTGGTCGGGCATTGAAGCAGACTCCCCAAGGAAGTGATCATGACACCAAGCCTGCCAGAGTTCAAGAAGTGTTTGGACAATGTTGTCAGAATTATGATTTCATTTTTGTGTGGTCCTGTGTGGAGCCAGGAGGTGGACTCAAAGATTCTTTTGGGTCCCTTCCAATTCAGGATGTTCTGTGAGTATATGATCTTCATGGACATCCTTCAGCTGCCTTCATACGACTTCCATTGATGTATTTTAATTGTTAGTGGTCACTTGCAACCTGTTGCACTACACTGTCAATTTGAATGGCTGATCATTCTCCACATTCCTCCTTAACTGAATGATGACATATCAGTCTGCACTCAGACCCACCATCATGTAAACCAAGCTAAACTTCTGTTCACAAGAGACACAGCATTTCATCTACAACATGATATATTTTGGAGCAGAGATCAGTCCATGTATGCATCAGTCAGCTTGTGTTGAAAATAAATAAATCAATATGTATATGTACACACACTAAGGAATTATTGACCACTGTCATTGGAGTGTTTAGACGACAGATAAATTAGGCCTGTTTTAAACTTCAAAACAAAGCATAACTTGGTTCATGTTCATTAATAAAACAGAGAGACAATGGTAAATTTTTAATCATTCTCATTCAATATCAGCATATATGAAGGCCTTAACAAAGTTATTCTATACCTGTTAGAGTATGACACAACCAAAGCTGCTCCCTGGAATTGAGGAAAGTTACTGCTGCTCAGATGACACTGATAATAATTTTCCTCAGCTCTTCCATCAACCGTATGTGGAGAAATTCCTGGAATAAGCTTTCAAGGGGACATTTTTTCCTCAATAGACAGACTCCTGATGTAATCTACACATTTTTTAAAAGGAAGGTAGGAAGAAATCCATGGATTGATGATGTTATTGATCCAGAGACATTTGATACGTTTTTCTTCCTGAAGAGACTTTTAGGTGTACTCCTTATCACTCTTTCCCAAGGATATTTCTGCTTTTGATTTATTGTTTTTTTCCTGGGTATTTGGCTAGGATAGAGTTAATTTTCCTCCTAGTGGCTGGTAAGGTGCTGTGTTTTGGACTTAGGATGAGAATAATGTTGATAATACACTGACAGTTTAATTGTTGCAGAACGATGTTTTGTAGACATTCATAGTAGTAGTGCTATTATCACTATTATTTTCCTTTCTTTTCTGTCCTAATAAACTATCTCACACAACACACGACACACAACTCAACACACAAGCATTCATTTTAATTTATTTTTTTTAATTCTCTCCCCCATCCCATGGGGCGTGGTGCTGTGTGGTGCTTAGCTTCTAGCTGGGTTAAACCACAACCAAACTTTGGTGCTTCACTCTCCTTCTTCACTGTCCAGAAGGTGCCATGGTCCTTCTGCATGACTTGTGTGGCAAAGTGCTTAATGACAACTAGTTTCAGCCACAACGAATAATTATCTTTTACAGCTAAAGGAGGAAACGGCCTGTAGTATCCTTACTGCATAAAAGTGTAAGGCCTATGCTGCTTCCTACTGACATCTCTCCAAGTTTGAGAGAGAAATGCTACTGTGACTCTGACCTGAAAGGAACCTTGTAAAAATGCATTTAGGCATTATGGTACCCAGAACTGCAGCATGCAAAAGTGTCATTGCCTGAAACTAAAGTTCACAATGCTAAGATATGTCTGCCCCCTGTTTTGATAATAAACTGCATACATTCCCAATGAATGGTATATATATAAACTGAAAAGCTAAGGTCAAATGAAGCACAGTGCAGGTAATGGAAATCCTACACAAATTTGTATTTAATTCAGATGTTGACAGAATTCCAGATCCCTCCTTCTGTATTTTTTTGATACGCAGTGCTATGAGAAGGCATGTTAAATCTACTACTTCCATTTTAACGTGTTCACCTGGGGAGCACAAGGCAACTAATCCCATTCTTGTTTCATTGCGGTCATTTGGGAACTCTTCTCTAGCATGTTCATAGGCAGGTCTACTGTGTACAGTTAGCTGAAATCGTTAAGTTGTTCTGTCCAACTCTTCCTTTTGTTCCAAGGAATAAAGACATTATCCACTATCTTACTATACGCATTAATGATGCTTAAAGAGAGACTCCATCTCTTGCCTTCCTCTATACCATACCACCTTGATTCCACCTATTCATTCATCCACCTAGTAAGTCTGATGCTTCAGTTTCTGTTGTATACTCTATTATATTATAAACCACAAGGAAATCATTCCAGTGATCTTATTTCAAAGCCACCAGACAGCCATGCTAGCAGTCGAAATACCTACATCATGGTGTCATGGATGCATCCATCCCTCCTAAATTTCCTTAAAATACTTAAATATAGGCAGGAGAGATGAGGATGCAATTCATCTCTCCCTGAACACCAAAAACACATTAGATAAACCTTTCCTAAGACATTAATTCATAATCTCAACACCTATATAGTCTGCTTTAGCCATCTCCATCAGGACAGGCATGGTAAACAACATTAGATGTGAAGACTTTCTACTTGCATGATGTTTCTCCCTATCATCACGTACACCCATCATCACAAATGTTAGTCTAGCTAAACATGACAGACAATGAGATGAGGTTCAACAGGTCTAAGTGCCAAGTGCTGCACTTTGGTCACAACAACCCTATGCAAAGCTACAGGCCTGGAGCAGAATAGCTGGAAAGCTGTGCAGAGGAAAAGGATCTGGGTGTGCTGGTCAATGCTCGCCTGAACTTGAGCTGCCATTGTGCCCACGCATCCTGGCATCGTGGCTTGTGTCATGAATCACCCCAGCCAGCAGGACCAGGGAGGTGATCGTCGCCCTGTACTCTGCTGTGGTGAGGCCACACCTTGAGTACTGTATTCAGTGCACAGATGCCTGTGCACAGTGCACAGTGAAAGAACAAGAGTCACGGCTGAAACAAGGAAACCTCCACTGGACAGAAGGAAATTACACCTCACAATGAAAATGGTGAAGCACAGGCAGTGCCCAGAGAAGCTGGGGGATCCCCATACTTGAAGGTATCCAAGCTTATGTAGATAAAGTCGTGACCAACCTTGTCCATCTTGGAAGTTAGCTTGCTTTTAGCAGGAGACTGGACCTCCAGGGGTGCTTTCCAACCTCATTTTCTCTATGGTACGACTATGTTCTTGCTGCTCTTTAAACTCTCAGAAGTGTTTTCCCAGAAGGTATTTGGCAGATTTCGATACCAAATTGGTCCCTGAGGTTTGACTCAGTGAGGAAGTACAACAGTGTAAAATACTGACAGCATTATAAGAAGGAGCTCAGAAGTGGAAATTTCTTTGCTGAAAGTCAGACTACACAGAGGAGAAACATCAGAATTAGACTTCTTTTTGAAGCATCCTGGCTTGCTGTGGATATATTGGTAACTCTTTGGAGCACTTCTTAGAGACTGGGTGTGATTGTTTTGGAGATAGGGAAAGAAGAAATGGATAAGGGCTTGGAAAACTGACTGGCTCATTTTTAAAACTCAAGTAAAAGCTTTAAGATGTTACTGAGGGAGTCTCTGGTTTTAAGAGACCAAGCTCAGCTTCCAGATAATGTCTGTCCATCTGTGGTATTAAAAAAGGATGTCCTGTACTTCATGTGATAATGTGGGGGAAGAGGGTGTTCTATTTGCATGTGTGTTTTGTTTTTGTTTTTGTTTTTGTTTTTGTTTTTGTTGTGTGTGTGTGTGTGTTTTGTGTCTTTTTTTGTTTGTTTGGAGAAACAGCCATGAGATGCAGCTAATAAACGCCCATGTTTTGCTGACACCAAGTGCACCAAAGGAGAAAGAACTGATGGGAGTAGTGTGATCAGGATAGTCATAGTGTTCTCACTCAGATTTACCATTTTCTTGAATATTTTGTAAGTTGCACTTGAAAAGAGAAAATCAGATGGCAAGTTTGGTATGGGCTATGTGTTGTCTAAGATGTGCTTGCCTTCCCCGGAAACTCATGTTGGTACTCCTTTTAATCATTCAGAAATAGCTGAAGTGAGTCTGAAATGAGTGTGAAACCAGATTCAAAGACACAAGATAAAATCTGGGAGATCTGAGTGCAAAACTAGCTCCACATCTCTTTTTAGGGCTAACAGGCTTGGTATCTGGGAGAGAAGGGAGGGAGAGTGCAGCTGAAATACCATAAATATTATCTGGTAAGCCTGCAAGAAAACAGCGTGGTTGAGTTGAAGGGCATCATCCAAGGTTTTGAGGCTCCCCTTCACTTCCACAGAGTAATGGCAACCACAGTGGTGACTGCTCCAGTAATATAGTACAGTAGTGCATTAGACACAGTGCATTGGACAAAGTACCTGTCTGAGTTTAGGGCAGGATGGTGTAGTGTGGCAGGATACTTGGAGACAGGTGCCACAAAGAAGAAACCATCAGCATCAGAGTTGATCCACTGGAGCTATAGTGCTGAGGTTAAATGAAAAGTAAACAGAATTTCTTCCCTTACTTTCCCCCTTTCTCCCTCTTTTACTTTTGCTTAGTGTGGTATCCATCCATTCCTTGGTGCATTTTCCCTTTGCTCGGTGGTAACCAGCTCTACAAACCTGTCTTTGGAGCACTGCTCCCATCTATCCAGCCTTTTCTTTGTAAAGTCTCTTTCCCTCTCTCTTTGTCGTTTTAGCTCCTTTAAACTGCAGCAAGTTCATTTTCTGCAATACTACTTTATCCATCAGTAGTGTGTCTAATCTGCTTCAGCCTCTGTCTATTGTTGATGGGGAATAAACACTGTCATTACCATTCAGACAGTCACAGTCCCAAGGTCGAAAACAGTTCCCACACATGTAGCCCTCTCAGCTGTCCTGAGAGGGGACCCCTATGTGTTGCCTGAACTGGAATGAGGACTAGGCATTACAAAAGGTGCTTGAGACCCTATTTACCTGGAAAAGATTGCTTAAATGTAGTTACTGCGGCTGCTCCAGTCTCTCTCAGGGGGTTACATACAGGTATCTCCCCTATATGTTAACAAAACCATATTGACTTGTGTCCTGTTGTTTTCCACTAGTTCTCAAAACAGGTCTTTTCTTGTTCCGCTAGCAATGAAGATTCAATGAACCACACAACAGTAGTGGAATTTGTCCTCTTGGGACTGACCAACAGCCGCCATTTGGAGATCATCCTCTTTCTGATTCTGGTGATTGCCTACTTCTTGATCCTGTTTGGAAACATTACTGTCATCAGCGTCACTCTAGTGGACCATTTTCTTCAGACTCCAATGTACTTCTTCCTCAGGAATTTTGCCATTTTGGAAATCACATTCACCTCCACATTCATTCCTAGCACCCTCTACAGCCTTCTGACAGAGAGGAAAATAATTTCCCTGCCTGGCTGTTTTCTTCAGATGCTGCTTTTCTTTTGCTTGGGTACCTGCACTTTTTTCCACGTGGCGGCAATGTCCTTTGATCGGTATGTTGCCATCTGCCGCCCCTTGCACTACACGACTATTATGAACAACAGATTTTGCTTCCAATTGGTCCTGGCTTGCTGGGCAGTGAGTTTTCTCCTGATGTCTCCTCCCATCATTATGATTGCCCAGTTGCCTTTCTGTGGTCCCAATGTTCTGAACCACTTTTACTGTGATACTTCACAGTTGTTGCAGCTGTCCTGCACAGACACGTGGTTCATCGAAGGACTGCTGTTTATCCTATCGATTATCATTGTGCCAGGCACCTTAACAATAACTGTCATTTCATATGGTTGCATTATTATCACCATCCTACATATGCCATCTTCCTCAGGAAGGAAGAAAACGTTTTCCACTTGCTCAGCTCACCTTGTGGTGGTGACTGTATTTTACAGCACGTCTATTTATAGGTATAACCGCACAGCGCAACGGGGTGGGCAGGGCTCTGACAAAGTTCTTTCTTTCTTCTTCTCCGTGGTGACTCAGATGCTTAACCCATACATCTATTCACTCAGGAACAATCAAGTCAAACGAGCGTTGAAGGAGAGCATGTCAAAGGCATTTTCTAGCTCCCGGAGGCACCCATGAGAGCTGGAGTAGACCTTCCAAGTGACTGAATTGTTGCCCAGATGCATCAGCATTGTGCAAATGAATGAATGACTCTGAATTCAAATGGTTTATGCTTTATAAATGTTACATAGTACCTTTTTCTATCAGAAGCCCAGACATTCCAACACAGGCAGGGTCGTCTAGTCCACCAGTACCTGCACTTGGGTTTGCCTGTGCGTTCTTTCCACTCGGTTCTGGTGGGCTAACAACCTTGGCTAACAACCAAATTCGCTCCCAGCTGCCCAGTGTAGGGCAGAAGAATTTCTTCCTTATATCTAATCTAAACCTAGCCTCTTTTGCTTTAAAGCCACTCCCCCGTGTTTTTTGTCTGCACTTGCTGATAAAGAGATCATAACAATGTGTAACAACCACTGTGATGTAACATATAGACAAGTTAACACCATGTGTTTTTTGTATGATTGAGTGTTGTTGTTGTTGTGTTTTTTTTTTTTTTTTTTTTTTATTGTTTGTTTTTTCTTTGTTTGTTTGTTCTTTCTTGTTGTTTGTTTTTCTTTTTTTTTTTTTTTCTGTTTGTTTGTTTTTTGGTGGTGGAAGTGGTGATGGCACTTTTTTGTTTGTTTATTTGTTTTTTGAGATATTTTTCCTGTTTCGTTCTTTAAATACAGCTAGGTGAGAAGGTAGATTTATGTTTGCCCTAACAAGAGCTGAATCCTTTTGGACTGGTAACATCAGTAATTTCTCCTGTAAAGCTTGTTTACTGTCTTTACATTTCTTAGCCAGTGGATTTGGTTATCTTTACTGACTTTGATATCTCTTCTTTTTCTTTGTATATTTCTTCTATGGATAAGGATAAAGGGATGGCCAACAGGGCAGACATCCTACTGGGGGTCTGTTAAAGACCAACAAGAGCCAAACAAGGATGAAGAGACAGATGAGGTGTTCTATAAGCAGCTGGCAGATGTTGTGCAATCACCAGCACTTCTTCTCATGGGAGAATTTAACTCCTCATACATATGCTGGAAATACAATACAGCCCTGAGGAAGCAGTCTAGAAGGTTCCTGGAGTGCATGGAAGATAGCTTCCTGACTCAGGTGGCTAGTGAGCCTAACAGAGAGGTTTCCCAGCTAGACCTACTGTTCACAAACATAGAAGGACTTCTGTAGTCAGACCAATTATCCTTGGGGTATTAAGCCTCCTGACCTGGAAGTCTGGGACAAGGAATAGAAGAACCCCCACACACAGTACAGTTGGAAACAGTTACAGAATCACACAGAATCACAGAATTGTAGGAGTTGGAAGGGACCTCAAGAAATCATTGGCTCTGTTATTTGGTATCAAAGAATAACATAATCACAGAATTTCTAGGTTGGAAAAGACCTCAAGATCATTGAGTCCAACCTCTGACCTAACATTAACAATTCCTCCACTAAACCATATCACTAAACTCTACATCTAAATGTCTTTTAAAGACCTCCAGGGATGGTGACTCCACCACTTCCCTGGGCAGCCCATTCCAGTGCCTAACAACCCTTTCGGTAAATAAGTTTTTCCTGCTACCCAACCTAAACCTCCCCTGGTGAAACTTTAGACCGTTCCCGCTCGTCCTGTCACCAGGCACGTGGGAGAATAGACCAATCCCCACCTCGCTACAGCCTCCTTTAATGTACCTATAGAGAGCAATAAGGTTGCCCCTGAGCCTCCTCTTATCCAGGCTGAACAAGCCTAGCTCACTCAGCCGCTCCTCATAAGACTTGCCCTCCAGACCCCTCACCAGCTTCAATGCCTTTTTCTGGACATGCTCGAGCACCTCAATGTCCTGTGTGATTCAGCATAATGTGGGTAGCAGTTGGGATCCAGGCACCCTGAGGGGTAGGATGCAGTGTGTGGAGCCAGGGTATAGGGAGTGGTGGAGGTCTGCAGTGGGAGGGCTGGGGAGAGGGTGATCAGGGCCCCGTGGTGTACCCTAGGAGGATGGCCATGGTAACAGGAACTCCTGCGTTAGCTTTGCAAGCTGCTTCTGGTCTCTAATATCTTGTCTTTTTCACAGGTGGTGGGACTGGATTTGTGGGCAGAGCCCTGACCCATTTGCTTCAGAGCCATGGTCATGAGGTGACCCATGTCTCTCGACAAGGGGGCAAGAATCGCATCAGCTGGGTACGAAATAAGAGTGATTACAGAAGGGAGACATGTCAAGGCTGAGGAACTAGCCTACCTGGCATGGCATGCAGGGAATTTGCAGTGAGGAAACTGTTTCCCACTGATGTACCCTGCATCTCCTAGGTGCTGTACTGGTTGTGGTCCGTTGGGGTGGGTACTGCTGCAGCTCCAAGGAGCAAAATGTTCTCCATTCATGCTTGTGCGACAGGCAGTATTTTACAAAGGTCAGGAAGTAGCTGGCTGGATGTCTTGGGAGCTCATCCTGCTTGGTTGTTGGGAAGGCTTGAGAAGAGGGAAGGCTGGGTGTGTGATGTCTCTGTTACCCCTGCCTAGGAAGAGTTGTCCCGCCTTGGACTGCCCCAGTGTGATGCAGTGGTGAACTTGGCTGGTGAGAATGTCCTCAACACTTTCCACAGGTAATGTAGTGTTGTAACTTAGTGTTCCATAGTGTTGGGGGACAAGGTGAAGGCAAGACAGCCCAATGTTGTCAGAAAATGTGGAGTGGGTCTGGCAAGGGAGTAGGGTGTCCAGAAAGGACAACCTGGATTCCCTGGCTGTTGAAATCTGGGTCTTCAGGTAGCCAAAACATTTCTGTAGGCCTGTTAAGTCCCCTGAGAATTTTAAAAGATGCATTTCCTTCTGGACTGACAGGTGGAGGCCAGGCAAAGTAGTTGCATGTGTCCAAAAAGGCACCAGATGCCTATGCATAGATAATACTTAATAACATGCTTACATAAAGTCAGAACCAAAATGGACTGCAGAAGTTGTTCTTGTATTGATGAGGGTGTTTTTGGAAATGTCTCTTCCAGGTGCTTGAGAATTCACACAGCTTTGGTGCCCACATTTTCTGATGTGTTTGCCCTAAGGGCATCCAAAACCTATAGCCTTTTTTTGGGAAATGGTGAGCTGTGTTCTCCCACAGTTACCATATATTTAGGTAGCAATATTCTATGTCCTCCTTCTACTCTGGGGTGGGGGGAATTTATGTGACATCTCTTGTGCTTGTGAGGTGACCGTGGGGGCTCCCCATGGGGCTATTGTTTCCTGGGATATCCTGGTGGGAAGTATGAGTGGCTCTCCTTTTTCCAGATGGGGTGATGCTTTCTGCAAGGAAGTTATCAGCAGCCAAGTTGAAACCACCAGGACCTTGGCCAAAACCATTGCTGATGCTGACCAGCCACCCAATGCTTGGGTCGTCGTCACCGGCGTAGGTATTGGTTGGGTCCAGCGTGCCTCATGCTGATGAGGAGAGGTGTACCTCCAGACAGAAGCATGCTTCTGGGGAAAATATGTCTTGCCTTGAAATGCCACCTTTATTGCCATCAGTATCGCTGCAACTAGGCAAGGCTTGGTCAGCTTTTTTTTGTACTGGAGTGGAACTTGGATTCTCATGCTTTCACTTGGTAGCATTAGGACAGGACCTAATGCTTTTCCCTGTGAAAGCCTTAAGGCATCTGTAGAACCAAGTTGTCTAAGCAAGGATTCAGCTGAATCCCCCCATACATCTCCAGCTTTGCATTTCTGCTTCCTACAGGGTTTGAAGCTGCTGCGGATTAGCATTTATGACAGACAGGAAGCTCCTTTCTATGCAGCCAGCTCAGTGCCTTGTTTGCTGGTGCATTTGATTCATGGCGTTGCCATCTCAGCTGGAATACTAGCACATGCTGTTGAACCTCTAGAGTGCATTTGTAGTTCGAAACCTAGTGCTGTTCATATGAGGATGTCCCTGGAGACAGGTTTGGGGAGAAGAGGGCCAGCTGATGTTGGGATTCAACCCCAACCCACTTTTTGCTGTTATACCCACAGGCTATTACCGCCCTAGCCCCACAGCTGAGTATACTGAGGATAGCCCTGGAGGGAATTTTGACTTCTTCTCACGCCTGGTGAGCTCCTGGGAAGCTGCAGCTGTCATCCCTGATGGTCAAACTCGTGGTGTTCTGGTGAGATCTGGTAAGACAGGACATCATGCGTGTCTGGAGTGGCTCTGTTTTGGAGCTGGGGCAGTAGGGGAAGGGGTGGGAGAAGTGCATCAGATTATGTATCTTGTCTTGTTGGGGTGTGGTCCCAGGTCCATCCCTCTAAGGATTGTCTCCTGGCTGTAGGTCTGGGGCTGGAGAGGGTCCCTGTCTCACTCTGTTCTTTCCACAGGTGTAGTTCTGGGCCGAGGTGGTGGCGTAATCTCTCAGATGCTCTGGCCATTCTGGCTAGGACTGGGAGGCCCCATAGGGTCTGGGCACCAGCCATTCCCGTGGATCCACATTCAGGACCTGGCTGGGATCATATGTCATGCCCTGGAGAATGAGTGCCTGCAAGGGGTCTTTAATGGTGTCTCCCCATCTTCTCCTGCCACCTCCAACAGCACATTCACTCAGGAGTTTGCTGCAGCCCTGGGACGCCCAGCCCTACTGCCAGTGCCTGCCTGGGCCGTGCGAGCTGTCTTTGGGGTCGAGCGGGCTATTATGTTGTTGGAGGGCCAGAAAGTGGTACCAAAGCGCACCCTGGAGAGCGGCTACCATTTCATCTTTCCTGACCTTTCTGCAGCTTTGAAGGACATTGTGGCTTGAGCATTCCTTGTTCAGGCTGTTTAGGGCCTTGTTTTTGTGGTTCCCTGGCTCATATACCTTCCCTTGGGTGAAAGAGGGTGTCTTTTCCTGTTCTGTCTTCTTTTGTGCATCTCCAGTTTAGGAGACATCCTTCCTATTTCCAACTGCAATCTCCACATCACCTGCTTTTGGTGAAGGGCACGGACCTCTAAGGATTGTGACCACTGAATCTGCCATCTCTTTTCCACAGCATTTATGTGAGCTGCTCACAGAGCACCTTGGGGGAAGGATGTCTCTGCCCCCTGCAAAAGAGGTATGGTAGCAGGGAAGATTTTCAGGTGTTGTAATTCTTCTCTATGTTACTGGAAGTCCCTCTTCCTGTTTTTCCCAATGTCTTTCACCATGTGATCACAAGAGACTTAGTTACGCTCTTCTGTTTTGCTTGTCTCAATCTGATAGGAAATTCTAATTAATTAATTGTATGCTTGTAATTGTGTATTTGTATGTGTTTATATATAAAAAGTCAATAGCAGTAGTCAGTAATAAAGCAGTAAGCATATATACTAATATTACAGTTTATTACAAACAATGCTAGTGAAATTACAAAGAATGCTAGTGAAATAGCAAACATTCTCATTATTGATTACCTATAGGCACATACATACATTCAAAACATAACCAGTACCACCAGGTATGCCTTCTTTGCCTCAGTCTTTAGCGGCAATACCGGTTGTTCTCTGGATACCCAGTACCCTGAGCTGGTGGAAGGGGACGGGGAGCAGGATGTGGCCCTCACCATCCACGAAGAACTGGTTGGTGACCTGCTACGGCACTTGGATGTGCACAAGTCGATGGGGCCGGATGGGATCCACCCAAGGGTACTGAGAGAACTGGCAGAGGAGCTGGCCAAACCCCTATCCATCATTTATCAGCAGTCCTGGCTATCGGGGGAGGTCCCAGCTGACTGGCGGCTAGCAAACGTGACGCCCATCTACAAGAAGGGCCGGAGGGCAGACCCAGGGAACTACAGGCCGGTCAGTTTGACCTCAGTGCCAGGGAAGCTCATGGAGCAGATCCTCTTGGGAGTCATCATGCGGCACTTGAAGGGCAAGCAGGCGATCAGGCCCAGTCAGCATGGGTTTATGGAAGGCAGATCCTGCTTGACGAACCTGATCTCCTTCTACGACAAAGTGACGCACTGGGTGGATGAGGGAAAGGCTGTGGATGTGGTCTACCTTGACTTCACCAAGGCTTTTGACACCGTCTCCCACAGCATTCTCCTCAAGAAACTGGCTGCTCTTGGCTTGGACTGGCGCACACTTCGTTGGGTTAGAAACTGGCTGGATAGCCGGGCCCAAAGAGTCGTGGTGAATGGAGCCAAGTCCAGTTGGAGGCCAGTCACTAGTGGCATTCCACAGGGCTCGGTGCTGGGGCCGGTGCTCTTTAACATCTTCATCAATGATCTGGATGATGGCATTGAGTGCACCCTCAGTAAGTTCGCTGACGACACCAAGTTAGGTGCGTGTGTCGATCTTCTTGAGGGTAGGAAGGCTCTGCAGGAGGATCTGGATAGGCTGCACCGATGGGCTGAGGTCAACTGCATGAAGTTTAACAAGGTCAAGTGCCGGGTCCTGCACCTGGGGCGCAATAACCCCAAGCAGAGCTACAGGCTGGGAGAGGAGTGGTTGGAGAGCTGCCAGGCAGAGAAGGACCTGGGAGTGATGGTGGACAGTCGGCTGAATATGAGCCAGCAGTGTGCTCAGGTGGCCAAGAAGGCCAACGGCATCCTGGCTTGTATCAGAAACAGTGTGACCAGCAGGGCTAGGGAGGTGATCGTCCCCCTGTACTCGGCTCTGGTGAGGCCGCACCTCGAGTACTGTGTTCAGTTTTGGGCCCCTCGCTACAAGAAGGACATCGAGGTGCTTGAGTGGGTCCAAAGAAGGGCGACGAAGCTGGTGAGGGGCCTGGAGAACAAGTCCTATGAGGAGCGGCTGAAGGAGCTGGGCTTGTTCAGCCTAGAGAAGAGGAGGCTCAGGGGTGACCTTATTGCTCTGTATAAGTACATTAAAGGAGGCTGTAGCGAGGTGGGGGTTGGCCTGTTCTCCCATGTGCCTGGTGACAGGACGAGGGGGAATGGGCTAAAGTTGTGCCAGGGGAGTTTTAGGTTAGGTGTTAGAAAGAATTTCTTTACTGAAAGGGTTGTTAGGCACTGGAATAGGCTGCCCAGGGAGGTGGTGGAGTCACCATCCCTGGAAGTCTTCAAAAGACGTTTAGATGTAGAACTTAGGGATATGGTTTAGTGGGGACTGTTAGTGTTAGGTTAGAGGTTGGACTCGATGATCTTGAGGTCTCTTCCAACCTAGAAATTCTGTGATTCTGTGATTCTGTAACAAATCAATCCCCAAAGTGGGGATCAAGCTGTCTTCAAAGTGGTCTAACTAGGAAGACCACCCTCAGAAAGGGGTTAGTAAAGAAAGCTGACCTTAGAAAAGTCCATTTTCAACTTGACAGTTTTATTTTGCCAAATGGTATGCAGAAGATAGTTAAATGAGGGGATAAACAGCAACAACAAAGTAAATCCTACTTCACAGGTAACTATATTTGTTTATTTAGAGCATGCTACAAAGGGTGTTATGTAAGGACTGAGGACACTGTGACCTGTACAAGCACACGGAGGAGAAGAAAATGGTCAGGTAGTCATAGGTTCACCAAGGGAACATCACACTTGACTAAGCCAATAGACTTCTATGATGGAATGACTAGCTGGGTGGATGAGTGGAGAGCAGTGGATGATGTCTACCTTGATATCAATAAGGCTTTTGACTCTCTCCCATAACGTACTTGTAGGCAAGCTCAGGAAGTATGGGGTGGATGAGTGGACAGTGAGGTACACTGGCTGGATGGAAGAGCTCAGAGGGTTGTGATCAGTGACACTGAGTCTAGTTGGAGGCCTGTAGCTAGTGGTGTCCTCCAGGGGTCCGTATCAAGTCCAGTCCTGTTCAATTTATTCATCAATGACCCGGTTGGTGGAATAGAGTGCACCTCAGCGAGGTGCAGCTGTTGTCAGCGAGTTTGCTGACAACACAAAGTTCAGAAGAGTGGCTGATATCCCAGAGAACTGTGCTGCCATTCAGAGGGACCTTGGCAGGCTGGAGCCTGTCAAGGTGAACATCATGAAGTTCAACAAGGGCAAGTTCAGGGTCCTGCACCAATGGAGGAATAACCCAAGGTGCCAGTACAGGTTGGGAGCTGACCTGCTAGAAAACAGGCCTGCGGAGAAGGATCTGGGAGTCCTGGTAGACAGCAAGTTAACTGAGCCAGCTATGTGCCCTTGTGGCCAAGAAGGCCAACGGTATCCTGGGGTGCATTAGGAAGAGTGTTGCTAGCAGGTTGATGGAGGTGATCCTCTTCCTCTACTCAGCCCTGGTGAGGCCTCACCTGGAGTACTGCATTCAGTTATAGAAGGGGGACATAGAGCTCCTGGAGCAAGTCCAGCAGAAGGCTACAAAGATGATGAGGGGAGTGGAGTACCTCTCATACGAGGAGAGGCTGAGAGAGCTGTGTCTCTTTAGCTTGGAGAAGACTGAGAGTGGGTCTTATTTCAATGAGTACAAATACCGGAAGGGAGGGTGTCAAGAGCATGGGGTCAGACTCTTTTCAGTGGTGCCTAGCAACAGGACAAGAGACAACGGGCACAAGTTGAAACACAGACATTTCCAGCTATTGAGGAATATTTTTTTACTGTGAGGGTGACAGACCACTAGAACAGGTTGCCCAGAGAGGTTGTGGACTCTCTTTCTTTGGATATATTCAAAACCTGCCTAGATGCCATCCCATGCAATGTGCTCTAGGTGATCCTACTTGGCAGGGCGGGCAGATGATCTCAAGAGGTCCCTTCCAACGCTGCGGTGCAGTGCCTTCTTGGATATTAGTGGAGACTTTGTGGATGGAGCTATATTTAGCATATTCTGCATCTACATTGTCTATGAAGTACACACTCCAGTAAGAAAACCATGTTCTCTGAAATCCTGTTTTTTCAACAAAAGGAATTAATATTTCTCAACAAGGAATTATTTGGCCAATTCTACTTGAGAGGCAAAACAAGAGGTAAATTACAGGGCAAGTAAGGGCCAAGACAGAAAAAACGGCACAGTTTATTTCAACTCAAAGTAGAAATTGTGTTAGTTGAATCTCTCCCTAGAAATGCCTTTTGCAGGAATCCTTAGGAATCCATAGGATTCTATGTTGCAGATGCCTATAACTGTATAGAGAAACACTACAATCAATGTGTGGTGAGGTACTAGAAGAGGTTGCCCTGGAAAGTTGTGGATTTCCCATCTCTGGAAGTGATCAAGGACAAGCTGGATGGGGCTTTGAGTAACTTGGTCTAGAGGGTGGCATCCCTGCCCATGGCAGAGGGTTTGAAGTTAGATCATCTTTAAGGTCTCTTCCAGTCCAAATATATGATTCTATGCCTCCCATAAGACCATAACCACATTGCCTTTGATTTTCACTTAACAATTTCAGTGGACTAGCTATGTTGGATGAGAAGCAAAAGCTTGCCTACAAACTAGAGAAAACTTCTTAAAGATTATTGATTATATATTATGCTCTTACATAATGTACATCATGGAGTTGCTCCTAAGAGAACTTTATTAACAAACAAAACAACAACAGTTTAATTTACTTTAAAATACTTGTTTGTTTGTTTGTTTGTTTTATTTTTCCACACGTAAGAATGTATTTGGTGACCAGCTTCCACACTGAGCTTCTGATCTCCTTGTTACACAGGGTATAGATCATGGGATTAGTCAGGGGGAAGATGACTGTATGGAAAAGAGCAACAACCTTTTCCATTGGGACAGCTCGGAAGGGTAAGACATAGATATACATAGCTGGGCCACACATGACAAAAACCACAATGATGTGGGAAACACAGGTGGAGGCAATTTTGCTCTTTGTCTTGGAGGACTGTGTCCGGAGCTTCAGCAGCAGGACAGTGTAGGAGATGAGCAGAAGTGAAAAGCACATGACAATGACAACTCCATTGTTGAGAAACATCAAAAGTTCCACTGTGTGAGTATCAGCACAGGCCAATTTAACCAGCTGATGGACATCACAGAAGAAGTTGTCCAGGATGTTCGGGCCACAGAAGGGGAGAGCAATGGTAAGAGCAAATAGAGTGATGCCATGGATGAAGCCCCCTGCCCATGAAGCTCCAACCAGGACATAGCATACTGCCCTGTTCACAAGCCTGGTGTAGTGAAAAGGTTTGCAAATGGCTACATAACGGTCATAGGCCATGGCCATGAGCAGGAAAGCTTCAGCTGCTCCCAGGAAGTGGAGGAAGAAAAGCTGGGCCATGCAAGCATTGTAGCAGATTGTCTTCTGGTGTGAGAAAAAGTCAGCCAACATTTTAGGTGGGGTCACGCAACAGTAACAGATGTCCAAGAATGCCAAATTGGCCAGGAAAAAATACATGGGTGTTCCCAGTTGGGACTCTCCTTGAATTGTGAGAATGATAAGGACGTTGCCTGGGAGAATTATCATATAGAACAGCAGGAAGAAGAAGAAGAGAATCATCTGGACTTTGTGGGTTTGAGAAAATCCTAACAGAACAAACTCTTTAACTACTGTGTTGTTCTCATACTCCATTTGGACTCTGTAAATCCCTGAAAAACAGTAATCAAAGAAAAATGAACAAATACCAGTGTAAATATACTAAAATATTTAATCAACTTCAGGTATACTTAGACTGCCTAATAAGCACATGCTTTGACCATTGCCTAGTTTTAAGGCACTTCTTATGGTGAAATACTTGAAAGCTAGTGATTTAGATTCCCATTAACCTGGGCATTGTACTGGAAATATAAACTGAAAACATCCACACGTCATCAGGTGTTCCACATTTTCTCTACACCCCATGAATGGGCACCAGGATTAAGTGTAAGTCATAAAGTATCAGTCCAGTCTCCTATAGTAAGCTATTTTTTGTGGTTTACAGTGTAACTGTCTATCTGAACTACTCCTGTATACATCCTTTCCAAATGACAAAAGTAGGCCCTTCCAGGGTACTATACAATTCATTCTAATGTAGACAGTCAAACAAGTCTAGATGAATTGCACTCCAATAACTCAGTAAACCTAACAATCACATCCACGGATTATGAAAGAAAGCTAAGTATAGATCACTCATATCTGAAGTGTATTACAATTGAACAATTTAAAATCACTTTACAGTCAATGATATCTGTACAACCAGCCCAAGGAATAAAGAATTCCACCATAATTTTTTTCAATTCAAGCACTTTTTAAAAGAATATATTTTCCTCAATTGTCTTTCAAGGGAGCCGAGATCACATACTGACTTCCATCTTTCCTCAAAGAAATCCCTCAGCAGTGTCTAATTTTCCAAAGAAATCATCAGACCATTGGAACCATGAAGAAAATTCAATTATCTAAATATCTCTCTGAAATTAATCCACCAAGAATTGACTTGAAGAGAGATTTTGAAAACATATTGAGCTTTTCCATGGAATGTGTCAAGTCATTTAAATTTGCATACATTTTGAATGGAATTGTGGATTTTATCTCCTCTCTCACAAAGACAGACATTAAAAAAAAAAAAAGAAAGAAAAAAAAAAAGAAAACAAGAACAGTCAACTTTAGTTAAATAGAAAGACTTGTAAAATAAGTTCTGTCATTCCTCCCAATTCCAGTTCTGTTTCTTCTGAGTCAGAAGAAAGTTACATGAAATTTTGTCTCCCTTTCTTCTCTAATATCTTTCTTTCATTTTGCTGCAAAGATGGTATATTTGTATGCATGACTATGTCTGCCTGTTACTGCATTAATTAAAATAAAATAATGAAATAAAGGAATATAAGGAAGGAAAAAAGAGAGAAAAATACCCTTTAAGACACTTTTTGATGTTTCTGTCAAATATCAAAATTTCTCATCATGCCTTGAAATAAACAAACCAAAACAACAACAACAACAACAACAACAACAAACACATTATTGACATTTTGTGTTTTCTTTATTTCCTCTTTTACTACATGGACAGTTGAAAGGCTCATTGTGCTAGATGTGTGTATAAATAGGTCCATAATTGTCCACTATTTAATTTCTCAGCTACCTGCAAATCCATGCCGACAGGCATCTGGAGCTAAGTGTCTCTTTGCCTCACTTTAAATTTCCTCTCATTGATTTGGTCGGCTCTGGAACTAACCTAACAACCCTTCCCATCCCATCACATGTCAGGAAGATTCCTGTAGGAATCTATTGCTTCACACTGCCGTCCTTTATCTGACCCCACACACCCATCCAATGCAGTAACACTCACCTCTGCTTGCCTATAGATACATTTGTGGTTGCACTTTCATGACTTCACATCTCTATCACCTAGGTTGCTCATCCCTAACTGGTGTAGAAGCAACTGAAGCTACATCTTCTTGTGCCATTTTATGTGCTCTGCTCTACAGTTTGAGATCTAACAGAACTGACAGCACTGAATACTATGTTCAACTGTTTGAATTCTGCTTTACATGTCTACCTCAGACTTGCATTTTTTTCTTTGGACAGATCAAAATTATATATAATCTCTGAATTTATTCCTTGGTTCTGACTGGCATTCTTGAACCTAAATGTCTGTGAAACTGCAGTTCTCACCCTTCTTGTCATCCACCGTTCAAAGCAGAATGTCCTTCCTCCTCAGGCAAGGTTAGCAGTCAACATCCCCATACTGGGAGGAGAACAGTATTGCCTGTAATTCTTTTCTTCCTTATTGGTTGTGATAGTTCATTGATTTGGGGTAATTCTCACTGACATCAATTTTATGCAAGACAGCTAAAACCTGAACACCCCTAATTCTTCTGTCTCTTATCTACTGTTTTCCCAAGTGCTTCCCAGGTACCAACAGATCTCCAGCTACCAAATTCTTAGCTTCTCTCCAAGCCGTGACTTTATTTCTGAAGCAATCCCAGCTTTAAAATCCTACAAAAGCTAAAATGCATAAAAGCTTCAATACATATCTCACTTTCAGGATCTCTGTTGGTAGTCCATCATCTCCGCTTGAAGCTTCTTTCTCTTCCTCTCCCCCACACTCCTATGTTTAGCACTGCTTTGCATGCACCACAGGTTTGGTTCTGTTAAATTCCATGCCCATTTTCAGTGATTTTTTCCCTGTCTGCTTGTCAGCAATAGCACGACAGAATGCAACTGGATTGCCCATGACCTTTGATGCTTCACTCACCTCCTGCTGATAAAGGATGAGTGGTGCATGCCAGAGGATGAAGAAGATTTTGTTTCTTTGCATCCTCTGTATGTTACTTTCTTTGTCTCTTTAAGAGACAACTGGGACTGCAGGTGGTTTCTTGTTCCAAGTGTGGAGGTTACACAATTATAGAAAGCAGCCATTCTTCCAGAGTGCTAACTGAGATGCCCAGGGGTCTTAATAAAAGCCCTAAGGTATGTGATTATTTAAGAGCAGGAACGAGTGATAGTCCTCTGGCTTGACCAAGCTCAGTAGCCTCTCTGTGATGTCGTGAATGTGGGTTCAAGGTAGGCAGCAAACCTCTTGAGAGATTGTGTGGGTGGCAAATAGGTCCCTCAGTGCCTCTCAGAGAGGAATCTCCAATTACCAAGAGCTAAACTTAGCGAGGGATTCAAAGAATAATACGAAGAGGTTCTATAGGTACATTGGCCACAGAAGAAAGACTAAGGGGAGTGTACCACCTCTGACAAATGAAGACAGAGATCTGGTAATGACAGATGTGGAGAAGGCAGAGATACTTGACAATTTCTTTGCCTCGGTGTCTTTACTAATGGTCAGGCTTCTCATATCTCTTGAGTCCCGAATCTCTAGGCAGGGGCTGGGAATTTTCCTGAGGGAATTGGCTGATGTAGTTGTCAAGCCTGTCTCCGTCATATTTGAAAAATCAAGGCACTCAGGCCAAAGTTCCCGGTGACTGGAAAAAGGGAAATATCACTCTCATTTTTATAAAGGGTATAAAGGAAGAGCTGGGGAACTATAGACCAGTAGTTGCTCTCCTCTCCTACTTTTGTAGCCCTTCTCTGGACATGCTCCAAGGTCTCAATGTCCTTCTTGTAGTGAGGAGCCCAACACTGAACACTATTCAAGGTGTGGCCTCACCAGAGCAGAATACAGATCACGTCCCTGGTCCCGCTGGCTACACTATTCCTGATACAAGTGAGGATGCCAGTGGCCTTCTTGGCCACCTGGGCACACTGCTGGCTCATGGTCAAGCAAGCATCAATCAGCACCCTCAGATCCTATTCCTCTGCACATCTTTTGAGCCACTTTGCCCCAAGCCTGTAGCGTTACATTAGGTTGTTGGGACCAAAGTGCAGGACCCGCCACTTAGACTTGTTGAGCCTCATCCCATTGGCCTCTGCCCATTGATCCAACCTGTTCAGGTCCCTCTGCAGGGCCATCCCGCCCTCCAGCAGATTGACATTTCCCCCCAGCTTGGTGTTGTCTACAAACTTACTTGGGGGTGCACTCAATTCCCTCTTCCAAATCATCAGTAAGATATTAAAGACATAATCTGGGTGACTCTTACTGTAATACTGCTGATGTGGCATATAGCAACCATAGTAGTGATGGCATATTGTATTATATAGCAATTAACATAATACAATTCAAATCATTGTTTTTTCTCAACTGAAATTAAATCCCTTTGAGCAAAATATGGGGCTTCCCCATGCTTACGCATTACCATCAAGAGCACCCAGGTACTTGAGCAAAAGCAGTCCCACAAATGGGTTTGCCTTTACCTGAGGCAGGAATAACCCAGACTGTTTTCCCCAGTAAGTTTTTTATACAGGGATATTATCTCCTTCTACGCTGCATAAGAGTTTTGAGTGTGCAAAGACAGTTTGGTTGGCAGATACCCTAGTGTTGAGTAACCAGGTGGCCTTTCCAAGTGTCCATGGTCAGGCCTACCCCTCAAGCAGCCTATCCACGTGCTGGCCTGTATATTCCTGACTCCAAAACTCTAGGGGATGACTTGGGGTCTCCCTTGGTACTTTCTGAAAGATGTCGCAGGTGGGGACATTCTTCCCCAGCTGCAGTGTAGAGCATGTTTTTTAGATTTTTGTCCTTCCTGGACTGGCCCAATGGCTACAGCATGATGAATATCCTGATTAATTTGTACTAAGACTTGTTGTTGGTCAGGGCCCAATTTGAAATTGTTCTTCTTCTGGGTCACTTGATAGAGACAACATACAATCAGACTGTAGTTTGGAATTTGCGTTCTCCAAAAACCCACAAAGTCTAAGAAAGCTTTTCTTAGGCCAAAAAAATCCTAAGAAAGCTGTTTCCTTTTTGCTAGCTGGTGGAGACATAGCTGTTATTTTGTTGATCACATCCACTGGAATTTGACCATATCCAATTTGCCATTTATTTCTAAAAACCGGATCTGCTTTGCAGGTCCCTTGATATCACTTTGGTCTATAGCAAAACCAGCTTTCAGAAGGACTTGGGAGTATTTTCTTCCCTTTCTCAAATACTCCTTCTGCTGTACCGTCCCACTTGATGATGTCATCAATGTATTGCAGGTGCTCTGGAGCTTCCCCCTGTTCCAGTGCAGCCTGGATCAGTCTATGGCAAATGGTAGGGCTGTATTTCCACCCTGGGGCAGTTGATTCCAGGTGTACTAGACACCACTCCAAGTGAAAGCCAAGTGTGGCCTGCACTCTGCTGCCAAAGGGATTGCAAAAAATGTATTAACAATATCAGCTGTTCTTCAGCCCTCTTCAGTCCCACAACAGAAGGGTCTTCTGAGAGACTGGGCAAGGTAGACAGCTGTTTAATTTCCTCTGTCTCCAAGGCAGCTATGCCAAAAGCCCACTAGTACCCTTTGGCATCCTTAAAATACCATACCATGAGGTAGTCTATGACAAAGATGCACCAGAGCCTCCAGACTTGTCACCAAGTGCTTTTGCCACTCAATTCCTGTTAGACTCACCTCAGCCTCCAATGCAACCAGCTGTCCCTGTCACTCCAGTAACAAAGATGGGTTCTGCCCCTTTCTAACTTGATGGCATTAAGTCCATCTAGTGGACACGTGTATTAGTGTCCACTAGAGCCTAATACTTCTGTGGGTCTGATGTGCCAAGCCTTTGTATCCACACAGTCCAATAAACCTGATTGCTCCTTTCCTCTGCCTGGCTGGAGGCAGGGCCCTTCCAATCAGTTGTGGTCACTGTGTTGAAATTCATTACTCACGTCATGTAAATGTGGATCAAATGTCCCTTCATTGAAGCCAGGAGTAAACTCAACTCATCTGTTCTGGAGATCTGCTCACTGGATACTGGAGCAGTCATTTTCTTAGCAGTCCCTTTTTCAGTCCCTTTTTCCATTGTTTTTCCTTGTAATTTGTGTATCTATGTGTTAGTGTTGAGGTAGATTTTCCATTCCACTTCTTCATGTCCTCCCTGTGGTTGCACAGGTAAAACCACAGCATGGCACATGGTGTGTACCCGCTATGTCCTCTCTTGGGCAGAGGAGCACTTGCTCCTAACAGGTGAGACACTGGTTCATATAGATAAGGATTAGGGCATAACTCTTTGATTTGCTGGACCTCTTGGGAAAGTTTCCTCACAGCTGAGACACAGGCCCATAGAGCGGAAGAGAGGCTTTCTTCATACTTCTAAAGTTGGACAGACAATGCATCCACCTTGTGTTCCTCTCCATCTTTCCAGGTTATTAATGCCAATGAGTTGGCGTACAAAAAGAAATGAAAAAGAAGGAAACAAACAAACAAACAAACAAAACCCCATCATTTGGACATGTTGGAATCAATAGTTCATGTATGGGAGTTAGAGACATGAATCCAACCATAAGCTGCTGCCTAGGTCTATTTTGGCTACATCCTGTGAAGCTATGATCTACTAAATGGCACAATTTGACCAGAACGTCTGTACTTTATGAAGGAGACAGGATGGCATGTGTGAGTGAGGTAGACTGTAGCAAAATCAATAGCTGTGTTTCTTAGACACCAAAACCCAGTATTTATTATTAGAGGTGAAATTCTGATTTACGCTAGCTGAAGACCAATCTCACTATCAACCACATAAGTTCCTGTTTGTGTGAGCTATTCATCTGGGTTTGTTTCATGCACATGTGGCATATAGAAACAAGGAGCAGAACAGGTGAATTCAGGGAACATGATATATTGCTGGTAGAGTCTGATGGGTGGGCTCATATAAACAATGTTTAGAATTAATGGATGAATTATTTTGAATGTTTATTTCCTCTTGGAGTGCAATCTGAATCATCTTTAAAAGAGGCAAAAGTAAAATCTGTAGCCATTTGAAAGGCATGTTCCGTTGAAGTGATTCAGGCGGATCACTCTAGTGTTACTGTATTAGAGTAAATAATCTTTTTACAAAATAAAACAAAAAGTCACTTTAGATCTTACCTTGCCAGTTTTGGAAATAAAATTAAAAAAAAAAAAATCAAATTTTCTAACTCATTTCATAGAGGTAAAAGTAGATCAGCTCTCAGAAGCAAAGTTAGCTGAAGCTTAAATGAAGTTTCCTTAACTTTGTTTCTCCAGCGTTTTAATTAGGCTTCCAGTGTTGCACAGGGAAGTTAATTTCCCTGGGCACATCGAAACAACAACAACAAAAAAATGCTAAATATAATTAACCATTTTGCCATTAGTTAGTTGTTGTGAAGATTCTGAAGTCAGGCAAACAATGTACCCTGAGATGGCTTATGTTACCTTTCTCTTTAAAAAGCAAACTAAAAAATTAAAATTTTGTAGGCCAGTCAGCAGAGTTTGCATTTCATTCTGTCAGTGTTCCTCATCCAATTCTTTCTTCCTTCCTTCTTTTCTTCCTTCTCTTCTCTTCTCTTCTCTTCTCTTCTCTTCTCTTCTCTTCTCTTCTCTTCTCTTCTCTTCTCTTCTCTTCTCTTCTCTTCTCTTCTCTTCTCTTCTCTTCTCTTCTCTTCTCTTCTCTTCTCTTCTCTTCTCTTCTCTTCTCTTCTCTTCTCTTCTCTTCTCTTCTCTTCTCTTCTCTTCTCTTCTCTTCTCTTCTCTTCTCTTCTCTTCTCTTCTCTTCTCTTCTCTTCTCTTCTCTTCTCTTCTCTTCTCTTCTCTTCTCTTCTCTTCTCTCTTTCCTTTTCTTTCCTTTTCTTTTTTCTTTTCTTTTCTTTTCTTTTCTTCTCTTTTCTTTTCTTTTCTTTTCTTTTCTTTTCTTTTCTTTTCTTTTCTTTTCTTTTCTTTTCTTTTCTTTTCTTTTCTTTTCTTTTCTTTTCTTTTCTTTTCTTTTCTTTTCTTTTCTTTTCTTTTCTTTTCTTTTCTTTTCTTTTCTTTTCTTTTCTTTTCTTTTCTTTTCTTTTCTTTTCTTTTCTTTTCTTTTCTTTTCTTTTTCAAGGGTGCTCTGTGTTCTAGCCATGTATGTATATTTGTACATATGTATGGTGTGTAGGTTTGCTCTGTGTGTGTGTGCCAACTGGAGATAGATGTTCAGCCTTGGTTCTGGCTGGTCCTGGAGACATGGAGCTGCATCAGCCTCATCTTCATTGCTAACATGATGTATTTATCTGTAATACAAAGAGGTGTCCTATGGAGTTATTTTTTTTTCCCTTCTAAAAAACATCTTGCAGTGCAGCTCAAGCTCACTGCTTAAGACTGGCTGTGTTTATGTTACGATCAGTTAAGCTAGACCTCTCTCAGAGACCAATAAAGCATCTTAAAATGTAATTGTTATTATTACATGCTGAAGTGCCTGAACCATTACCCAGAAGAAGGTTTGAAACATGAATGCCAAAGTGCCATTGTTACATGCAATAAGGTAAGGTCATCTAGGAGTGTTTGAGAGTGCAGCAAAAGCCGGGATAGCTTTACAAATTATTTCTGGTGAAAAAAAAGTCAAAGTTTATGTGGTGTCAACCTTACTGCCAATAGAAAAGAGAAAATGGAGTGAGCTCTCCTCAGAACTGCACCAGTCTTCAGAACATCCTAAAGAGGTTGGATTTGAAGCAAGAGTAATCCCAGATGAGTAATCACAGGAGGTACCGAGGGCAAATTGTACAGGTAACTTAATTGGCAAAGTGAAGATATTTCCTAAGGAGGCAAAAATTTAAAAAAAATCAAGGCGGTGAAGTAACAATAGAAACAACCCTTTCCATTCCCGTACACTAGACAAAGAATAGCTTGTCTCCTAGACTAGGCCTGGAAAAACATGAGCACCAGCTCCCTTACTCCTTTTCTGGTAAATGGATATTACTCCCCTTTTGAAATTGTATCAGCAGCTGTGGTGATTCATCTGACCAGTTTGGGACAACAATAATGAGATAAATTCTGCTTATAGATAACTATCTTGTCCCACTGCTTACAGATAGGAACTGGATGATATGTGTAGACTTAGTCAATTAAATTTTAGGCAGCTATGTTTAAGTGAGATGAATCCTATTATCCTATCTGTCTACATTATGCTACCTAGCAGATCTCATTGCCTGGAAAAAAAAAAAATCTTATTTGTTTGCTTGCATGCTTGCACGCTTGCTCACTCCTAATTAAAGTGTCTAAATGCTTAAATTTATGTGGAATACATCCCCTTCACTCATGCGTTAAAGCAGCCAATCACATACTCAATTATGACAGTTTTACTAAGCAACTACCTGTTGCAGTGCTGCAATCATTGACAAGCCCTTAGCTGAAATTATTCAGAAACTCATCGGAGATAGACATTAAGACATTGTATAGTCTAAGGAGAAAGCAATACTACTGAACTTGATTTCGTTTACTTTGGGGTAAACACCTAAAAGGTCTTTTTAAAGCTGTGCTGTGAAAAGAATTGTTTCGTTGTGTTTAGTGTGAAATCAGTGTAGACAACTAGCTAAGGTGAATCTTGTAAATTTCAACTATCAAAATTTGGATAGACAATTTGCATCTTTAAAGAGAAGGGTAAAACCCTGAGACTAGCTCTTTTATACTGAGCATGCAGACTGAAGAAACACTTCTGGTTTTCCAAAAGGTACAAGTAACACTGAGAACACATACCTTGCAGATTCTACAATATTTTAAAGCCCCTGAAGATTTTTTTTTTTTTTTTTTTATTTTAGTGTATGTCACATGAAAGCGAAGTGTTATCTGCAACAATCTTTTTACCCACTAGCAGGAAGCTTGAGCCTCCACCAAACTGCACAAGGAATAACAGACATGTTTAGAATACAACTGGCTCTTGTGTATTTGAAGAATCCATACCTCACGTCATCTTTGCTGATTTCAAAGTTAGCTATCCCAAGAAGTTTCCCATCACAGCTCTTCATCATCCATACCACAGACAAGGATTCAGGCCACTTTTGGAGAAGAAGAAACTCCAGAATCTGCTAGGTATGTCATGTTACCTGCCTCTTGACATGTGAAAAAGGATCAAATTATTTCTCTAACTTTTCTGAGGTCTTCTTGGTGTGATTAAAAAAGTAGCTATATTGCAATATGGGAAATAAATACAGCAGGTCTGCAGTTGCATGCAGAGTCATTAGAATGAGGGAATAAATGAGGAAGATGAAGAAGGGAGGAAGGGAAAAAGGGAGGAAGGGAAGAAGGGAGGAAGGAAGGGAGGGAGGAAGGAAAAAAGGAATGAAGGAGGAAAGGAGGGAAAGAAGGAAGGAGGACACATCTGTAGAAATTCAACTTGAATCCCACACATAGACTGAACATTTGGAACATGGACAGCTGAAGGAATAAGTTTTCTTTTACGGAGAGTATTTTGATACTCTAGTTTTTGTTTGAATTTACTGACCAAAGCCCAACGATGGAATTCAGCTGACTAAACACCTATATCTATGCTATATGAGATCTCCTGGTGATACACAGCAGCTGTCTCTAGAACAGCAGGATGCCAAGGTTTTACATAGATACTATGTCACATCTCCCAGTTCTGTGATTATATCTGGATTACCTAGGGATATCTAAAATGACACTGAGCACTTACATTTAGTCAAATCATGCCCACCTACTTTAACTATAGCGAAAGCTTAGAAGTGTAGTTTACATGAAGATGGATAAAATGCAGATATGCAAATTTAGGTGCCAAAATTCCGAATTGAAACCTGCATTTAGAGTCAAATGACATGAATCCTATGGCTGATCATTTTCAAGGATGTACTGGAAGACTTTGTAGGAAGAGGACTTCTAGAGATTAAAACTGCAGTGCAAGAAAAGCTAAAGAAATACAATGGCCTATCACATTTGAGGCAGAACAATAGAATAGCTAATAGACTACTCTTAGTAAGTATATTTATGAATAATAACTACTTCACCTAATCTTCTCTCTGTTGGTTGCATCCTATAGGGTAGTAATGGAGCTGGAGAATTGCACCACCACTGTGAAAAATATTTTCTTTGTTGGTTTTACTGAAAGTGCCATGTTACAGTATGTACTTTTTGCAACTTTCCTCATAATTTACACAATGACTTGGCTTGGAAATGTCACTATCATCACCACAGTAATCATAGATCAAGAGCTTCACAAGCCTATGTACTTTTTTCTAGGAAATTTAGCCCTCATAGACCTCAGTGAATCCTCAGTGACTCTGCCCAAGATGCTATGGGACTTCCTGTCTGAGTATAAGTCCATTAGTTTTGGAGGATGCATTGCACAGATTTTCTTCTTCCATTTCACAGGAGGTGCTGTGGTTGTCATCCTCACAGTGATGACTCTGGATCGGTATGTGGCTGTTCATAAACCTTTGCAGTACTTAAATATCATGAATCACAATGTTTGCCTTGGCCTGGTTGCAGGAGCATGGATAGGGGGATTTGTTCATTCTATTGTGCAGGTAGCACTGATCATTCAGTTGCCATTCTGTGGACCAAATTTACTAGACAATTTCTACTGCGATTTCCCACAGGTAATCAAACTAGCCTGTACAGATATCTATGCGGTTGAGTTGCTCATGGTTTCCAACAGCGGACTGCTTATGATCCTCATATTTATTGTCCTGATTGTGTCACATGTTGTCATCTTGGTCAAAATCAGGGCACATATCACACAAGGGAAGCACAAAGCCTTTTCCACTTGTGGAGCCCAAGTTGCAGTGGTGAGCATCCATTTTGTACCCTGCATCTTCATCTATGCATGGCCATTCAAAAAGTTTGTGGCGGACAAAGCCATGTCGTCTCTTTATACTATCATCACCCCAATGCTGAATCCCATAATCTACACATTAAGGAACACAGAGATGAAGAATGCCATCAAGAAATTTCTCAACAATGTCTTTCTCAGAATGAGAAATTCACAACTGTCATTCCTTTCTTAGATGGTTGTTTTCTTTTACAGAGAAATGTAAAAGCGAAGTTAGATAATGTGTTAATAACTGATTTTTGCTTTAGAAGAAGAATCATAGAATCATAGAAAGAAATTTAAATAATTGATGCAAGACTAAGATGCTGTCTCTGAAGGTAACAGCTGCTTGGAAATCAAAGTGGTTGTAGACTAATAAAGCAATGAACCTGTATGAAAACAGAAAATCAACAACACCAATTAAACCACTGAAAACATCCCTTGTCCATTACAGTAGTTCATTTTACTAAGGGTCCAGTTATTTTTTAAGTTTCTATTTTTTAAAAAATTCTAGGGAACTTATATACGGTTGTTCCAGATTTATTTTTGTTTGTTTCTTTTTTTTCGTTTTGATTTTCTTTTCATATGGACAGTTGTGATCAGGTGAAAAAATGCAGAACATAAGACTTGACAATAAGCATGAAAATATTTTTGATTGTTTTTGAAAGCATATTCTATTTCAAAATTTTCAAAATCTCCAAACTTTCTTTTAAGAAATATTCTTTGTTCAGATCAATGCATTGCATGAAATATTGGTAATTTATCGTTATCAGAATAATATAGTAGTCCAGGAAATTAAGGAGTGATGAACACAGAACAAAGCTATTGCATAAGAATGGGAAAGTCTTACTCATTTAATATACAGGTATTTACCGCAATTTAGTTTAGTTTAATTTAGTTTATGCCACTGTGTTCCATCACAGAAGAGGCAAAGGTTCATCACAGACTTATTCAGATTTTAGGATTTTTCGCTGGGTACTTGGAGACCTGGACAGCCAGTGTGCTGTGGTTTAACCCAGCCAGCAGCTAAGTACCACACAGATAAAACTCATGGGTTGAGATAAAGACAGTTTAATAGGAAAGAAAATGGGGGAGAGGGGGAAGAATACAAAAAACAAGTGATACGCAACACAGTTTCTCGCTAACACCCAACTCATGCCAAACCTGTCCCCAGATAATGGTAGCCCCCTTGGTCAACTCCCTGCAGTTTTATTGCTCAGTGTGGTGTCATATGGTATGGAACACTCCTCTGCTCAGTTTGGGTCAGCTGTCCTGGCTGCGTCCCCTCACAATTTCTTGTGGATTCTAAACTTCCTCACTACCAGGGCAGTATGAGAAGCTGAAAAGCCCTTGGCTTAGGGTAAGAACTGCTTAGCCACAACTGAAACACCAGTGTCTTACCAGCATTATTTTCCTCCTACATCCAAAACATGGCACCATAGCAGCCACTATGAAGAAAATTAATTCTGTCCTAGCCAAAACCAGGGCAATATCCACCTCTTATTCTATACCATTTATGTCATGGTCAGGTGTCACAGTTTCCAAAACATTCTCATTAATCATCACTGCCTTTCCAGCCTTTTGATATATACACACAGATATCCCTTGGTCTACGACCTATCCCTCTGTGGTTCAGCCCTCTATGCAAGGGCTGTAGCTTTCATGACTTTGGGCTCCATCAGACATAATGGTCTTTCAGGGTAGAAGAGGTGGTGTGTGGTGTTAAATTTTTGCATGCAGAGACCAGCTCTGGTGCAATACTACGATACTTCTCCAGCTGTATCATTGCTGCACTTTACTTCCATCAAAATTCATTCTTCTTTGGTTTGCTCTTGCCTGAGGCAGGAATAACCAAGACTGTCTTTGGCAGCATGTAGTTTGTTGTTGTTGTTTGTTTGCTTGTTTTGTTTTTATGTGCATTACAGGGACTTTATCCCATTCTACGTTAAATAAAACTTTGACTGGGCAGGGTCAGATCAACCGGCAGATTTCCTAGCGTTGACTGAGCAGGTGGCTTTTTCCAAATGCATATTCCAGTGTCTGAATGTCCCAGCACCCATTGCTCTTAGTGTAGTCTTTAACAGTCCATTGTATTTTTCCATTTTTTCCAGAGGCTTGTGCATGACAGGGGATGTGATATACCCACTCAATGCCGTAATCTTTGATACTGGTGTCTTTGAGGTTGTTTCAGAAATGAATTCTGATGTCTCAGTTCTTTCTGGGGGTAACATGTCATTGTAAAACTTGCCTTTCAAGTTTTTTTTTGCCTGGGAAGGGAAGGGAAGGGAAGGGAAGGGAAGGGAAGGGAAGGGAAGGGAAGGGAAGGGAAGGGAAGGGAAGGGAAGGGAAGGGAAGGGAAGGGAAGGGAAGGGAAGGGAAGGGAAGGGAAGGGAAGGGAAGGGAAGGGAAGGGAAGGGAAGGGAAGGGAAGGGAAGGGAAGGGAAGGGAAGGGAAGGGAGGGGAGGGGAGGGGAGGGGAGGGGAGGGGAGGGGACGGGAGGGGAGGATTCAAAGCTAAAAAGTAGGTAAGACTGAAGATTCAAAATAATTAGCTAGAAATGAATGAAATGTCAGCTACAGCCCCTAAAAGCATCCAGTCCAAATAGACAAAGACAGCAGACTAGATCAGTGGTTAAGGTAGGGCTAAAACAAAGCTTTCTCTCCCATAGTTATATCACTTGAATCACACATCTTTTGATGTTTTCAGCTATTTTTCACACCCTCTTGGTTAACAATGATCATCAACTCTTTCAGGATGCACAATTCATAGCATTAAACATGTAAAACATGATATGCTTAAGTCTGAAGAAGTCACTCTGATCCCCCTTTACAGACAAGTAAGAGAAGTTTGCCACTCAAAATAGCATTTAATCTACTATTAGAAGTATGGAATTGGCTCGCTCCCTCCCATTGTCTACAGAGGGAGCCTCAAGTTCAGATCAACCAACTTCTACAGTTCCAAAGTTATCTGAAATAGATCCCACCCAAAAGGGAAATAGGGATTTCAAGAGAGTCTACTTAAACTCGGAGTAAATGATGACTCAGAGGTAGTTCAGATGTTCTCTTGGCCAAGAAACAAACCAAACCAAACCAAACCAAACCAACAGCTTTGTGAGGGGACACTGCAATGTAAGCTGGCTGTAGGTATCATCGGTCCAATGCTGTCTGTAACGTAAGAAGAAAAAAAAAAAGGAAATTCTTCTAGTGAAAATCACCTAACCCGTTTTGGAGACACTGTACGGCAGGGCTGCCGAAGGTAAGACACTTACTTCAAAATGCCTATTGTTATTATACAAAGGAAGTACTAAGGAAGTACTAAGACCAAAAAGAAGTATTAAGACCAAAACTTTTAAGTCCTCATAGTTACTAAAAAAGAAGTACACAAAGTAAGAATTGTTCTTCACAGGTGTTTTTCATCAGGTAATAAAACACTAACCTATCAGTAAAGCAATGACTGCCATGAATTTAATTAACTTTAATTAAAAGCTAAACCAAGGCAATAGGTTAAAACTTTGTACCAAGGCAATAGGTTAAAACTTTGTAAATGATCAAAGAGCTTAGGCAGATTCTACTTCAGCTACTTGGACCTCAAAAGTTAAGAAAAGTATTGTAAATACGAGTCCTTACAGTCTAAGGGTAACTTTTAATGTTCTTCTCTATTCTGAGTAGGCTATATTGAGGTCTCTCTCAAAACTGGAACTTCAGTAATGTACTATTCTTTCATTTCCATGCCAATAGAAACAATGAAAACCACAAAGATTCCCTTCAAATACATTAGATTTTTAAATGCCTGAAGATGTTAAGAGTTCCCTTATTTTATATATAAATTAAAATCATCTGTGGCTCCCACGTCCACAACTTTGACTTCCTTGTTCATGTTAGAAAACCCACAGACAAAAGGGCAGCAAAAGGGTAAGATACAGCAGACAGAGAAATTGGATTAAGTATTTACAAAAGGTGGCTGAATCATGACAGGGTTGTGAGCATTGCTCTTGTTTTGATAATGTATTATTCCCTTTTGTTGTGATCTCTTGACAAGGTCCCTATATGTATTGTGGAAAATGTACTTCCGCACCACTCTCTCCATATAAGGATACACTTCTGCCACCAAAGAACATTTTGTGCCTTGAGATTCACTAGTGTAGTCCAATGTTGGGTTCCCCCCTAGGTAACAGAACTTGAGCCTGGAGAATGCAGAGTTAATGACCATTTGTTCTGCTGTGGCAGTCTTATCTCTTCTCTCTCTTTCTCTCAGTTTCCCCTTCTGGGCAGTAACAAAACATGAAGCTGCCACAATTGGCACAGTGCTGCATAGTGCTCCATCTGCATCACACACATAGAGGCACTCTTCAGGATAATGAATCAATGTGACTAATGAGGCAGACAGCACTGAACTTCACTCTTTATGCCGTATTGGTGTTCTCTGTGGGTATCTTTATTATCCCTTCTTTCGTTAACAGAAAAAATAGACAAAGGCTACTTGGTTTTGCTTTGTTGTATTCATTTTCTTTCTTTCTTTCTTTCTTTCTTTCTTTCTTTCTTTCTTTCTTTCTTTCTTTCTTTCTTTCTTTCTTTCTTTCTTTCTTTCTTTCTTTCTTTCTTTCTTTCTTTCTTTCTTTCTTTCTTTCTTTCTTTCTTTCTTTCTTTCTCTCTTTCTTTCTTTCTTTCTTTCTTTCTTTCTTTCTTTCTTTCTTTCTTTCTTTCTTTCTTTCTTTCGTCAGTGTTTTCGTTGCCAGCTGGGCTTTGTCTTTAGTGCAGGGAATTCCCATGGAACCATTTGGGACCACTAACCTGACATCTGGGGGAGCACATGTTCTTGGCAATTAACCCTACGCCTGTAATGAAGCAAACCCTTAAATACCGACTACTAATAGTTGTATGTTTGGGTCAGCCTCCCACGCTATGAAACTTAGTGAACACCAGTGTTACACTCTTACAGCACACACAGCAATTGCCTTCTTTGTTCAGCAAAGCCATCTCCAGAGTGGTAACCCTCAATCCAATGCCTCCCCAGGGATTCCCAGAGGCTCCTTGCTTCAGTAACTGGCTGAAATGCTCTGATCTCATTGCAGTGACTACTCCTCTGACACCCTGTCCATTTGATTCCTCCCAGATGAAGTCAGCAGAAAGACCAGAACTAGGAAACCATACTCTTCTGACAGAATTTGTCCTCTCTGGATTGTCTAACCACCCAGAACTGCAGAACCTGCTGTTCTTCACATTCTGCTTGATTTATACATTCACTATCACTGGAAATCTTCTCTTCTTCATTGCCACAGTGCATCCCAACCTCCACATGCCCATGTACTTCTTCCTCCGGGTCTTATCCTTCCTGGATGTTTCTACAGCATCCATTGTTGTTCCCAAGATGTTAGTAAACTTCCTGTCAGAGGAGAGGAGAATTTCCTACATGGGCTGTGCCACACAACTCTACTTTGTGATTTTCTTAGGAGCTACCGAATGCTACCTGTTGGCAGCCATGGCCTATGACCGCTATGTGGCCATATGCAACCCCCTTAGATATGCAATCATCATGAACAGCAGAGCTTGTTTTTTCCTAGTCCTGCTGTCATGTGCTAGTGGTAATGTTGTGTCTGTGGTGCAGACAGTTTGGGTGTTCACATTGCCATTTTGTGGGCCCAACAAGATTAACTACTTCTTCTGTGATATTCCACCAATCATTATGCTCTCCTGCACTGACACCTCCTTCTATGAGAAGCAGATAATTACAGCCACAGTGCTGGTCATCTTTACACCATTTTGTCTCATCCTGGTATCCTATGCCTGCATCATCTCCAGCATTCTGAAGATTTCCTCTGCAGAGGGAAGATGCAAGACTTTCTCCACCTGCTTTTCACACCTTATTGTAGTAACACTATATTATGGTAGTGGGACCTTGATTTACTTACAGCCCAAGTCCAGTAATTCACAAGAAACTAAGAAAATCGTAGCTCTCTTTTACACAGTCATAATTCCTACATTAAATCCCTTCATTTACAGCCTGAGGAACAAAGAAGTGAAAGGAGCACTAGTCAAAATTATAGCTGAGCTGAGTAAGATATAAACTTATGCTGCTTGAAAGGAATCTTTCTTCTCCTCTGCATATTTGGATTGTATGTTTCTTTTATGTTCAACTGTTTTTAAATGTCCTGACAACTTGAAACACTAGGAAATTGGATGTATCTCAAAGTGCACTTAGGAACTTTTTGTTTCTTTTGTCCAGTATGAGTATATATGAAACTTACTAATTCAGTATTCATAATGCATCACCTTGTATCAGATGCTAGAGATGAAGATTTCTCTCTCTCTCTTTTTTTTTTTTTTTTTTTTTTTTGAAATTTATGCCTTGCTTTATGAAAGAAATATTCTTTATTTCATAGACAAACAAAAATTCTCCACCCCCCACATGCTCCCAACATCTTGTAATAGATCATACAATCATTCAGGTTGGAAAAGACCTCTAAGATCATCTAGTCCAACCTTTAACTTAGTACTAAAGTCCACCACTAAACCATGCTACTGAGGTTTGTATCTACACTTTTCTTGAAGACCTCCAAGGATGGTGACTCAACCACTTTCCTGGGTAGCCTATTCCAATGATGCACAACCCTTGCAGTAGGTAAATTTCTCCTAATATCCAATGTAAACCTTCCCTAGCACAGCTTGAGTTCATTTCCCCTCATCTTACCACTTGGGGCTTGGGTAATGAGCATTGCATTATTTGACAGGGGAGGAAAGGGAAGAGAAGAAGAAAAAACAATACTTGTTTTGAGAAGAGAAAAGAGAAGAGAAGAGAAGAGAAGAGAAGAGAAGAGAAGAGAAGAGAAGAGAAGAGAAGAGAAGAGAAGAGAAGAGAAGAGAAGAGAAGAGAAGAGAAGAGAAGAGAAGAGAAGAGAAGAGAAGAGAAGAGAAGAGAAGAGAAGAGAAGAGAAGAGAAGAGAAGAAACACAGTAAAGTCACTGTAGCAGAGACTGCAATGCGTCTTAGACAATTATCTTGCTACCCAGGCCATACCGTCATTTGTATTTTGCATCTTGCTACCCAGGCCATACTGTCATTTGTATTTTGCATCTCTCTGCTGCTTGTTCTTTATGCCATGGATAATAGCTTTTGGCAAAGTGACTGAGAGGTTTGTAGAAGCAATTGCAGATATGTGACTCCAGGACATTAGAGTATTCATTCAGGAGGAGGGAAGAAAACAGCCCTAGCTTTCTCAGAGGGGGAAGGAAACTGGAATCAGTCTCATCCATGGTCAATGAATGCTCTAAGTCCATAAGTGATGACTGTATATGCCATTTTACCTGGTAAATCAGGGCATCTTGGCCAGATTTCCCATAATTCTTCTGCCTCATATTTTTGTACAGCACACAAAGTTTCTCTTTGAACAAACTCCAGAAACCAAGACACATCGTTTAGTCTTCCAAGAGTAAGTAATGTGTTATTTCCAAGAGCAAAATGTATTATTTGATTGATTTACCTAAGCACAAAAAGTACCGTAACGGGAAAGAAGAAACCTCTGTTGGGATTCATCTCCTCTGAGCTTTGTGTGTTGCCTTGTAGGGACGAATATTAGAGACAAGCATGATTGTAGGTCTATAAGCTGCCACGTTTAGCAGTACAGATATTGTTGATCACCTGGTCAAAGCTAAGGGTTTTAAACTGACCCTAACTCATGGGACTGCATGGGGAAGCTGATGTGTCAGAGCTGATGTGTGGAGACATTACAGATTGCCACTCCGCAGAGGCAGCTGCCAGAAACTCCAACAAATGGAATAGAACCTTACATGCTCCTCCCAGGTGGGTCACAGATTTGAGTTGTTATATTACCTTATATACACCTTATCAGCTTATTCTACCAATATCTGGCCCACCAATAATCATAGGATCTTGTCATGGTCCTCTTCTTGGGTCACTTTTTTCAGGTATATTTAGCCAGTGTTGAGAGTCTGCTAGCAAAAAGATGTTGTTTAAAAGAATAAAACAATTGTTTATTGTTTATTGTTTAATGCATACAAAAGATTACTGGAATGTACCAAGCTCTAAGGCTAAGCATTTGTGTGTTTTTCACGTCTGGCAAAGCACCCAAAGAGCCTTGGATGGCCAAGCAGGAATCCGTCAGGAAGGGAAGTAGAAGTCCCATAAATCCTGATGGCAGCTGCAAAGGTGTCTGAGTCATCAAGAGATGTGTGGGACTGCAATGCTTACTAGCATTTAAACAGAGAATTACTGAAGTTGGAAGGAAGCTCTTAAGATCTCTAGTCCAACTCACTCACTCAAAGCAAGTCAACTACAGCAGTATGCTGAGGGTCTTGCCTAGTTCAGTTCTGAACATCTTCAAGGATGGAGACACCACAGCACCTCTTGGCAACCTGTTCCATTGTTTGACTACCTCTGAAGTTAGAATGTTTTTCTTACATGTAATCAGAATTTCCTGTATTTTACCTTGTTCCCATTGCCTCTCATCCTGTCACTGGATGCCAATGAGTAGAGTACAGCTCCATCTGCTATGATCCATATTATTTACTTTTTTGTCATTCAGTTGTATGCACTCAACATAGCCCAAATGCTCGATCATGGATGAAGTTCATACATTGCAACTGCAAGCCCAGCAGCAGAACTTCTGTATGGTGCATCTAGTGGGGAATTAAAATCTCTTTCCCACAGCTCAGAAACAGAAAGCCAACAGAAAGTATGGTACAAACACCATCTTAAAATGATGAACCCTGTCCGTCATTTTCAGTGCCAACTTACTATTTCCTTGGCAGCAAGAATCCACTGCTGCAGGATGGGAGCAACTTAGCGCACTTTGGTGACTCCAGCCCTCAATTAAAATAGACTTTGCCTTGGGGAACAACGAGGCCTAAGTGGTCCTCAAAACAGTACCCCACCTCTGGATATAGGCTCACCCATTACCGAACCATTTCCAGCTTTGGCAATCAATTCTCTGTGGGTGTGTGCCTTCAAGCAAGCTCAGCAATGTCTACAAGAAAGATCCAAGATGCCCATGTCTTCTTCAAGGCTTCTTCACTGCTCCAAAATTGGCTCCCTACCTGTATCCTGTTGGACCCAATGAGGCATGTTGGCAAAGCAAAAGGTGTAGTGGGTTTAGGTGGCAAGGTTTTGGTAGCAGGGGGGCCATAGGAGTGGTTTCTGTGAGAAGGATCTAGAAGCTGCCCCATGTTTGGTAAGGGCCCCACTGCTGACCAGAGCTGAGTCAATAAGTGATGTTGTTTTGCATCTCTGTGAGAGCATATATAAGACAGGGAAAAAAAAAAAAAACACTGCACCACACAGCAGCTGGGAGAGTGAGAGGAATGAGGAACAGCCTTGCAGGCACCAAGGTCAGTGAAGAAGGAGGGGGAGAGGTGCTCCAGGTGCCGGAGCAGAAGTCCCCTGTGGCCTGTGGTGAAGACCATGGTGAAGCAGGATGTCCCCCTGCAGTCCATGGAGTACCACGGTGGAGCAGGGTTCCAAGCTGCAGCCCATGGAGGAGACCATGGTGGAGCAGGTGGACCTGCACCAATGGAGGCTGCCACCCGTGGAAGACCCCTGTTGGAGCAGATTCCGGGCCGGACCTGTAGCCCGTGGAGAGGAGACCACGCAGGAGCAGGTGACCTGGCAGGAGCTGCTGCCCGTAGGGGAGCCAGGTTGGAGCAGTTTTCTTCCGAGGGATGGACCCCGTGGTGCGGACCCATATTTGGAGCACTTCTGGAAGAGCTGCTGCCTATCGGAAGCCCATGCTGGATCAGTTCATCAAGGACTGTATCCCGTGGGTGGGACCCCACAGTACAGGGGACGAGAGTGACCGAGAAGGAGCGGCAGAGAAGTGCTGTAGACTGACCATAACCCTCATTCCCCCGTTCCCCTGCGCCGCTTGGGGGAAGGAGGTGGAAGGGGGGGGGGGGGGGGGGGGGAAGGTGCTTTTGGTTTCTTTCCTTTGTTTCTCACTTCTCTAGCTTGTTAGTAATAGGCAAAAAATCTTACTATCTCCTTATGCCAAGTCTGTTTTGCCCGTTACAATAATTATTGAGTGATTTTCTCATCCTTATCTCAACCTTTGAGCTCTTTTCACATATTTTCTTCCCATTCCTCTTTGAGGAGTGGGAGTGGGAGAGCGGCTGTGGTGGAGCTCGGCTGCCCACTCGAGCGGAGCCATGACAAATATGCAGTTCCATTGCAAAACAGCACTGAAGATGTTTAGCATGTCAGTTATCAAATGCATAAGGATTTGCAAAATGGTTCTCTGTTGTGGCAAGCTGCGCATCTGCCTGTCTCTGTGTGTGTGTTGACAACAAAACCTTTGTTTTCATAGTGTTTGGATACTCCTTACCACTGATCTGGCAAGCAAACATGCGTAAGCCAAAATCCATGGAGTACTAGCTTAAGCACATCTACATACCACAACGAAGATGCCTGAATTCCAACTGGAACTCGTTCAAAAGAAATTATTCTGAGTTTAATGAAATAGCATTTTTCCTGTAGTGCTATTCTTGATTTACCAACCTGGTTACACATAATCACACAGAATTGTTTATGTTTGACAGGCTCTCTTGAGATCATGTAATCCAACCCACTGCATAAACGGGGTCAGCTCAAACAAGCTGTCCAGAACCTTGTCTGATTGGGGTTTCAGTATCTCCACAGATGGAGAGTCCACAGGTTGTCTGGGCAACCTGTTTCCGTGTCTGACCAACCTCTCACTAAAACATTTTTTCTTGAGCTCAGATTCAATTTCCTAATTCTTTAAACTCGGTCTGAACACGAGAAAACACAGGAAAACACTAGTAAATTAAACACAGGACAGCTCTGAGGACTTTGACATTTTTTAATATCACAGGCATACTCGCCTAATGCCAGGATGTTATAGGCAATATTATTTGACTGGGACTATTCAGTGCACCATGGGACAAAGTCAAATACTTCTGCTATTGTGAACAACCTATAGGTCAGATATTTAATATTTGATCAGTTTTAAATTTTATACACAAGAAATGCAGAAAAATGAGCAGGTGAGAAATACGGAGTCATAAATTCATTATTCTGCACAGAAGAGAAAACAATCAAACAAACACAAAAACTACCTTTGCATTCAGAACTTGTTTGTATGAGAGGAAGATAGAAGCCGTTGTATCTCTTGCAAAATTCTCTTACTATTATTGGACACATTCAGCTTTGCTTTTGCAAGGAGATCTTTGATTTTAGTCTCGGAGTAGGACATGTTAAAAGTAGAGAAATTACTTCTGTATTCTTCAATTTTATCTAGAAAACAGAAAACACTGTGTAAGTAAATGCCAAATATAAAGCTACAAGATCATCGAAGAAAAGCATGGACTTGTGGAAAATATTAATCCCTGAAGACCCACAAGTTTCACATAAAAATTTTTTATCACATTAAGATAATGCTGGAGCCAGCAACATGAGAAAGCAGAAGTTCAATCACAATTTCAGAGGTACTTATTCGATCACCAGCTTTATCAGTTATCTAAGAGAGAGAGATAAATCTGCAACAACCTGTTCCTCATCAGTAACTATAAGGGAAACAGTAATAAATATCCCCAATTTGGATAGTCTAGCTTCTAAATGTGATATCTCCTCAACTTCTTTTTAATGGGAGGTCCGCAATTTAATTAAAATGATCACAGAATCACAGAGTGGCCGAGGTTGCAATGAACCTCTGAAGACCATTTAGTCCAACCCCCCTGCTGAGCAAGATCACCTAGAGCACACTGCACAGGATGGCATCCAGGTAGTTTTTAAATATTTCCAGAGAAGGAGATTCCACAACCTCTCTGGGCAACCTGTTCCAACGCTCTCTCACCTTCACAGTAAAGAAGTGCCCCCTCATATTCAGACGGAACCTCCTGTTCTTCAGTTTGTGCCTGTTGCCTCTTGTCCTGTCACTGGGCACAACTGAAAAGAGACCGTCTCCATCCTCATTAAACCCTTTCCTCAGGTATTTATATACGTTATTGAGGTCTCCTCTCAGTCTTCTCTTTTCCAGGCTAAGCAAGCCACATTCTCTCAGCCTGTCCTCATATGACAGGTACTCCAGTCCTCTAATCATCTTTGTAGCCCTTCTCTGAACTCACTTCAGTAGTTCTATGTTCCTTTTGTACTGGGGAGCCCAGAACTGGACATAATATTCCAGGTTTGGCCTCACCAGGGCTGAGTAGAGGGGGACGATCACCTCCCTTGACCTGTTGGCAACACTTCTGAATGCAGCCCAGGATAGCATTGGCCTTCTTGGCCACAAGGGCGCATTACAGAATCACAGAATCACAGAATTTCTAGGTTGGAAGAGACCTCAAGATCATCGAGTCCAACCTCTGACCTAACACTAGCAGTCCCCACTAAACCATATCCCTAAGCTCTATATCTAAACATCTTTTGAAGACTTCCAGGGATGGTGACTCCACCACCTCCCTGGGCAGCCTGTTCCAATGTCTAACAACCCTTTCGGTAAAGAAGTTCTTCCTAACATCCAACCTAAACCTCCCCTGGCGCAACTTTAGCCCATTCCCCCTCGTCCTGTCTCCAGGCACGTGGGAGAACAGGCCAACCCCCACCTCACTACAGCCTCCTTTAAGGTATCTGTAGAGAGCAATAAGGTCACCCCTGAGCCTCCTCTTCTCCAGGCTGAACAAGCCCAGCTCCTTCAGCCGCTCCTCATAGGACTTGTTCTCCAGGCCCCTCACCAGCTTCGTTGCCCTTCTCTGGACCCGCTCAAGCACCTCGATGTCCTTCTTGTAGCGAGGGGCCCAAAACTGAACACAGTACTCGAGGTGCGGCCTCACCAGAGCCGAGTACAGGGGGACGATCACCTCCCTAGCCCTGCTGGTCACACTGTTTCTGATACAAGCCAGGATGCCGTTGGCCTTCTTGGCCACCTGAGCACACTGCTGGCTCATATTCAGCCAGCTATCAACCATCACTCCCAGGTCCTTCTCTGCCTGGCAGCTCTCCAACCACTCCTCTCCCAGCCTGTAGCTCTGCTTGGGGTTATTGCACCCCAGGTGGAGGACCCGGCACTTGGCCTTGTTAAACTTCATGCAGTTGACCTCAGCCCATCGGTGCAGCCTATCCAGATCCTCCTGCAGAGCCTTCCTACCCTTGAGCAGATTGACACAAGCACCTAACTTGGTGTCATCTGCAAACTTACTGAGGGTGCACTCAATGCCCTCATCCAGATCATTGATGAAGATATTAAAGGGCACCGGCCCCAGCACCGAGCCCCGGGGAATGCCACTAGTGACTGGCCTCCAGCTGGACTTGAGTCCATTTACCACAACTCTTTGGGCCCGGCCATCCAGCCAGTTTCTAACCCAACAAAGCGTGCGCCAGTCCAAGCAAAGAGCAGTCAGTTTCTTGAGGAGAATGCTGTGGGAGATGGTGTTAAAAGCCTTGCTGAAGTCAAGGTAGACCACATCCACAGCCTTTCCCTCATCCACCCAGTGTGTCACTTTGTCATATAAGGAGATCAGGTTCATCAAGCAGGACCTGCCTTTCATAAACCCATGCTGACTGGGCCTGATCGCCTGCTTGCCCTGCAAGTGCTGCGTGATGACTCTCAAGAGAATCTGCTCCATGAGCTTCCCTGGCACTGAGGTCAAACTGACAGGCCTGTAGTTTCCCCAATCTGCCCTCCGGCCCTTCTTGTAGATGGGCGTCACATTTGCTAGCCGCCAGTCAACTGGGACCTCCCCCGATAGCCAGGGCTGTTGGTAAATGATGGTAAGCGACTTGGCCAGCTCCTCTGCCAGTTCTCTCAGTACTCTTGGGTGAATCCCATCCTGCCCCATCAACTTGTATGCATCCAAGTGCTGTAGTAGGTCAACAACCAGTTCTTCGTGGATAGTGAGGGCCACATCCTGCTCCCCATCCCCTTCCACCAGCTCAGGGTACTGGGTATCCAGAGAACAACCGGTATTGCCGCTAAAGACTGAGGCAAAGAAGGCATTAAGCACCTCCACCTTTTCCTCATCTCTTGTAACTAAGTTTCCCCCCCGCATCCAGTAAAGGATGGAGATTCTCCTTAGTCCTCCTTTTTGTGTTGATGTATTTATAAAAACATTTTTTGTTATCTTTAACGGCAGTAGCCAGATTGATCTCCAGATGATCTTTGGCCTTTCTAATTTTGTCCCTGCACAGCCTCACAACATCCTTATAGTCCTCCTGAGTTGCCTGCTCTCTTTTCCAAAGATTATAAACCCTCTTTTTTCTCCTAAGCTCCTATGTATATATTGATCAAAGTGGAAGGATAAAGTGGAAGGATAGCTACGGATTTAAATGAAATTTGGAAACAGATGTAGATTTTACAAAGAGTACAAAGGAACAACACTTCTTTAGGTTTCTCCAAGGTCTGGAAATGGCTTACTTTCTGGTTTCCAGACTTGGGAATTTGGTTCTGAAAAGTGATTGAGTTAGTGGTAACCAGGGAAATTCTGTTTGTATGTATATATGTCATAATCCAATGTTGTGTAAGCTGCTGTAGCCAAATACTCAGAAAAAGGGATAGACAGTCATTTGAAACTCTAGTGGAGATGAAGGGGAAATCCAACATGACAAACAAAGAAGATTTCCTGAGAACTCTTGAACAATTAAGAAGAAACAGAAATAAGAAGTGAGACTTGAATAAAATAGAAGCTAATACTCTTCATTCTGGTCTCAAATAGAAGTATAGTGATAGTGAATTATATAAGTAAGAGTTGGTGGAATTTCACAGAGAAGGAAGCATGATGATCAAAGGTTAGTCACAGAACGTTAGGCCCTAAATATGCAACCAAGGATATCCTGGCTCAAGGAAGGGGAGAAAGGGGAGGATTCCATGGTAAATTCAGAAATAAAGAACATAGGAAAATGAGTTCTGACTAAACACATAAATTGACACTTGTCAACAATAAGGAGATAAGAAATAGCTGAAAGAGCAAGATGACTTGTTGGTCGAACTTTGGGTGAACTATCTTCATTTACATCTAAAAACCACACCTCCTGATCAGAAATAGCCCCTTCCTCACTTTTAACCCACTCCTCATATGGTATTTGCAGGGAATTTAAGTGTCATTGTGTCTTTAAACCAACACAAGACAGGGAATTAACCAATTAGAAGTTGTCATTCTCATTTAGCCACCAATTGTATTAAGTTTGTGTCTAATTGATTTGTGTAAAGATGTGTTTGCAGCATTGAAAAATGTGCTAGTTTTGTGGAACTACCACCTAAGTACCCAACTCTGTACAGATATGAAATAAACAAATATCTCAACTCTGTGTGTTAATCATCTCTTTGCACACTGGGTAGAGAACCCAGCTGTGGGACAACAATTTAGTGACCCAGATGGGATGGCCATAAGGCCTTGCCTGGCTCAACTTGCTGCCTTTGGATGGGAGAGGGTACAGTCCAGAGGGCACCAATCTGTTGGTCGGGGACTCTTCCACTCCCAACAGCACCAGAGCGGTAAGCAACTCAATGGTGCAACACCAACCAGAGATGGGTGGGGGGCAGCAAGAGAGAAGGTAGTCATGGAAGGCTGAGTATTGACCCCATACAAGTGATGCTCCACCTGTTGTGCTTTGAAGTACACAGTGGGAACCCACAATAAACACATGCAGACATCTGACATCCAGTAAACTATCTTTACTGACAGGTGATCAGAGCTAAGTGCACAAGGAAAACCTTTTGAGAAATATGGGATCTAGCCAACATTGGGGGGATGTTTAAATCCAGTTGTGCACTTCCAAAATACCCCATAGAGTGAACTACTCACCCTACTTCTTCATCACTGTTTGTCCAGGGGTGAGCTTTTTCCTTGAAGGGTCAGTATTGAGATGCACACCTTCCCCCTGGGGTATCCCCACTTTCTTGTCGTCATTTGCCCACAGATGAGCATCTTCCTCGAGGATTCAGCCCTGAGAAGCACATGCTCTCAGGGGTACCCAGCTCAGGGGGAAATCAAGAGTGCAGCCCACTGTGGTTCCTGTGATGAAAGGCTAATGAATAAAATAAAACAAGAAGACCATAGTATGAGTCACCAAGAAAGAACAGTACGATCTTGGGCATGCACACAAATAAATAAATAAATAAAAATTACAGACAGACAGACTTAATTCCAAAAACCAGGAAACCTCACTTGGCTATATTCTATAAAGTTACCCAAGTCAGCTAGATGAACTTAATTCATTATAATGTGAAATACTTTGAAAATCACGCCTTCTGAAGGCAAGACCTCTCCTCACATTAGCCCCCTAGTCATAAAAAGACCACTCCTCGCTTAAGACCATTCCTTATATGCACAGGCATAGCAGATTAAAACATTACTGCATCTTTACATGTTATTTAGAAATATAGGAACTAACTTCTATTCATCAGTTGTAATAATTAAGCAATAATAAGGAAATAGACTAGTATAAAGAAACTACAATTGGGACAATCAGTGTGTGTCGTGGTTTAACCCGGCCGGCAGCTAAACACCACGCAGCCGTTCGCTCACCCTCCCCCTCCCTCTCTGGGACGGGGGAGAGAAATGGAAAGTGAAGCCCGTGAGTTGAGATAAAGACAGTTTAATAAGACAGGGAAAATAATAATAACAAAAATAATAATAACAATAATAATAATAATGATACAATAGTGATAATATGAAAGTAATAATAGTATGTACAAACAAGTGATGCACAATGCAATTGCTCACCACCCGCTGACCGATGCCCAGCCTAACCCCGAGCAGTCCGGCCCCCTCCCCCCGGCTAGCCACCCCTATATATTGTTTAGCATGACGTCAGATGGTATGGAATACCCCTTTGGCTAGTTTGGGTCACCTGTCCTGGGTCTGTCCCCTCCCAGCTCTTACTGCACCCCCAGCCTGCCCGTTGGCAGGACAGAGCAAAAGGCTGAGATGTCCTTGGCTTAGTATAAGCACTGCTCTGCAACAATTAAAGCATTGGGGTGTTATCAGCACTCTTCTCATCCTAAGCCAAAACACAGCATTCCACCAGCTACTAGGAAGAAAATTAATTCTGTGCTAACTGAAACCAGGACAGTGTGCTAGCCCTGTGGAGTTACCACTTAACACCCATCTTTGTGCAGACATGAAATAAACAAATATCTTGACTATGTGTGTTAACCAGCTCCTTGCATACCAGGTAAAGAGCCCAGTTTTGGGACAACACCTGCAGATTTCAAGGGACTCTTCTCTTAGGACTACTAATTATAGAACCATGAGATGATTGACTATTACTTAGTACCATTCCATCCTGCCCATGATGGTATGATAAAGCAATTTTGGTATTTTCCACCAACCTTGCTATTCTGGTACCTTCCAGAATGCACAGTGCTGGTACTCCCCAGAACCCAGGCTGCAGGGTCTAAGATACAATCAAGGAGTGCCTGTTCATATTCACCTGATTCACTCATTGCTTGCTTCTCCAGTTACTTTCATCTGGTCTTGTTAAAAAGCACATGTGGAGAAGCAGTTTCTGGGGTTCTTCCTAAGAAGGAAACAGGAAATTCAGCTGCAGTTAAAAAGAATATTTTATGTACCAGGAAGCTGTGAATGAGCTGACTATAACAGAAAAATCAAGGCCGTTTTCAACACACCTTATTTCAACACCCTCATGTATCATACTGCATACTGGGATGTTGTTTGTGGTTCTGCTTTCCACATTCTTTACTTGGTCCCATTCACTTGGAAAAGCAAGTTCACAAATATCACACCCTACATTGCAAAGATTTTCTATTTTTTCATATACCACAGAGAATTGCTCAATACAGACAGTGGGGTCTGGAGAGTACACCATCTCTCTCAGAAGCAATTCCCTGGCAAGCTTAAGTGATCTTTATACACTGCTGAATCTAATGACAAAGGTCTAACTTCAGCCAGCCATATATACTGTTGATGCTACTTTATACACCCTAGGATGTCTCTCCTGTCATCCAGCTGTAACTCCAAAAGAAAAAAGTTTATCACTATACTCATAATCTTCAAAGACAGAAAAGGGGCTTTTCTAGAACATGTTCACAGAAAAGGCAAACAAGATTAGTTGCTAGAGCTGTCTAGCAACAGAAATTTCCAAATCTATAAAAAGAACATTTCTGGAAAACAAGTTAAAGTTTCTAAGCCTTCATTCCTTTTGCATACTTGCATACAAACAGAATTGAGGGTGAGAGAGGAAAGAAAGAGAGAGAGAGATCTAATTCATTTATCTCATGGGTGGGCCAGAGAAATCCCAAAGAAGGCCTAGAAAAAAAAATATATATAAAGGAATTATATGAGCTTGTGGAAGAGGATCATTTTTCTCTATTTGTCACACAAATTACAGGATAGTTGAGGTTGTAAGGGACCTTTGGAGGTCATTTGCTGCAAACCCCTTGCTTAAACAGGGCTACCTATAGCCAGGACCATGTCCAGATGTCTTTTTAGTATCTCCAAGAAGAGAAACTCCACAACCTCTCTGAGAAATCTGTGCCAATACTTGGTCATCCATACACGAAAAAAAAATAATAAATCTTGATGTTCAGATGGATCCTCCTGTTTGTGTCTTCTGCCTCTTGTCCTGACAGTGGGCATGACTGCAAAGAGCCTGGCTCTAGCCTTTTTGCAACCTCCCTTCAGATATTTTTATACATGGATGAGATTCCACCTAAGCATTTTCTTGTCCAGCTCTCTCAGTCTTTACTCATAGGAGAGGTGCTCCAGTCCCTTAATCACATGTGGCCACTTGTTGCCCTCTGTCCAGTAGCTCCATGTCCTTGTACTGGAGAACCCAGAACTGAATACAGTATTTCAGGTGCTGCCTCATCAGTGCTGAATAGAGCAAAAGGATCACTTCTCTCATCCTTCTGGCAACACTCTTCCTAATGCAGCCCAAGATACAATTACCCTCACAGAGCAAGTGCTCCACCCCCAGCAGTTTCAGTGACATTCCACTGGACTTGCCCCAGTTTATCTATGTCTTTGAGGAGAACAAAAGTGGACATTAAATCCAGGTGTGGTCTGATGAGTCCTGAGGAGAGGGGGACAATCCATTGCCTTGATCTACAGGCTCTGCCCCTGTTGGGAGCTGGATACCCTCGCTGGACATTCTCTTCTGCATATGTATTCACCTCTTCTTAATTTCTTTCTGTTCATTCTTTTATGTAATTATTTTTCAGTCTAATTTCTCCTGAAAATTTCTATCACCTGTCCACCTCTCCATTGAGCCAGCTCTTTTCAGGGTTCATGTCCAGAAGAAACTGGATTTTGTCAGACCCACAGGAAAAAGGATGTCATTAAAAAAAAAAAAAAAAAATAGACTTTCTTACTTTCACTAAAACAAGCCACAAGACTTGAAATTTTGGGGTAATGGTGATGAATATTCCTCCTGCTTCTGTGCATTGTTAGTACAGCAAATAAAGACGGGGTAATTAGAGCAGGCATAGACTCTGCAAATAGCTGTGGCCCTGCTGTGGGCTGCAGTAGCAAGAAAAGAGACTGTAACAAGAATTGCTTTATTCCCAGAACATGAACCAAAGGGTGTCTCTGGCTACCGAAAGATACTTTCCTCTTTCTGCCTGATTCCCACCAGGACATAAACCAGAATAATTTCCTTTCAAAATATCTTCATTTTCCATTCTTGCAATACATAATTAAAACAAGCGACAAACAAAAGTGATGCTGTATTTATTCACTGAAACACATCTGAGAGCTCCCTAATTAGCTACACAATGTTTACAACTCTGAAGGAAGTGGCTGGAAACCACATGCAGAACTCATTAGAGCTGCCAGCATTTTAATGAGTCCCTTGAGGAATGTGGTGCTAAAGTCTTTGTTACTTTGCAGCTCTGGTAAAATCTGGCAAGGTGCCTTGACAAATTGACAGGCAGAAGCAGAAAGAAAAGTTAGTTGGACTTTTAATGGAGACCAGTGTTAGATGAAAGACTGGAAATGGAGTTGGACAATACGTTCCCACTGGAGCTCATCAGAGCAGAAATTCACAGGCTTTGATTACAGACAGAGCAGAAAGTCATGGACTTCTTCTGTATCAAACTTCCCTTACAGAAGTCAAACAGCTATCTCCAGGTGTTGGGAAACATGATCCTTTCAGTCAGTAATCCATCCCACACAGAATGTGGAGAGGAAATTCCATGGATCCACCTACGCAAACTCATGTTTGCAAGAGACTGGCAGATGCACAGGACCTGCTCTCCAGGCCTCCATCATAGTGACCAGCCAAGACACTCTGATGGCAATACATGTGCCTGGAATGTTTATCACAAGCCTGCTGACAGGCTCCATCCTAACTCACAGCTCCGTCCCCTCCATCATGATCCAGGTCATCTCTGGATTTATGTACTGGCTTAAATGTTGCATCTCAGCCCCAGTCCACTGTTATATAAGCCTTTGAACACCCCTTTCTCTGCTCAGTGCAACCAAACCCATGGGCTTAATGGCTTTTCTTGATGTCCTTCTACTTCTGAGGATGTTCCAAGTAGGGAACTACAATATTTCACTTTATGACTGGTATGACAACATAGTGAACACAGTGTTCTTTATCTCCTGCCCCAGCCCTGAAAGCACTTAAGGTCAGCTTTGAGCTACCTGGTCTAGTGGAATGCTTCCCCCCTGGGGGGGGGGGGGAGGGGGAGAAGGGGAGAAGGGTGGGGGGTAGGGGGAATTCGATGATCTTTAAGGTCCCTTCCAACCCAAAACATACTCTGATTCTATCATTCCACAATTCCTCATTACAAAGGAGACAAAACAGACTAAACAAATGGCTCCTTGGCACTGACCCTCTACCTCACAAGTTCTTCTCCCTGCCACTTGCTGAGTACACTCACACATCACAATCCTCTGATCACCATTGTTTTATCAGCATTTGTTTATTCTTTTGGAGTGAAACCTCGAGTTTACCCTATAACAAAAATAGGATACAGGCTTGTATACAGTTTGAGATGCCCTTGAGTTCCCCACCTGGCCAATTCAGAAGAGTTTGGCTTTCTTATACTTTCTACATCATATTTACTGTTGATGCAGCCAAGGATGCCCTTGGCCTTCTGGACTACAAGTGCACACTGCTGGCTCATGTTAAGCTTTTCATCCACGAGAATCCCCAAGTTCTTTTCTGCATGGCTGCTCTCAATGAGTTTTTCTCCCAGTCCGTGCTCATATCTGGGATTGCCCCAACCCAGGTGCAGTACCTTGATGCAGGTGGAAGATAAGGTTTAATTTTTAAGAGTCCTGTGTGGAGCCAGGAATCGGACTTAACGATCCTTGTGAGTTCCTCCTAGCTCAGGATATTTTATATGATTCAATTGCACCAAGTCAATTGGAGACAACGTGAGGTGTTCAACCGGTACTTGAAGGTAGTAATCTCCCAATGGCATGTTCACCCATTTCGTTAAAGGACTTGATCTCTATAAGTGTAATGAGGCTGGTCTCACTGTGGCACAATTTGAAAAAAGGGCAACTAGAATTGTCTGTGATGATCAAGGCTGTGACACCATCAGCATAGCCCTTGATGTCATCTTGTCTGAGGAGCACACCAATACATAGAGGCAGTTTGAAGAAAACTGCCCAGGTTTGGTTGACAATTGAGAGTTGTGCTGCGGGATCATCTGAAGTCAAGTGTAATTTGGCCTCCTAGGCATCCATAGACCACAAATGAGGTGTGTTGTCTCAAACTGCTGCCTGGGTGGTATAAGCATGGAGCTATATTATGAGAGGAAGGTGGAGTCAGAGTATTCCAATCCCGCAGAGGCAACATACCAGTGAAAAGGAGGTGTGTGAGTCTGAGCTTGTCTACCAATTCTCTCCTTTATTCAGCTAGCCAGAATGTTGGGTTTGAGGCTTCACAATCTCTAACCCAATTAAACAGCCTGCCACTAATCCATGTAAGGACTTGAGACAATCCTCCAAATCTGCAGCCAGTGCTGCAGGCCTGGCAGTGGGACAGGACTGTGGAGGGAGGAGTGCTGTCACACAAGACACCAGCCTGGCTGCACGAGGCCTTTGGCAGCTAATGCTCATTGCACCAGAAGTGAGGACTGAGCTGAAGAGCTGGGCAGTGTGGGGAGGTTTGGCAGACACTGCTTGGCCAGGAGCAGTTCTGCTGAGGGATTTGCAGCACTGTCCTTGGAGGCAGCTAGTGCTGGGCACAGCCTATACAAGCCTGCGGTGAGGGATGACGTTCCCTGCCCCGCTTACCCTTCCCGTTCAGGCGCTGTTGGGAACAATGCGTGGAGGCTGCACTGGCTGCAGCAACGCAGTCTGCATGCAGACCCTTCCTTGCCCACCGCCACTTTCGCTTCCGAGGTGGGACTTGGCGGGAGAGGGGTCCCCAGGGACCCCCACTAAGTGCCGTCCACCTGGGGTGTCCCCGCGCCCCTCCTCGCCCCGCAGCCCCCCAGGCTTCCCGAGACGCACGGCCCTGCCCGTCCCCAGGGCAGCCAGACCCTCCGGCCGCACGGGAGGAGCTTGGCGTCCCCGACGGCCTCTCCCCGCCCCTGCCCGCCTTCCCCTGCCTGTCCATCCGCCCTTGCGTCCCTCCGACTCTCTCCACATCGCAGACGCTTCTCCATCTCCGTGGCCCTGCATCTTCCCGTTTGCCTGAACATCTCTTGCTCGGTCTCTCCATCTCTTCCTCTTCCGTCCCTTCCGTTTGCCTGTTGTTTGCCTCTTACTGCCTCTTCCCCTTCCTCTTCTATCTCTTCAGTGCATCTGATTGTCTGTCTCTCCCAGCTGACGGCTGTTATTCTGGTGAGTGCCTGCTTGTCTGTTTTACGTTTTGTTATTTTCTCCCTGTTGTCTGTTCATTGTCCTCCATCACTGGGAAGAGCTTGCTCCTGTTCAATCCATCCCTCTGCCCATCACTCAGCCCTACTTCCGCAAGGAAGAAGAAAGAAAACACCCTATTTGGTTTCTTTGTCCATACTGTCAGCATAATGGTGGGGTGGGGATTTTTCTGATGCTGCTGACCCTGCCACCCCAGAACAGGAGAAAGTGAGGCAAGTGTATTGTAATCAGAGAAACTTATATGGGTGACTTTGGGATACAGGTGGTGGAATCCCATTCACCTCTAGGCACTTGGGCAGAAGGCAACCAAACATAACTTACCTGCACACTCCCCCCAGTGCCTTTCTGGGATTTGCTCTGTCACCATGGAATACCTGACCCTGCCTTCATTTCTCTCTCTGCCATTTCCCCCCACATTGCCTGGCCTTTCAACCTGTCCTTGCAAGCTACTCCATGAATATATCCTCACAGGTGCTGTCTCTTGTGCAGCAGCATTCACACAATACTGCCTGTGGTGGGTTTGCACTCATCCCTTCTAAAATGGACTCTTCCACCTATCCATCCATTGTTCCATCTATTCATCTACTTCAACAAAAAATCTCATGTCTCTCTTTGTCCATCTCTTCATCTGTCTGTCCCAAAATGGATCCCATCTGCCATCCTGTTCATCCAGACATGGATTGTTCATCACAATAAAATTACAGACAGCTACACTTGCTTTCCTCTGTCTCCTGTTGCTATCCCTCAGTTCTCTTCAAGATTCTCCCATGATGGGAATGGGATGCAGACCTCTTCACTGCAGAGTCATTGCACAGTCTTTACAAACAGGGATTTCTGAATCCCTGGGTTTGCTCTGGCTGTACCTGGTGGGTTAGGGCCTTCAGCCACATACATAGGACTGGGGAAACAGCAAGGAATCTTCACCAGATAAAGGCTACCTGGTGGTATCTCCTCTTACAAGAGACCCCTTCCTGTCTACAGGTCTCCAGAAATGTGGCGTGAGAGCTTTGGACTTCTAGAAAAATCCTACGTCAGTGGCGGTGAGCTGTGGGTCAGACAGGGATATTTTGGGAATGCTCCCAAAGGAGGGTAAAGAAAGAGGGAGAATAGGCTGGATCTTCCCAGAGGGAAACACGGATTGGAATGGTCAAGGGGTCTACAGGATCAGGGTGGGGGACAGAGGTATGGAGGAAAAAGGAAGCTGAGATGTAGAAGTAGACACTGTTCTGTGGCAGGCTCATGCTAGACCTTCAACAATGTTAAACATGATCCATGGATAAAGACTTAGGATCCCCTTTTGCCATTAGGAGGGGAGAATCTGTCATTGTGTACTGTTCATTGGCCACCTAGTTTTAATTTCCTGGGTGGGAACACACACTTGAAGCAGCTCCAACTCTCTCCTTGTGTCATTCATGTGTTCTGATGGAAAGGTTGCATCTCTCCCAACAGCACCAGCATCCTTTTTGCTGGGGAAGGATCTCCATATACCCCTGTGCCCAGTACCCCTTTGTAGTGCAGTGGTGGATGTTGCCATCCAGGACTATGTGGCTGATGTGGCCTCTGAACTGATCTACCAGAACAAGAGTCGTACCTCCTCAGAAGTCATCTTTGTCTTCCCCCTCGCCCCCCACATGACCATCTACTCTTTCCAGGCCTTAAATGAGGATGCCAAGGTTCAGGCCTTGCTGCAGGATGAGGTACCAGCATTCAGGAAGGAATGGGGGCAAACACCAGAGGGGCATGGAATGAGCAGCCCATGGTCTGCCTGGGGATCAGCTTTTTGTCCCTCCCCTTTCCATCCAGACCCAGCAGCTGCACAAGGCTACAAAGGGCCAGGAGAACTGGGAGTACCTTCAGCATCAGTCTGAGCGTTCAGGCGAGGTGTTTGCCTGCTTCCTGGGTTCCTTGTCCCCTGGCAAGGAGATGGTCGTGACCTTACGCTATGTCCAAGAGCTGCCACGGAAGCTAGGTGGAGCAGCCCAGTTTTTGTTGCCAGCCACGCTGCATCCTCACTGGAACTACTACAGTGAGTAACCCCATAAGGAACCTTCCCTCCCAGTCACACACTCTACAGAAGGACCAGAGCTTCCCCATATACTTTACAAGCAGATCTAATGCAAACTTTCTTTGTACCCACAAAGAAAGAGACACACATTTTCCCCCATGCAACCCATGAACAGATCCACTCTTCCTTCCTGTGTCCCTTGAAACGGATCCACACCTCCCCCACACATTTCACGTACACAGACAATGGAACCCCTCTGTACACTTTATCGACAATCCCTAGTTATTCCCATATGTCTTATATATAGATGCCAAATCCCACATGCACTCAAGAGAGAGACTGTGTCATTGTCAGTACCATGTTTCTCCCTGCAGCCTGGAATTGTCTCAATAACAAGCCTTACTACAGCCTGCTGCTCACCGCCAGCCTGCAGTCACCCCGTGGTGTGGTCAATGCCGAGGCCAACTGTGCTCTTACTCCTTTGATCTACACTGCCCAGGACCACAGCGCTGCACAGGTATGGCCTCCTGAGGGCCAGGATCCTGGAGATATTGGGCAAGTGGCGTCATCACTGATGGCCTCCTGAGGGCCAGGATCCTGGGGATAGTGGGCAAGTGGCATCATCACTGAGAAAAAGGAGATGCGCTGGGATTGGTGCTTGTGCTCCTGGCCTAATGCTGGGCCTGGGCCTCCTCCTCCTGTGTATGACCAGGCATCCCTTCTCTAGGTCTCACTGGCTGAGACCCCTCCAAGAGATGATTTTGAGCTGCTTGTGTATTATGGAGACCCCACTGAAGTCAGTGCTGTGGTGGAGAAGGGAGACCCTGGGGCCCCCGTTGGTGAGTTCATCTGGGGATGGAACGTGGGGGCACCTCTGAGTAACAGGAGTCATTGAGGCACAGGAGGACACTGGGGATTGTGGGGTGAGAGGCTTCATTGGACAAAGATAGGAGGCATTCAGATGGGATAGTGTGTGTCCTAGGGTTCCACAGTGAGGTGCTGGGGACATTGTGATGAGGTATTAGATGTACCAGGATGGCTATGAGGACCCCTATATTAGGGCTTACTGGGTAACCTGTATTAGAGCCACTGGGCTGGAGTACTGGGGGCAATGTGTTGTGCAGCTTGTGTACATTACAGTAGGGTAACAAGGCACCAGTGTGGGTTATCAGGAGCTCTGGGATGGTGTAAGCTGAGGGCACAATGAGGATCAGAACCAGGATGAGGAGAGGGGTCTCTAACTGGGCATAATTGGGCTTTATCCCCACCCTATACCTCCTCCAGGCTCCCTGCTTGGTGACCCCCTCGTGTTGGTGACTCTATCACCCAGCATCCCTGATGCAATGCCTGGGCAGTGCCAGTCTGGGGAGTTCATCTTCCTTCTGGACACCACTTTCCTTGAGCGTGCACAGGTACCTCCACAGAACAGGGACCAAACTCGATTTGGGGAGCAAGCTGAGAGGGAACAAAGCCAGGGCAGATGTTTGAGACACAGACATGGGGGGGGGGGTGGAGACAGGGGGAAACAGGGTGGGTAGGGGCAATGGTGGGCTCTGAAAGGGTCCTGGAATATCTTGGGTGCCTAGGAGAGGTCAGGACACTGGCTGGGGTCATCCAGAGGAGTCCAGAGGCTTTAGCCAGACCAAGATAAGGGCAAGGGCATCTGTATCCACCACTGGTACCTCCTAAGACCTGCCTGCAGTTTCTTTCCACAGGAATCCCTGCTCTTCCTTCTCAAAAGCCTTCCCCTGGGCTGCTACTTCAACATCTACTGCTATGGAGCAACATCTGTGGGCATCTATCCGTGAGCAAACATGGGGCAGGCTGGGTGTTATGTGTCTGGATTAGATGCTGGCGAGTAGGGCTGGATGCTGTGGGGCTTGACTGGTTGCTGTGAGGCAGAGCAAGATCCTGGAGGATAGGTCTGGATTTTCTGAAATAGGCAGATTGGTATGGGGCAAGGCTGGGTACTGGAGTGCATGGCTGGGTGCTGGAGGGCAGGACTGGATTCTGGGGACAGGATCTTTGTGGCACCATGGGAGAGCATTTATTGGGGTTCTGTTGAGCAAAATCTTGTAGGAACTATGAGGCAAGGTCTCTTTAAGACCTCCTATGGGGCAGGATCTTGCAGAAGATATAGCTATGGGGGTGAGTCTTGGGGAGCACCACGGCCAGCACAGGGTGATGTGCTCTGCAAACATGTTGTGCCTGCTGCAGGCAAAGTGTTGAATATACCCAAGACAACCTGACCAAGGCAATGCAACGCATCCCGTCCACCAGCTCTTGTCTGGGTGATGCTGACCTGCTTGGAACTCTTCGCACAATCTACAATACGCCCCAGCCCCACGGACATGCACGACAGGTCTGGGCACAGGAGCATGGAGGAGTGGTGGGATAGGTGTCCCCGAGGAGCACAGAGTGTGGGGGGAAGGAGTGACACAAGGGGTGTCCTGGTCCAAGGTGAACAGACTATGTGGGGGAAAGGAAAAAAAGGTGGGTCCATATCTCGGGGGGGTTCTGTCCCCTGAGAGAATGGATATCTCTCCTTGGGGGTAGTATCTCTACAGGGTCTCTCTCACCTGGGTCCCTTTTGGGGACCTGCTGTCCCCATTTTGGGGTCTTGTGCAAGGTGTCACCATTCATTTATGTCTCCTATCTCCCAGCTCTTCATCTTCATGACTGGGCTACCTCCTGACAAGGAAGCCATTGCTGCTGAGGTCTGCCATCATCGCAACAGCCACCGGTAATTGGAACTCTCTGCCCCCAGTCCTTAGTCATCCCTTGATCCCCTCCCATCATTGATGAGGGCCCCTGTTCACCTGTCTGAATCCTTGAACCCCTTCAGTGTCCCAGAGACCCTTCCCACCCTGCGCAGCTCTGTCCTGTGTCAAGCCTCCACAGGGGAGTCTTTACTTAATACTCCCACACCCAAGGTACCCATCACAAAGTGAGGAGGGATTTGTACACCCTGATGTGCCCCCAAGCTCTGCCCCAGCCCCACCATACTGGTCTCAGCTCTGCCCCAAGCTCCAGCTCTTCCCTGCCACCTCCTGTCTAACCCCAGCTCCAACCCCAATTCCTCACTCCACTCCTTACTCTTCCTCCTGCCCCTTGTTCTGCACCCTAGATTTGTTCCCCTGCCTAAAACTCCAGCCTGTCTTCTCCAACTCTTTTCCTACATGCGTGCATCCATCTCTGGCTCCTATTTCTGACACCTTTCCCTGCTTCCACCATAGGTGTTTCTCCTTCTGCTTCTCTGAGGACAGTGCTGCCCTGGCCATGACTCTGGCCAGGGAGACAAGGGGTGAAGCTACCTACGTCAAATCTGACAAAGAACTGGCAGTTGTGGTAGGAACCCAGGAGCCCTGGTTCGTTCCCTTCTTTCCACAGATACACTACTTTCCAGTAACCCTGGCACCTGGACTGCCCATCTGTGGTAGCCAAGACCCAGCTGCCCCAAGGAACCCAGGCACCCAGTCTTTCCCTAACTCTCTACCCCACTGCCCCACCCCACAGAAAACCCAGATGCCTGAACTTCTCCCCACCATGGCACAGACCTGACTGCTACCAGGGAAGCCATCTGGCACCCCACACATCCCCGTGCTATCCAAGGAATTCAGACAGAGGGGCCGTATGCTGAACTCTAATGGAGCTCCCAAAGTGTGGTGTCTTGCCCTTTCTACCCAGGTGCTGAACTGCTTGAAAAGAGCCCTTAAGCCAGCAGCTGAGGGAGTCTCTCTGAGCTGGACTCTGCCCCTTGGCCTGGAGGCTGAGGTGCTGGGAGGCACACCTCAGTCCATCTTTCAGGGTGAACACATCCATCTCTATGCAAAGATTCGTGGAGAAGCCCAGGTGAGAGCTGCCACTATGTTTTTTTCCAGTTACTTCCTAATAACCTTGCATTAACTACTAGTAATCTTTGAGTAATTTCCCAGTACCTCCCAGCAGCAATCATGTATTTCCAGTAACCTCCAGTATCTTTCCATGTGTTACCAGGATAAGAAAGTGGCCACTGGTGTCTTGACCTTGCAGTTCAGCCTGAATGGCCAGAATGTCGCTCACACGATCCCGTTCCCACTATGCCCACAGGGAGATGGCCGGTGAGAGCCTGTCCTACACATGGACTCCAGCTGAGAAAGGAAACAGATAGCTTGTTTATTCATTCCCACCTTCCACGTACCATCCCAAACTGGGAGAGAACCCAAGTGTCCAAGCATGCTCTCCTTCCCTGCTTTGAACCCACAGGGATAGGACTCATGCACCTGGACCTCATTTCACTGCAGACAGGGGACCCATGCATCCACATCTTCCCTCTACCCATTCTTACCCCTGAAGGGAGAGAACCTAGGTGTCCAGGACCAATCTCTGTCCACCTTTCTCCAGCACGGAGAAAAGCCAGGTAGTTGGGCCTCACCCCACTCTGTCCCCAGGCTGGCAGGTCATCGTCTGGCTGCAAGGTGCTTGCTCGGGATGTTGTTGGCAGACGTTGTGAGTGGGTCAGGGGATGAACCAAGGCAACGCGCAGTCGAGATCAGCCTGACTTCAGGGATCATCTGCCCCTTCACCAGTTATGTGGGGGTTCGCACATCTCAGTGGGTTACCTGGTACCAAGGTAAGGAAAGATGCTTGGGGGAAAGATCTGGAGGGGTGTCTCCATGGGATGTTCTCATTCCACAGGAGCCAGAACCCCAACCACAGGGCACCCCCAGTCTCATGGGGTAGGCCCCATCACCACCAGGTACTCCGTTCCCATGGGCTTAATTCAGTCTCTTTCCCTGTTTCCTTCAAAGGGCCCCTGGCACTGCTGCCACCCCACCAGTCACTGGTTGCCTGCCAGATCCTTCAACTACGTGGCTCCATTTGCAGCTCTTCTTGCTTTCCTAAGAGCATCTTCATCCCACCTGGCTGGCTGACTGCAGTACAGGAGTCATGGTTTGCCATCCAGCGTCTAACCCATGACATTGCTGCCTTGGCTCAGAATGGGGCTCACTCAAAAGGTATGGGATCTTGATCCAGACAGGAGATTTAGGGATTAATTAAATGTCTGACAAGAGGGTTATGTTGTCACTCTCCATGTTTGCTCTTGGTCTGAAAACTAATGAATTTTGCCTTTAACCTTTCCGCTAATCATGCTTAAAGCTTAAAGTCCTTCAGCAATTATGGGACCCAGGTCAGGGACACCCAGAGACAGGTCTGGACCAGTGCTGCATCATGAATGCACATTTGGATGAGATATGTTCTAAGGATATCAAGAGAGGGTTTGGGGACATGGCTGGGCAGGAAAGCTAGGAGAATAAGGATGAATTAGGGATGTCCAGAAAGGGTTGATGATAGGAATATTTTGGAGATATGCAGGGAGGTCCTCAGCCTGCAGGTAATTGCCCAAAGAAGATCACAGTGTTCTGGGCATTTTCTCAGAGCACAGGGGAGTAGAGAGGGGCCAGCTTTCCTGTGATTCCTCAAACCCTCCAGTTTACATTTTTTCCCACAGCACCTAAATCACCGCCACGATCTATTTATTCTCTCGAGAGTGTGGATCCCAATTTTGTTTTGTCCTCTCAAATTTTTTGGCCATGGGTCAGCAAAGCCATTGATGAGTGTCAGGAGCTGGTCGCACTGCAGAATGTAGATGGCTCTTGGACCCTCAGCTCAAGCTTAGCTTCTGCACTGCAAGTCGATGAGGCTGAAATCAAGGGAAAGATGCCTGGTGAGGTAAGGAGATAATCCTTTGTGGTGCCAGGGTGTAGACTTGGGGCAGTGGGAACACCTTGGCTGGTGGAACCCCTTGGAATCCCAGGGCACCCAGAGGTGAGTGGAGGGGTCAGGAACCAGAATCACAAAGGAAGAGGTGCTCAACAATGTCAGCGGGTCTGAGTCATTGTTCTTCTACAGGTCACAGAGCCAAGCATCTGGGCCACAGTACTGGCTGTGACCTGGCTGCAGAAGAAAAACAGGTATTATCAAGGCCTATGTGAGTTGCTGGAGGCCAAGGCTGTGACCTGGCTGTGCAGCCGAGCTGGTGAGTCTCGTTTTCCAGATCTCCACAGAACGGCTTCCTCCCTGCTCTCTCCAGTGAGGCCTACTAGAGGCCTAATAGTGGACCTCTTCAGGACCACTGTTTCCTGGGAGTCCTGTGTCCCCTTTCTTCTTTCTGCCTGTGGACCTTTCTTCCTGCCTTACTCCCATGGTGCCCCTATCTCTCCCTCATTGCAGCGTCCCAGCTGGACAAATGCCTGGAGGCAGCCAACACCCTCCTCGAGAGCAGCGTGGAGCTTGTTGCAGGAAAAGCGGCCGAAAACTTGACAGACACTAGTATGGTCAGATCATGCTCCATTTTATTACCCGAATAGCCTGACTTTTATAGTGAACTTAACAGGGGCGGATAGTGTCTCACACAAGATTATTGGTCAAAAGCACTCAGACAAACAACTACAAGAAAACAACCCCCTTGTGATTAGCAGTCACGTAGACCTTGTCCTTGAAGCCAACTACTGGCAACAATATTTTTCTAAATTCCTCAGCTGGGTGATGTGGGAACACTGTCATGGGAACTTCTCTTAGTCATCCTGGTAGCTTGGTTTGCTCAGATGCAGCAAGCCATGGGATCTTTGCTGTTTCAAAAATCCCTCAACAGGAGCTGAGTGTTTTTAAGCTCTGAGCTCAACACATGCCTTGTGCTTCAGACCATCAGCATTTGTGGAATAAAACAGGACCACAAAACACAGCTTAAATTTACCTGCCATGCTGGGATCCCACTGCTGCTGTCAGTTGGGGTTTTACATAACAGATGAACCCTCACTGCTTTTCAGATATCTTCTACTAGGTGAGCTGCATTTGTAGCATGCTGAACTCCTGAACAGTTCACAGCCTCCGGCATGTTTGGTTTGGGTGGGAGTGAGAGTTGGAGATAGCCTCTTCTAATTGTGCCTGTCATCAGCATCTCCAGACACGGTCCATCGTGGCCTAACAGAAACATGTTAGAGTGTGGGTGAATCACCATTTTGAGTCGCCTATCCATCCCAGGATTTCTATGGACCTCCTAGGTGTTTTCCTTCATCTTCATTTCCCTCTAAAGTCTTTACAGTCATGGGGAGGGAATCATCAGGGTTATTATTATGCTCATCTGCAATGCTGGGAAAACCCTAGGAAGGGGCCCGTTTCTGTGTCCTTGTGTCGACTGGGACAGAGTAAATGTTCTTCATATGGTATGGTGTTGTGTTTTGAATTTAGGATGAGAATAATGTTGATAAAACAACAATGGTTTAGTTGTTGTGGAACAGTGCTTATACTAAGACAAGGACTTTTCAGCTTCTCACTCTAGCCTGCCATTGAGGAGGCTGGGGGTGCACAAGAAACTGGGCTGGGAGTGGACAGAATTAGGACAGCTAACCCAAACAGCCAAAAGGGTATTCCATACCGTATGATGTCACGCTGAATAATAAATATGGGATGGCTGGCCAGAGTGAGGGCTGGGGCCGCTGCTTGGGGATGGCATGGGAAGGGCATCAGTCAGCAGGTGATGAGTGATGCATTGTGCATCACTTGCTTTCCATATCCTCTTATCATTATTATTTATATTTGTTAATACTATTTTTACTACTATTACTATTATTATTAGTTTTCCTTCATTTTCTCTCCTATTAAACTGTCTTTATCTCAACCAACAAGCTTTTATCATTTTTTTCCCCAATTCTACCCCCCATCCTCCTGTGTGTGTGTTTGGTGTGCGTTTTTGGAAGGGGGGTGGGGTGGGAGGAGGGTGGTGAGTGAACATCTGTGTGGTCCTTACCTGCCTGCTGGGTTAAACCACAACACTCCACACATGGACTTTCCCTGGGCAGACAGTGAGGCACATTCTGGGTATTTACTACAAGAATGCGCTAGGTGATGCTCCTTGCCCACTTAACCATCACTCAGCCACCTACTGGCAATCCTGAACATAGAGCCCCAAACCTACAGGACAAAACAGACGATAAATGCAGCGCCAATTCTTCTACTGATACGAAAAAGGACATCAGTTATGATATGACATCACTTGGGGAGCATGTGAAGCATTTACTGTTACTGGAAAGTGTGAAGCGTTAGCTAGTGAGGAAAGAAACTTGGGACTCTATGAAGAACATAATGATCTTTAACAGCTTACGTAAATCATGGCACATAGGTATGATAATCACAGCAATAGCAAATACATTCAGGACAGTTATGTTTGTTGAAATTTGTTAGCATGTGACTACAATATAACTGTACTGCGATTAATTCTGATAATTGTCAGTAAATGCCTACCAGAAATGTAGCTGCACACAAGCATGGTTAGTGATAGCAGTATAATGTTGTTTGTCATGTCCCCCTTAACATATTTGCACTGAAAAGCACTGAAAAGATCAGGTAACCCTACTGAACACACCTTCCAAATACCTTTGCAGTCAGCACTTCCAGACACTTTGCTTAGCAGCTGCGTTTTTTAAGCAACACCTTCATGTCATGTCCCCAGAGACACTGTGTAACTTTGGTTTGAATTGACTGCTAATTCCCCCTTTCATGTAGTTCTTTCAGCAGGCTGGGCAGTCAGATGAATCCTCCCAACTGGACCAAGGACAGGGAATCCTTTCTATTGTCCTTTCCACTTGAAAGACACAAATCTTCACTCTGCTCCTGATGATTTAGCTGTTCACTCACCTGGGGAGCATGGTCATCATTTCCACAACCATTTGACCACCAGTTCCACACTTCAAAAGTATTTCTTCTTCAGCAACTTGCCCTTCTTTGATATTCTTCTTTGATATTTCTTCTTTGATATTCACCTTGGTGAATTCCCCAAAAATCTGTGTCAGCCTTATATTGGAAATGAAGATGGGGTGGCTGCTCATGATTCTCAACCTTCTCCTTCATCCGGATTCTGCAGCTGGGACAGGGCAACCCTGGATATTCATACAGCCTAGGGGATGGGAGGCTGAAGAGCAGCCCCATGGAAAGGTATCTGGAGAGTTTGGTTGATAGTAAGTTGAATATGAGTTAACAGTGTGCCCTGTCATCCAAAAGGGCCAATCATATCCTGGGGTGCATCAAGGACAGCATTACTAGCTAGTCAAGAGAAGCGATTGTCCTGCTCTGCTCTGCACTGGTGCAACCTCACCTTGAGGACTGTGTGCAGCTTTGCATGCCACAATACAAGAAAGACATTAAAAAAAAGACATACCTGCTATCCTAAAAAATAATCCACTTTCTGTCCATGTAGATCATTCTATCGCTCTGTGCTTTCTGCAACACTATCTAGAACAGAACGTTAATAGTGTGTGGTGGTTTTACTCGGGTGAGCAGCCAAGCTCCACCACAACTGCTCTCTCATTCCCCTTCCACAAAGGGAAAGGGGGAGAAAATACATTGTAAAGGGCTCATGGTTTGAGATATGGATGAGGAGATTGCTCAGCAATTATTTTGATGGGCAAAAACAGACTCAGAGTAGGGAGATTAGTAAGTTTTTTTGCCTATTACTAATAAGCTAGAGAAGTGAGAAACAAAGGAAAGAAACCAAAACCACCTTCCCCTCATCCATCCTCTTTGACTTCCTCTCCCCAAGTGGCACAGGGGAATGGGGGTTGCGGTCTGACTATAGCACCTGGTCTCTGCTGCTCCTTCATGGTCATTCTCTGCCCCTGCTCTACATGGGGTCCCTCCCACGGGATGCAGTCCTTCCCAAACTGATCCTGCGGCATCTGCCCACAGGCAGCAGCTCTTCAAGAACTGCTTCAGATATGGGCCTGTACCACAGGGTCCATCCATCAGGAACAGACTGCTCCAGCCTGGGCCCCCCATGAGCAGCACCTTCTGCTAAGTCACCTGCTCCTGTGTGGGCTCCTCTCCATGGGCTACAGGTCCGGCCTTAAAATCTGCTCCAGCGGGGGCTCTCCATGGGCTACAGCCTCCTTCAGGTCAGATCCACCTGCTCCACCATGGGGTCCTCCATGGGGTGCAGCATGGAAATGTGTTCCACCATGGTACACCATGGGCTTCAGAGGGACAACCTGCTTTACCATAGTCCTTTCCACAGGCTGCAGGGGAACTTCTGCTCTGGCTCTTGGAGCACCTCCTACCCCCTCCTTCTTCATTGACCTTGGTGCCGGCAGGGCTGTTTCTTCCCCCTCACTCTCCCAGCTGCTGTTGTGCAGCAGTTTTGTTATGTTTTGTTTCTTAAATATGCTTTCACAGAGGTGCAAACAACATTGCTTATTGGCTCAACTCTGACCAGGGGTGGGACCCTCATAGGGCAACTTTTGGATTCTTCTCACAGAAGCCACCCCCGCAGCCCCTTGCTACCAAAGTCTTGCCACATAAACCCACTACATAGAGTTATCAGAGAGTGTCCAAAGGAGGGCAACAAATATGTTATACAGTCTAGAGGGGAAGACATATGAGAAGTGGCTGAGGTCACTTGGTTTGTTCAGCCTAGAGAAGAGGAGTCTGAAGGGAGGCCTCATGGGGAGGCCTGCAGCTGCAGCTTCCTCATGAGGGGAGCGGAGGGGCAGGAGATATCTCTGCTCTCTGGGGACAGTGACAGGACCCAAGGGAATGGCATGGAGCTGTGAGAGGGGAGGTTCAGATTGGGTATTAGGAAACGGTTCTTCACTAAGAGGGTGGTCGGGCATTGAAGCAGACTCCCCAAGGAAGTGATCATGACACCAAGCCTGCCAGAGTTCAAGAAGTGTTTGGACAATGTTGTCAGAATTATGATTTCATTTTTGTGTGGTCCTGTGTGGAGCCAGGAGGTGGACTCAAAGATTCTTTTGGGTCCCTTCCAATTCAGGATGTTCTGTGAGTATATGATCTTCATGGACATCCTTCAGCTGCCTTCATACGACTTCCATTGATGTATTTTAATTGTTAGTGGTCACTTGCAACCTGTTGCACTACACTGTCAATTTGAATGGCTGATCATTCTCCACATTCCTCCTTAACTGAATGATGACATATCAGTCTGCACTCAGACCCACCATCATGTAAACCAAGCTAAACTTCTGTTCACAAGAGACACAGCATTTCATCTACAACATGATATATTTTGGAGCAGAGATCAGTCCATGTATGCATCAGTCAGCTTGTGTTGAAAATAAATAAATCAATATGTATATGTACACACACTAAGGAATTATTGACCACTGTCATTGGCGTGTTTAGACGACAGATAAATTAGACCTGTTTTAAACTTCAAAACAAAGCATAACTTGGTTCATGTTCATTAATAAAACAGAGAGACAATGGTAAATTTTTAATCATTCTCATTCAATATCACCATATATGAAGGCCTTAACAAAGTTATTCTATACCTGTTAGAGTATGACACAACCAAAGCTGCTCCCTGGAATTGAGGAAAGTTACTGCTGCTCAGATGACACTGATAATAATTTTCCTCAGCCCTTCCATCAACCGTATGTGGAGAAATTCCTGGAATAAGCTTTCAAGGGGACATTTTTTCCTCAATAGACAGACTCCTGATGTAATCTACACATTTTTTAAAAGGAAGGTAGGAAGAAATCCATGGATTGATCATGTTATTGATCCAAAGACATTTGATACGTTTTTCTTCCTGAATAGACTTTTAGGTGTACTCCTTATCACTCTTTCCCAAGGATATTTCTGCTTTTTATTTATTGTTTTTTTCCTGGGTATTTGGCTAGGATAGAGTTAATTTTCCTCCTAGTGGCTGGTAAGGTGCTGTGTTTTGGACTTAGGATGAGAATAATGTTGATAATACACTGATGGTTTAATTGTTGCAGAACGATGTTTTGTAGACATTCGTAGTAGTAGTGCTATTATCACTATTATTTTCCTTTCTTTTCTGTCCTAATAAACTATCTCACACAACACACGACACACAACTCAACACACAAGCATTCATTTTAATTTATTTTTTTTAATTCTCTCCCCCATCCCATGGGGCGTGGTGCTGTGTGGTGCTTAGCTTCTAGCTGGGTTAAACCACAACCAACCTTTTGGTGCTTCACTGTCCTTCTTCACTGTCCAGAAGGTGCCATGGTCCTTCTGCATGACTTGTGTGGCAAAGTGCTTAATGACAACTAGTTTCAGCCACAACGAATAATTATCTTTTACAGCTAAAGGAGGAAACGGCCTGTAGTATCCTTACTGCATAAAAGTGTAAGGCCTATGCTGCTTCCTACTGACATCTCTCCAAGTTTGAGAGAGAAATGCTACTGTGACTCTGACCTGAAAGGAACCTTGTAAAAATGCATTTAGGCATTATGGTACCCAGAACTGCAGCATGCAAAAGTGTCATTGCCTGAAACTAAAGTTCACAATGCTAAGATATGTCTGCCCCCTGTTTTGATAATAAACCGCATACATTCCCAATGAATGGTATATATGTAAACTGAAAAGCTAAGGTCAAATGAAGCACAATGCAGGTAATGGAAATCCTACACAAATTTGTATTTAATTCAGATGTTGACAGAATTCCAGATCCCTCCTTCTGTATTTTTTTGATATGCAGTGCTATGAGAAGGCCTGTTAAATCTACTACTTCCATTTTAATGTGTTCACCTGGGGAGCACAAGACAACTAATCCCATTCTTGTTTCATTGCGGTCATTTGGGAACTCTTCTCTAGTATGTTCATAGGCAGGTCTACTGTGTACAGTTAGCTGAAATCGTTAAGTTGTTCTGTCCAACTCTTCCTTTTGTTCCAAGGAATAAAGACATTATCCACTATTCTTACTATACACATTAATGATGCTTAAAGAGAGACTCCATCTCTTGCCTTCCTCTATACCATACCACCTTGATTCCACCTATTCATTCATCCACCTAGTAAGTCTGATGCTTCAGTTTCTGTTGTATACTCTATTATATTATAAACCACAAGGAAATCATTCCAGTGATCTTATTTCAAAGCCACCAGACAGCCATGCTAGCAGTCGAAATACTTACATCATGGTGTCATGGATGCATCCATCCCTCCTAAATTTCCTTAAAATACTTAAATATAGGCAGAAGAGATGAGGATGCAATTCATCTCTCCCTGAACACCAAAAACACATTAGATAAACCTTTCCTAAGACATTAATTCATAATCTCAACTCCTATATAGTCTGCTTTAGCCATCTCCATCAGGACAGGCATGGTAAACAACATTAGATGTGAAGACTTTCTACTTGCATGATGTTTCTCCCTATCATCACGTACACCCATCATCACAAATGTTAGTCTAGCTAAACATGACAGACAATGAGATGAGGTTCAACAGGTGTAAGTGCCAAGTGCTGCACTTTGGTCACAACAACCCTATGCAAAGCTACAGGCCTGGAGCAGAATGGCTGGAAAGCTGTGCAGAGGAAAAGGATCTGGGTGTGCTGGTCAATGCTCGCCTGAACTTGAGCTGCCATTGTGCCCACGCATCCTGGCATCCTGGCTTGTGTCATGAATCACCCCAGCCAGCAGGACCAGGGAGGTGATCATCGCCCTGTACTCTGCTGTGGTGAGGCCACACCTTGAGTACTGTACTCAGTGCACAGATGCCTGTGCACAGTGCACAGTGAAAGAACAAGAGTCACGGCTGAAACAAGGAAACCTCCACTGGACAGAAGGAAATTACACCTCACAATGAAAATGGTGAAGCATGGGCAGTGCCCAGAGAAGCTGGGAGATCCCCATACTTGAAGATATCCAAGCTTATGTAGATAAAGTCGTGACCAACCTTGTCCATCTTGGAAGTTAGCTTGCTTTTAGCAGGAGACTGGACCTCCAGGGGTGCTTTCCAACCTCATTTTCTCCATGGTATGACTATGTTCTTGCTGCTCTTTAAACTCTCAGAAGTGTTTTCCCAGAAGGTATTTGGCAGATTTCGATACCAAATTGGTCCCTGAGGTTTGACTCAGTGAGGAAGTACAACAGTGTAAAATACTGACCGCATTATAAGAAGGAGCTCAGAAGTGGAAATTTCTTTGCTGGAAGTCAGCCTACATAGAGGAGAAACATCAGAATTAGACTTCTTTTTGAAGCATCCTGGCTTGCTGTGGATATATTGGTAACTCTTTGGAGCACTTCTTAGAGACTGGGTGTGATTGTTTTGGAGATAGGGAAAGAAGAAATGGATAAGGGCTTGGAAAACTGACTGGCTCATTTTTAAAACTCAAGTAAAAGCTTTAAGACTGAGGGAGACTCTGGTTTTAAGGGAGCAAGCTCAGCTTCCAGATAATGTCTGTCCATCTGTGGTATTAAAAAAGGATGTCCTATACTTTATGTGATAATGTGGGGGAAGAGGGTGTTCTATTTGCATGTGTGTTTTTTTTTTTTAATTTTGTCTGTGTGTGTGTTTTGTGGTTTTTTTTTTTTTGTTTGTTTGTTTGGAGAAACAGCCATGAGATGCAGCTAACAAATGTCCATGTTTTGCTGACACCAAGTGCACCAAAGGAGAAAGAACTGATGGGAGTAGTGTGATCAGGATAGTCATAGTGTTCTCACTCAGATTTACCATTTTCTTGAATATTTTGTAAGTTGCACTTGAAAAGAGAAAATCAGATGGCAAGTTTGGTATGGGCTATGTGTTGTCTAAGATGTGCTTGCCTTCCCCAGAAACTCATGTTGGTACTCCTTTTAATCATTCAGAAATAGCTGAAGTGAGTCTGAAATGAGTGTGAAACCAGATTCAAAGACACAAGATAAAATCTGGGAGATCTGAGTGCAAAACTAGCTCCACATCTCTTTTTAGGGCTAACAGGTTTGGTATCTGGGAGAGAAGGGAGGGAGACTGCAGCTGAAATGCCATAAATAGTATCTGGTAAGCCTGCAAGAAAACAGCGTGGTTGAGTTGAAGGGCATCGTCCAAGGTTTTGAGGCTCCCCTTCACTTCCACAGAGTAATGGTAACCACAGTGGTGACTGCTCCAGTAATATAGTACAGTAGTGCATTAGACACATTGCATTGGACAAAGTACCTGTCTGAGTTTAGGGCAGGATGGTGTAGTGTGGCAGGATACTTGGAGACAGGTGCCACAAAGAAGAAACCATCAGCATCAGAGTTGATCCACTGGAGCTATAGTGCTGAGGTTAAATGAAAAGTAAACAGAATTTCTTCCCGTACTTTCCCCCTTCTCCCTCTTTTACTTTTGCTTAGTGTGGTATCCATCCATTCCTTGGTGCATTTTCCCTTTGCTTGGTGGTAACCAGCTCTACAAACCTGTCTTTGGAGCACTGCTCCCATCTATCCAGCCTTTTCTTTGTAAAGTCTCTTTCCCTCTCTCTTTGTCGTTTTAGCTCCTTTAAACTGCAGCAAGTTCATTTTCTGCAATACTACTTTATCCATCACTATCCATTGTGTCTAATCTACTTCAGTCTCTGTCTATTGTTGATGGGCGATGAACACTGTCATTCAGACATTCATAGTCCCAGGGTCGAAAACAGTTCCTGCACATGTAGCCCTCTCAGCTGTCCTGAGAGGGGACCCCTATGTGTTGCCTGAACTGGAATGAGGACTAGGCATTACAAATGGTGCTTGAGACCCCATTTACCTGGAAAAGATTGTTTAAATGTAGTTACTGCGGCTGCTCCAGTCTCTCTCAGGGGGTTACTTACTGGTATCTCCCTTTTATGTTAACAAAACCATATTGACTTGTGTCCTGTTGTTTTCCACTAGTTCTCAAAACAGGTCTTTTCTTGTTCCGCTAGCAATGAAGATTCAATGAACCACACAACAGTAGTGGAATTTGTCCTCTTGGGGCTGACCAACAGCCGCCATTTGGAGATCATCCTCTTTCTGATTCTGGTGATTGCCTACTTCTTGATCCTGTTTGGAAACATTACTGTCATCAGCATCACTCTAGTGGACCATTTTCTTCAGACTCCAATGTACTTCTTCCTCAGGAATTTTGCCATTTTGGAAATAACATTCACCTCCACATTCATTCCTAGCACCCTCTACAGCCTTCTGACAGAGAGGAAAATAATTTCCCTGCCTGGCTGTTTTCTTCAGATGCTGCTTTTCTTTTGCTTGGGTACCTGCACTTTTTTCCACGTGGCGGCAATGTCCTTTGATCGGTATGTTGCCATCTGCCGCCCCTTGCACTACACGACTATTATGAACAACAGATTTTGCTTCCAACTGGTCCTGGCTTGCTGGGCAGTGAGTTTTCTCCTGATGTCTCCTCCCATCATTATGATTGCCCAGTTGCCTTTCTGTGGTCCCAATGTCCTGAACCACTTTTACTGTGATACTTCACAGTTGTTGCAGCTGTCCTGCACAGACACGTGGTTCATTGAAGGACTGATGTTTATCCTATTAATTATCATTGTGCCAGGTACCTTAACAATAACTGTCATTTCATATGGTTGCATTATTATCACCATCCTACATATGCCATCTTCCTCAGGAAGGAAGAAAACATTTTCCACTTGCTCAGCTCACCTTGTGGTGGTGACTGTATTTTACAGCACGTCTATTTATAGGTATAACCGCACAGCGCAACGGGGTGGGCAGGGCTCTGACAAAGTTCTTTCTTTCTTCTTCTCCGTGGTGACTCAGATGCTTAACCCATACATCTATTCACTCAGGAACAATCAAGTCAAACGAGCGTTGAAGGAGAGCATGTCAAAGGCATTTTCTAGCTCCCGGAGGCACCCATGAGAGCTGGAGTAGACCTTCCAAGTGACTGAATTGTTGCCCAGATGCATCAGCATTGTGCAAATGAATGAATGACTCTGAATTCAAATGGTTTATGCTTTATAAATGTTACATAGTACCTTTTTCTATCAGAAGCCCAGACATTCCAACACAGGCAGGGTCGTCTAGTCCACCAGTACCTGCACTTGGGTTTGCCTGTGCGTTCTTTCCACTCGGTTCTGGTGGGCTAACAACCTTGGCTAACAACCAAATTCGCTCCCAGCTGCCCAGTGTAGGGCAGAAGAATTTCTTCCTTATATCTAATCTAAACCTAGCCTCTTTTGCTTTAAAGCCACTCCCCCGTGTTTTTTTGTCTGCACTCGCTGATAAAGAGAACATAACAATGTGTAACAACCACTGTGATGTAACATATAGACAAGTTAACACCATGTGTTGTTTGTATGTTTGAGGGTTGTTGTTTTTTTGTTTGTTTGTTTGTTTTTGATGTTGTTGTTGTTGTTTTGTTTTTGGTGGTGGAGGTGGGGATGGTGCTTTTTTGTTTGTTTATTTGTTTTTTTGAGATATTTTTCCTGTTTGGTTCTTTAAATACAGCTAGGTGAGAAGGTAGATTTATGTTTGCCCTAACAAGAGCTGAATCCTTTTGGACTGGTAACATCACAAATTTCTCCTGTAAAGCTTGTTTACTGTCTTTACATTTCTTAGCCAGTGGATTTGGTTATCTTTACTGACTTAGATATCTCTTCTTTTTCTTTGTATATTTCTTCTATGGATAAGGATAAAGGGATGGCCAACAGGGTAGACATCCTACTGGGGGTCTGTTATAGACCAACAAGAGCCAAACAAGGATGAAGAGATAGATGAGGTGTTCTATGAGCAGCTGGCGGATGTTGTGCAATCACCAGCACTTCTTCTCATGGGAGAATTTAACTCCACATACATATGCTGGAAATACAATACAGCCCTGAGGAAGCAGTCTAGAAGATTCCTGGAGTGCGTGGAAGATAGCTTCCTGACTCAGGTGGCTAGTGAGCCTAACAGAGAGGTTTCCCAGCTAGACCTACTGTTCACAAACATAGAAGGACTTCTGTAGTCAGACCACTTATCCTCGGGGTATTAAGCCTCCTGACCTGGAAGTCTGGGACAAGGAGTAGAAGAACCCCCACACACAGTACAGTTGGAAACAGTTACAGAATCACACAGAATCACAGAATTGTAGGAGTTGGAAGGGACCTCAAGAAATCATTGGCTCTGTTATTTGGTATCAAAGAATAACATAATCACAGAATTTCTAGGTTGGAAAAGACCTCAAGATCATTGAGTCCAACCTCTGACCTAACATTAACAATTCCTCCACTAAACCATATCACTAAACTCTACATCTAAATGTCTTTTAAAGACCTCCAGGGATGGTGACTCCACCACTTCCCTGGGCAGCCCATTCCAGTGCCTAACAACCCTTTCGGTAAATAAGTTTTTCCTGCTACCCAACCTAAACCTCCCCTGGTGCAACTTTAGACCGTTCCCGCTCGTCCTGTCACCAGGCATGTGGGAGAATAGACCAATCCCCACCTCGCTACAGCCTCCTTTAATGTACCTATAGAGAGCAATAAGGTTGCCCCTGAGCCTCCTCTTATCCAGGCTGAACAAGTCTACCTCACTCAGCCGCTCCTCATAAGACTTGCCCTCCAGACCCCTCACCAGCTTCAATGCCTTTTTCTGGACATGCTCGAGCACCTCAATGTCCTGTGTGATTCAGCATAATGTGGGTAGCAGTTGGGATCCAGGCACCCTGAGGGGTAGGATGCAGTGTGTGGAGCCAGGGTATGGGGAGTGGTGGAGGTCTGCAGTGGGAGGGCTGGGGAGAGGGTGGTCAGGGCCCCGTGGTGTACCCTAGGAGGATGGCCATGGTAACAGGAACTCCTGCGTTAGCTTTGCAAGCTGCATCTGGTCTCTAATATCCTGTCTTTTTCACAGGTGGTGGGACTGGATTTGTGGGCAGAGCCCTGACCCATTTGCTTCAGAGCCATGGTCATGAGGTGACCCATGTCTCTCGACAAGGGGGCAAGAATCGCATCATCTGGGTATGAAATAAGAGTGATTACAGAAGGGAGACCATGTCAAGGCTGAGGAACTAGCCTACCTGGCATGGCATGCAGGGAATTTGCAGTGGGGAAACTGTTTCCCACTGATGTACCCTGCATCTCTTAGGTGCTGTACTGGTTGTGGTCAGTTGGGGTGGGTACTGCTGCAGCTCCAAGGAGCAAAATGTTCTCCATTCATGCTTGTGCGACAGGCAGTGTTTTACAAAGGTCAGGAAGTAACTGGCTGGATGTCTTGGGAGCTTGGTTGTTGGGAAGGCTTGAGAAGAGGGAAGGCTGGGTGTGTGATGTCTCTGTTACCCCTGCCTAGGAAGAGTTGTCCCGCCTTGGACTGCCCCAGTGCGATGCAGTGGTGAATTTGGCTGGTGAGAATGTCCTCAACCCTTTCCGCAGGTAATGAAGTGTTGTAACTCAGTGTTCCATAGTGTTGTGGGGACAAGGTGAAGGCAAGACAACCCAATGTTGTCAGAAAATGTGGAGTGGGTCTGGCAAGGGAGTAGGGTGTCCAGAAAGGACAACCTGGGTTCCCTGGCTGTTGACATCTGGGTCTTCAGATATCCAAAACATTTCTGTAGGCCTGTTAAGTCCCCAGAGAATTTTAAAAGATGCATTTCCTTCTGGACTGACAGGTGGAGGCCAGGCAAAGTAGTTGCATGTGTCCAAAAAGGCACCAGATGCCTATGCTTAGATAATACTTAATAACATGCTTAGATAAAGTCAGAACCAAAATGGACTGCAGAAGTTGTTCTTGTATTGCTGAGGGTGTTTTTGGAAATGCCTCTTCCAGGTGCTTGAGGAGAATTCACACAGCTTTGGTGCCCACATTTTCTGATGTGTTTGCCCTAAGGGCATCCAAAACCTATAGCCTTTTTTTGGGAAATGGTGAGCCGTGTTCTCCCACAGTTACCATATATTTAGGTAGCAACATTCTATGTCCTCCTTCTACTCTGGGGTGGGGGGAATTTATGTGACATCTCCTGTGCTTGTGAGGTGACCGTGGGGGCTCCCCATGGGGCTATTGTTTCCTGGGATATCCTGGTGGGAAGTATGAGTGGCTCTCCTTTTTCCAGATGGGGTGATGCTTTCTGCAAGGAAGTTATCAGCAGCCGAGTTGAAACCACCAAGACCTTGGCCAAAGCCATTGCTGATGCTGACCAGCCACCCAATGCTTGGGTCGTCGTCACCGGCGTAGGTATTGGTTGGGCCCAGCGTGCCTCATGCTGATGAGGAGAGGTGTACCTCCAGACAGAAGCATGCTTCTGGGGAAAATATGTCTTGCCTTGAAATGCCACCTTTATTGCCATCAGTATCGCTGCGACTAGGCAAGGCTTGGTCAGCTTTTTTTTGTACTGGAGTGGAACTTGGGTTCTCATGCTTTCACTTGGTAGCATTAGGACAGGACCTAATGCTTTTCCCTGTGAAAGCCTTAAGGCATCTGTAGAACCAAGTTGTCTAAGCAAGGATTCAGCTGAATCCCCCCATACATCTCCAGTTTTGCATTTCTGCTTCCTACGGGGTTTGAAGCTGCTGCAGGTTAGCATTTATGACAGACAGGAAGCTCCTTTCTATGCAGCCAGCTCAGTGCCTTGTTTGCTGGTGCATTTGATTCATGGCATTGCCATCTCAGCTGGAATACCAGCACATGCTGTTGAACCTGCAGAGTGCACTTGTAGTTCAAAACCTAGTGCTGTTCATATGAGGATGTCCCTGGAGACAGGTTTGGGGAGAAGAGGGCCAGCTGATGTTGGGATTCAACCCCAACCCACTTTTTGCTGTTATACCCACAGGCTATTACCGCCCTAGCCCCACAGCTGAGTATACTGAGGATAGCCCTGGAGGGAATTTTGACTTCTTCTCACGCCTGGTGAGCTCCTGGGAAGCTGCAGCTGTCATCCCTGATGGTCCAACTCGTGGTGTTCTGGTGAGATCTGGTAAGACAGGACATCATGCGTGTCTGGAGTGGCTCTGTTTTGGAGCTGGGGCAGTAGGGGAAGGGGTGGGAGAAGTGCATCAGATTATGTATCTTGTCTTTTTGGGGTGCGGTCCCAGGTCCATCCCTCTAAGGATTGTCTTCTGGCTGTAGGTCTGGGGCTGGAGAGGGTCCCTGTCTCACTCTGTTCTTTCCACAGGTGTAGTTCTGGGCCGAGGTGGTGGCGCAATCTCTCAGATGCTCTGGCCATTCTGGCTAGGACTGGGAGGCCCCATAGGGTCTGGGCACCAGCCATTCCCGTGGATCCACATTCAGGACCTGGCTGGGATCATATGTCATGCCCTGGAGAATGAGTGCCTGCAAGGGGTCTTTAATGGTGTCTCCCCATCTTCTCCTGAAACCTCCAACAGCACCTTCACTCAGGAGTTTGCTGCAGCCCTGGGACGCCCAGCCCTACTGCCAGTGCCTGCCTGGGCTGTGCGAGCTGTCTTTGGGGTCGAGCGGGCTGTTATGTTGTTGGAGGGCCAGAAAGTGGTACCAAAGCGCACCCTGGAGAGCGGCTACCATTTCATCTTTCCTGACCTTTCTGCAGCTTTGAAGGACATTGTGGCTTGAGCATTCCTTGTTCAGGCTGTTTAGGGCCTTGTTTTTGTGGTTCCCTGGCTCATATACCTTCCCTTGGGTGAAAGAGGGTGTCTTTTCCTGTTCTGTCTTCTTTTGTGCATCTCCAGTTTAGGAGACATCCTTCCTATTTCCAACTGCAATCTCCACATCACCTGCTTTTGGTGAAGGGCACGGACCTCTTTAAGGATTGTGACCACTGAATCTGCCATCTCTTTTCCACAGCATGTATGAGAGCTGCTCACAGAGCACCTTGGGGGAAGGATGTCTCTGCCCCCTGCAAAAGAGGTATGGTAGCAGGGAAGATTTTCAGGTGTTGTAATTCTTCTCTATGTTACTGGAAGTCCCTCTTCCTGTTTTTCCCAATGTCTTTCACCATGTGATCACAAGAGACTTAGTTACGCTCTTCTGTTTTGCTTGTCTCAATCTGATAGGAAATTCTAATTAATTAATTGTATGCTTGTAATTGTGTATTTGTATGTGTTTATATATAAAAAGTCAATAGCAGTAGTCAGTAATAAAGCAGTAAGCATATATACTAATATTACAGTTTATTACAAACGATGCTAGTGAAATAGCAAACATTCTCATTATTGATTACCTATAGGCACATACATACATTCAAAACATAACCAGTACCACTAGCTAACAAATCAATCCCCAAAGTGGGGATCAAGCTGTCTTCAAAGTGGTCTAACTAGGAAGACCACCCTCAGAAAGGGGTTAGTAAAGAAAGCTGACTTTAGAAAAGTCAATTTTCAACTTGACAGTTTTATTTTGCCAAATGATATGCAGAAGATAGTTAAATGAGGGGATAAACAGCAACAACAAAGTAAATCCTACTTCACAGGCAACTATATTTGGTTATTTAGAGTGTGCTACAGATGGTGTTACATAAGGACTGAGGACACTGTGACCTGTACAAGCACACGGAGGAGAAGAAAATGGTCAGGTAGTTCACCAAGGGAACATCACACTTGACTAAGCCAATAGCCTTCTACGATGGAATGACTAGCTGGGTGGATGAGTGGAGAGCAGTGGATGATGTCTACCTTGATATCAGTAAGGCTTTTGACTCTCTCCCATAACGTACTTGTAGGCAAGCTCAGGAAGTATGGGGTGGATGAGTGGACAGTGAGGTACACTGGCTGGATGGAAGAGCTCAGAGGGTTGTGATCAGTGACACTGAGTCTAGTTGGAGGCCTGTAGCTAGTGGTGTCCTCCAGGGGTCCGTATCAAGTCCAGTCCTGTTCAATTTATTCATCAATGACCCGGTTGGTGGAATAGAGTGCACCTCAGCGAGGTGCAGCTGTTGTCAGTGAGTTTGCTGACAACACAAAGTTCAGAAGAGTGGCTGATATCCCAGAGAGCTGTGCTGCCATTCAGAGGGACCTTGGCAGGCTGGAGCCTGTCAAGGTTGAACATCATGAAGTTCAATAAGGGCAAGTTCAGGGTCCTGCACCAATGGAGGAATAACCCAAGGTGCCAGTACAGGTTGGGAGCTGACCTGCTAGAAAACAGGCCTGCGGAGAAGAATCTGGGAGTCCTGGTAGACAGCAAGTTAACTGAGCCAGCTATGTGCCCTTGTGGCCAAGAAGGCCAACGGTATCCTGGGGTGCATTAGGAAGAGTGTTGCTAGCAGGTCGAGGGAGGTGATCCTCTTCCTCTACTCAGCCCTGGTGAGGCCTCACCTGGAGTACTGCATTCAGTTATAGAAGGGGGACATAGAGCTCCTGGAGCAAGTCCAGCAGAAGGCTACAAAGATGATGAGGGGAGTGGAGTACCTCTCATTTGAGGAGAGGCTGAGAGAGCTGTGTCTCTTTAGCTTGGAGAAGACCGAGAGTGGGTCTTATTTCAATGAGTACAAATACCTGAAGGGAGGGTGTCAAGAGCATGGGGTTAGACTCTTTTCAGTGGTGCCTAGCAACAGGACAAGAGACAACGGGCACCAAGTTGAAACACAGAAATTTCCAGCTATTGAGGAACATTTTTTTTACTGTGAGGGTGACAGACCACTGGAACAGGTTGCCCAGAGAGGTTGTGGACTCTCTTTCTTTGGATATATTCAAAACCTGCCTAGATGCCATCCCATGCAATGTGCTCTAGGTGATCCTGCTTGGCAGGGCGGGCAGATGATCTCAAGAGGTCCCTTCCAACCTCAGCCATTCTGTGATTCTGTAAGGTGCAAGTGCAGTGCCTTCTTGCATATTAGTGGAGACTTTGTGGATGGAGCTATATTTAGCATATTCTGCATCTACATTGTCTATGAAGTACACACTCCAGTAAGAAAACCATGTTCTCCAAAATCCTGGTTTTTCAACAAAAGGAATTAATTTTTCTCAACCAGGAATTATTTGGCCAATTCTACTTGAGAGGCAAAACAAGAGGTAAATTACAGGGCAAGTAAGGGCCAAGACAGAAAAAACGGCACAGTTTATTTCAACTCAAAGTAGAAATTGTGTTAGTTGAATCTCTCCCTAGAAATGCCTTTTGCAGGAATCCTTAGGAATCCATAGGATTCTATGTTGCAGATGCCTATAACTGTATAGATAAACATTACAATCAATGTGTGGTGAGGTACTAGAACAGGTTGCCCTGGAAAGTTGTGGATTTCCCATCCCTGGAAGTGATCAAGGACAAGTTGGATGGGGCTTTGAGCAACTTGGTCTAGAGGGTGGCATCCCTGCCCATGGCAGAGGGTTTGAAGTTAGATCATCTTTAAGGTCTCTTCCAGTCCAAATATATGATTCTATGCCTCCCATAAGACCATAATCACATTGCCTTTGATTTTCACTTAACAATTTCAGTGGACTAGCTATGCTGGCTGAGAAGCAAAAGCTTGCCTACAAACTAGAGAAAACTTCTTAAAGATTACTGATTATATATTATGCTCTTACATAATGTACATCATGGAGTTGCTCCTAAGAGAACTTTATTAACAAACAAAACAACAACAGTTTAATTTACTTTAAAATACTTGTTTGTTTGTTCGTTTGTTTTATTTTTCCACACGTAAGAATGTATTTGCTGACCAGCTTCCACACTGAGCTTCTGATCTCCTTGTTACACAAGGTATAGATCATGGGATTAGTCAGGGGGAAGATGACTGTATGGAAAAGAGCAACAACCTTTTCCATTGGGACAGCTTGGAAGGGTAAGACATAGATATACATAGCTGGGCCACACATGACAAAAACCACAATGATGTGGGAAACACAGGTGGAGGCAATTTTGCTCTTTGCCTTGGAGGACTGTGTCCGGAGCTTCAGCAGCAGGACAGTGTAGGAGATGAGCAGAAGTGAAAAGCACATGACAATGACAACTCCATTGTTGAGAAACATCAAAAGTTCCACTATGTGAGTATCAGCACAGGCCAATTTAACCAGCTGATGGACATCACAGAAGAAGTTGTCCAGGATGTTGGGGCCACAGAAGGGGAGAGCAATGGTAAGAGCAAATAGAGTGATGCCATGGATGAAGCCCCCTGCCCATGAAGCTCCAACCAGGACATAGCATACTGCCCTGTTCACAAGCCTGGTGTAGTGAAAAGGTTTGCAAATGGCTACATAACGGTCATAGGCCATGGCCATGAGCAGGAAAGCTTCAGCTGCTCCCAGGAAGTGGAGGAAGAAAAGCTGGGCCATGCAAGCATTGTAGCAGATTGTCTTCTGGTGTGAGAAAAAGTCAGCCAACATTTTAGGTGGGGTCACGCAACAGTAACAGATGTCCAAGAATGCCAAATTGGCCAGGAAAAAATACATGGGTGTTCCCAGTTGGGACTCTCCTTGAATTGTGAGAATGATAAGCACGTTGCCTGGGAGAATTATCATATAGAACAGCAGGAAGAAGAAGAAGAGAATCATCTGGACTTTGTGGGTTTGAGAAAATCCTAACAGAACAAACTCTTTAACTACTGTGTTGTTCTCATACTCCATTTGGACTCTGTAAAACCCTGAAAAACAGTAATCAAAGAAAAATGAACAAATACCAGTGTAAATATACTAAAATATTTAATCAACTTCAGGTATACTTAGACTGCCTAATAAGCACATGCTTTGACCATTGCCTAGTTTTAAGGCACTTCTTATGGTGAAATACTTGAAAGCTAGTGATTTAGATTCCCATTAACCTGGGCATTGTACTGGAAATATAAACTGAAAACATCCACACGTCATAAGGTGTTCCACATTTTCTCTACACCCCATGAACGGGCACCAGGATTAAGTGTAAGTCATAAAGTATCAGTCCAGTCTCCTATAGTAAGCTATTTTTTGTGGTTTACAGTGTAACTGTCTATCTGAACTACTCCTGTATACATCCTTTCCAAATGACAAAAGTAGGCCCTTCCAGGGTACTATACAATTCATTCTAATGTAGACAGTCAAACAAGTCTAGATGAATTGCACTCCAATAACTCAGTAAACCTAACAATCACATCCACGGATTATGAAAGAAAGCTAAGTATAGATCACTCATATCTGAAGTGTATTACAATTGAACAATTTAAAATCACTTTACAGTCAATGATATCCATACAACCAGCCCAAGGAATAAAGAATTCCATCATAATTTTTTTCAATTCAAACACTTTTTAAAAGAATATATTTTCCTCAATTGTCTTTCAAGGGAGCTGAGATCACATACTGACTTCCATCTTTCCTCAAAGAAATCCCTCAGCAGTGTCTAATTTTCCAAAGAAATCATCAGACCATTGGAACCATGAAGAAAATTCAATTATCTAAATATCTCTCTGAAATTAATCCACCAAGAATTGACTTGAAGATAGATTTTGAAAACATATTGAGCTTTTCCATGGAATGTGTCAAGTCATTTAAATTTCCATACATTTTGAATGAAATTGTGGATTTTAACTCCTCTCTCACAAAGACAGACATTAAAAAAAAAAAAAAAAGAAAAAAAAAAAAAAGAAAAAAAGAACAGTCAACTTCAGTTAAATAGAAAGACTTGTAAAATAAGTTCTGTCATTCCTCCCAATTCCAGTTCTGTTTCTTCTGCGTCAGAAGAAAGTTACATGAAATTTTGTCTCCCTTTCTTCTCTAATAGCTTTCTTTCGTTTTGCTGCAAAGATGGTATGTTTGTATGCATGACTATGTCTGCCTGTTACTGCATTAATTACAATAAAATAATGAAATAAAGGAATATAAGGAAGGAAAAAAGAGAGAAAAATACCCTTTAAGACACTTTTTGATGTTTCTGTCAAATATCAAAATTTCTCATCATGCCTTGAAATAAACAAACCAAAACAACAACAACAACAACAACAACAACAACAACAAAACACATTATTGACATTTTGGGTTTTCTTTATTTCCTCCTTTACTACATGGACAGTTGAAAGGCTCATTGTGCTAGATGTGTGTATAAATAGGTCCATAATTGTCCACTATTTAATTTCTCAGCTACCTGCAAATCCATGCCGACAGGCATCTGGAGCTAAGTGTCTCTTTGCCTCACTTTAAATTTCCTCTCATTGATTTGGTCGGCTCTGGAACTAACCTAACAACCCTTCCCATCCCATCACGTGTCAGGAAGATTCCTGTAGGAATCTATCACTCCACACTGCTGTCCTTTATCTGACCCCACACACCCATCCAATGCAGTAACACTCACCTCTGCTTGCCTATAGATACATCTGTGGTTGCACTTGACTTTCATGACTTCACATCTCTACCACCTAGGTTGCTCATCCCTAACTGGTGTAGAAGCAACTGAAGCTACATCCTCTTGTGCCATTTTATGTGCTCTGCTCTACAGTTTCAGATCTAACAGAACTGACAGCACTGAATACTATGTTCAACTGTTTGAATTCTGCTTTACATGTCTACCTCAGACTTGCATTTTTTTCTTTGGACAGATCAAAATTATATATAATCTCTGAATTTATTCCTTGGTTCTGACTGGCATTCTTGAACCTAAATGTCTGTGAAACTACAGTTCTCACCCTTCTTGTCATCCACCGTTCAAAGCAGAATGTCCTTCCTCCTCAGGCAAGGTTAGCAGTCAACATCCCCATACTGGGAGGAGAACAGTATTGCCTGTAATTCTTCTCTTCCTTATTGGTTGTGATAGTTCATTGATTTGGGGTAATTCTCACTGACATCAATTTTATGCAAGACAGCTAAAACCTGAACACCCCTAATTCTTCTGTCTCTTATCTACTGTTTTCCCAAGTGCTTCCCAGGTACCAACAGATCTCCAGCTACCAAATTCTTAGCTTCTTTCCAAGCCATGACTTTATTTCTGAAGCAATCCCAGCTTTAAAATCCTACAAAAGCTAAAATTCATAAAAGCTTCAATACATATCTCACTTTCAGGATCTCTGTTGGTAGTCCATCATCTCCGCTTGAAGTCTTCTTTCTCTTCCTCTCCCCCACACTCCTATGTTTAGCACTGCTGTGCATGCACCACAGGTTTGGTTCTGTTAAATTCCATGCCCAATTTCAGCAATTTTTTCCCTGTCTGCTTGTCAGCAATAGCACGACAGAATGCAACCAGATTGCCTATGACCTTAGATGCTTCACTCACCTCCTGCTGATAAAGGATGAACGGTGCATGCCAGAGGATGAAGAAGATTTTGTTTCTTTGCATCCTCTGTATGTTACTTTCTTTGTCTCTTTAAGAGACAACTGGGGCTGCAGGTGGTTTCTTGTTCCAAGTGTGGAGGTTACACAATTATAGAAAGCAGCCATTCTTCCAGAGTGCTAACTGAGATGCCCAGGGGTCTTAATAAAAGCCCTAAGGTATGTGATTATTTAAGAGCAGGAACGAGTGATAGTCCTCTGGCTTGACCAAGCTCAGTAGCCTCTCTGTGATGTCGTGAATGTGGGTTCAAGGTAGGCAGCAAACCTCTTGAGAGATTGTGTGGGTGGCAAATAGGTCCCTCAGTGCCTCTCAGAGAGGAATCTCCAATTACCAAGAGCTAAACTTAGCGAGGGATTCAAAGAATAATACGAAGAGGTTCTATAGGTACATTGGCCACAGAAGAAAGACTAAGGGGAGTGTACCACCTCTGACAAATGAAGACAGAGATCTGGTAATGACAGATGTGGAGAAGGCAGAGATACTTGACAATTTCTTTGCCTCGGTGTCTTTACTAATGGTCAGGCTTCCCATATCTCTTGAGTCCCGAACCTCTAGGCAGGGGCTGGGAATATTCCTGAGGGAATTGGCTGATGTAGTTGTCAAGCCTGTCTCCATCATATTTGAAAAATCAAGGCACTCAGGCCAAAGTTCCCGGTGACTGGAAAAAGGGAAATATCACTCTCATTTTTATAAAGGGTATAAAGGAAGAGCTGGGGAACTATAGACCAGTAGTTGCTCTCCTCTCCTACTTTTGTAGCCCTTCTCTGGACATGCTCCAAGGTCTCAATGTCCTTCTTGTAGTGAGGAGCCCAACACTGAACACTATTCAAGGTGTGGCCTCACCAGAGCAGAATACAGATCACGTCCCTGGTCCCGCTGGCTACACTATTCCTGATACAAGTGAGGATGCCAGTGGCCTTCTTGGCCACCTGGGCACTCTGCTGGCTCATGCTCAAGCATCAATCAGCACCCTCAGATCCTTTTCCTCTGCACATCTTTTGAGCCACTTTGCCCCAAGCCTGTAGCGTTACATTAGGTTGTTGGGACCAAAGTGCAGGACCCGCCACTTAGACTTGTTGAGCCTCATCCCATTGGCCTCTGCCCATTGATCCAACCTGCTCAGGTCCCTCTGCAGGGCCATTCCGCCCTCCAGCAGATTGACATTTCCCCCCAGCTTGGTGTTGTCTACAAACTTACTTGGGGGTGCACTCAATTCCCTCTTCCAAATCATCAGTAAGATATTAAAGACATAATCTGGGTGACTCTTACTGTAATGCTGCTGATGTGGCATATAGCAACCATAGTAGTGATGGCATATCGTATTATATAGCAATTAACATAATACAATTCAAATCATTGTTTTTTCTCAACCGAAATTAAATCCCTTTGAGCAAAATATGGGGCTTCCCCATGCTTACGCATTACCATCAAGAGCACCCAGGTACTTGAGCAAAAGCAGTCCCACAAATGGGTTTGCCTTTACCTGAGGCAGGAATAACCCAGACTGTCTTCCCCAGTAAGTTTTTTATACAGGGATATTATCTCCTTCTACGCTGCATAAGAGTTTTGAGTGTGCAAAGACAGTTTGGTTGGCAGATACCCTAGTGTTGAGTAACCAGTTGGCCTTTCCAAGTGTCCATGGTCAGGCCTACCCCTCAAGCAGCCTATACACGTGCTGGCCTGTATATTCCTGACTCCAAAACTCTAGGGGATGACTTGGGGTCTCCCTTGGTACTTTCTGAAAGATGTCGCAGGTGGGGACATTCTTCCCCAGCTGCAGTGTAGAGCATGTTTTTTAGATTTTTGTCCTTCCTGGACTGGCCCAATGGCTACAGCATGATGAATATCCTGATTAATTTGTTCTAAGGCTTGTCGTTGGTCAGGGCCCAATTTGAAATTGTTCTTCTTCTGGGTCACTTGATAGAGACAACATACAATCAGACTGTAGTTTGGAATTTGCGTTCTCCAAAAACCCACGAAGTCTAAGAAAGCTTTTCTTAGGCCAAAAAAATCCTAAGAAAGCTGTTTCCTTTTTGCTAGCTGGTGGAGACATAGCTGTTATTTTGTTGATCACATCCACTGGAATTTGACCATATCCAATTTGCCATTTATTTCTAAAAACCGGATCTGCTTTGCAGGTCCCTTGATATCACTTTGGTCTATAGCAAAACCAGCTTTCAGAAGGACTTGGGAGTATTTTCTTCCGTTTCTCAAATACTCCTTCTGCTGTACCGTCCCACTTGATGATGTCATCAATGTATTGCAGGTGCTCTGGAGCTTCCCCCTGTTCCAGTGCAGCCTGGATCAGTCTATGGCAAGTGGTAGGGCTGTATTGCCACCCTGGGGCAGTTGATTCCAGGTGTACTGGACACCACTCCAAGTGAAAGCCAAGTGTGGCCTGCACTCTGCTGCCAAAGGGATTGCAAAAAATGTATTAGCAATATCAGCTGTTCTTCAGACCTCTTCAGTCCCATAACAGAAGGGTCTTCTGAGAGACTGGGCAAGGTAGACAGCTGTTTAATTTCCTCTGTCTCCAAGGCAGCTATGCCAAAAGCCCACTAGTACCCTTTGGCATCCTTAAAATACCATACCATGAGGTAGTCTATGATAAAGATGCACCAGAGCCTCCAGACTTGTCACCAAGTGCTTTTGCCACTCAATTCCTGTTAGACTCACCTCAGCCTCCAATGCAACCAGCTGTCCCTGTCACTCCAGTAACAAAGATGGGTTCTGCCCCTTTCTAACTTGATGGCATTAAGTTACACCGTGTATTAGTGTCCACTAGAGCCTAATACTTCTGTGGGTCTGATGTGCCAAGCCTTTGTATCCACACAGTCCAATAAACCTGATTGCTCCTTTCCTCTGCCTGGCTGGAGGCAGGGCCCTTCCAATCAGTTGTGGTCACTGTGTTGAAATTCATTACTCACGTCATGTAAATGTGGATCAAATGTCCCTTCATTGAAGCCAGGAGTAAACTCAACTCATCTGTTCTGGAGATCTGCTCACTGGATACTGGAGCAGTCATTTTCTTAGCAGTCCCTTTTTCAGTCCCTTTTTCCATTGTTTTTCCTTGTAATTTGTGTATCTATGTGTTAGTGTTGAGGTAGATTTTCCATTCCACTTCCTCATGTCCTCCCTCTGGTTGCACAGGTAAAACCACAGCATGGCACATGGTGTGTACCCGCTATGTCCTCTCTTGGGCAGAGGAGCACTTTCTCCTAACAGGTGAGACACTGGTTCATATAGATAAGGATTAGGGCATAACTCTTTGATTTGCTGGACCTCTTGGGAAAGTTTCCTCACAGCTGAGACACAGGCCCATAGAGCGGAAGAGAGGCTTTCTTCATACTTCTAAAGTTGGACAGACAATACATCCACCTTGTGTTCCTCTCCATCTTTCCAGGTTATTAATGCCAATGAGTTGGCGTACAAAAAGAAATGAAAAAGAAGGAAACAAACAAACAAAAACCCATCATTTGGACATGTTGGAATCAATAGTTCATGTATGGGAGTTAGAGACATGAATCCAACCATAAGCTGCTGCCTAGGTCTATTTTGGCTACATCCTGTGAAGCTATGATCTACTAAATGGCACAATTTGACCAGAACGTCTGTTCTTTATGAAGGAGACAGGATGGCATGTGTGAGTGAGGTAGACTGTAGCAAAATCAATAGCTGTGTTTCTTAGACACAAAAAAACAGTATTTATTATTAGAGGTGAAATTCTGATTTACGCTAGCTGAAGACCAATCTCACTATCAACCACATAAGTTCCTGTTTGTGTGAGCTATTCATCTGGGTTTGTTTCATGCACATGTGGCATATAGAAACAAGGAGCAGAAGAGGTGAATTCAGGGAACATGATATATTGCTGGTAGAGTTTGATGGGTGAGCTCATATAAACAATGTTTAGAATTAATGGATGAATTATTTTGAATGTTTATTTCCTCTTGGAGCGCAATCTGAATCATCTTTAAAAGAGGCAAAAGTAAAATCTGTAGCCATTTGAAAGGCATGTTCCGTTGAAGTGATTCAGGCTGATCACTCTAGTGTTACTGTATTAGAGTAAATAATCTTTTTACAAAATAAAACAAAAAGTCACTTTAGATCTTACCTTGCCCGTTTTGGAAATAAAATTAAAAAAAAAAAATCAAATTTTCTAACTCATTTCATAGAGGTAAAAGTAGATCAGCTCTCAGAAGCAAAGTTAGTTGAAGCTTAAATGAAGTTTCCTTAACTTTGTTTCTCCAGCGTTTTAATTAGGCTTCCAGTGTTGCACAGGGAAGTTAATTTCCCTGGGCACATCTAAACAACAACAACAAAAAAATGCTAAATATAATTAACCATTTTGCCATTAGTTAGTTGTTGTGAAGATTCTGAAGTCAGGCAAACAATGTACCCTGAGATGGCTTATGTTACCTTTCTCTTTAAAAAGCAAACTAAAAAATTAAAATTTTGTAGGCCAGTCAGCAGAGTTTGCATTTCATTCTGTCAGTGTTCCTCATCCAATTCTTTCTTCCTTCCTTCTTTTCTTCCTTCTCTTCTCTTCTCTTCTCTTCTCTTCTCTTCTCTTCTCTTCTCTTCTCTTCTCTTCTCTTCTCTTCTCTTCTCTCTTCTCTTCTCTTCTCTTCTCTTCTCTTCTCTTCTCTTCTCTTCTCTTCTCTTCTCTTCTCTTCTCTTCTCTTCTCTTCTCTTCTCTTCTCTTCTCTTCTCTTCTCTTCTCTTCTCTTCTCTTCTCTTCTCTTCTCTTCTCTTCTCTTCTCTTTCTCTTCTCTTCTCTTCTCTTCTTTCTTCTTTTCTTTCTTCTTTTCTTTTCTTTTCTTTTCTTTTCTTTTCTTTTCTTTTCTTTTCTTTTCTTTTCTTTCTCTTTTTCTTTTCTTTTTCTCTTCTCTTCTTTTCTCTTCTCTTCTCTTCTCTTCTCTTCTCTTCTCTTCTCTTCTCTTCTCTTCTCTTCTCTTCTCTTCTCTTCTCTCTTCTCTTCTCTTCTCTTCTCTTCTCTTTTTTTTCTTTTCTTTTCTTTTCTTTTCTTTTCTTTTCTTTTCTTTTCTTTTCTTTTCTTTTCTTTTCTTTTCTTTTCTTTTCTTTTCTTTTCTTTTCTTTTCTTTTCTTTTCTTTTCTTTTCTTTTCTCTTCTCTTCTCTTCTCTTCTCTTCTCTTCTCTTCTCTTCTCTTCTCTTCTCTTCTCTTCTCTTCTCTTCTCTTCTCTTCTCTTCTCTTCTCTTCTCTTCTCTTCTCTTCTCTTCTCTTCTCTTCTCTTCTCTTCTCTTCTCTTCTCTTCTTTCCTTTCCTTTCCTTTCCTTTCCTTTCCTTTCCTTTCCTTTCCTTTCCTTTCCTTTCCTTTCCTTTCCTTTCCTTTCCTTTCCTTTCCTTTCCTTTCCTTTCCTTTCCTTTCCTTTCCTTTCCTTTCCTTTCCTTTCCTTTCCTTTCCTTTCCTTTCCTTTCCTTTCCTTTCCTTTCCTTTCCTTTCCTTTCCTTTCCTTTCCTTTCCTTTCCTTTCCTTTCCTTTCCTTTCCTTTCCTTTCCTTTCCTTTCCTTTCCTTTCCTTTCCTTTCCTTTCCTTTCCTTTCCTTTCCTTTCCTTTCCTTTCCTTTCCTTTCCTTTCCTTTCCTTTCCTTTCCTTTCCTTTCCTTTCCTTTCCTTTCCTTTCCTTTCCTTCCTTCCTTTTTCAAGGGTCCTCTGTGTTCTAGCCATGTATGTATATTTGTACATACGTATGGTGTGTAGCTTTGCTCTGTGTGTGTGTGTCAACTGGAGATAGATGTTCAGCCTTGGTTCTGGCTGGTCCTGGAGACATGAAGCTGCATCAGCCTCATCTTCATTGCTAACATGATGTATTTATCTGTAATACAAAGAGGTATCCTATGGAGTTATTTTTTTTCCCTTCTAAAAAACATCTTGCAGTGCAGCTCAAGTTCACTGCTTAAGACTGGCTGTGTTTATGTTACGATCAGTTAAGCTAGACCTCTCTCAGAGACCAATAAAGCATCTTAAAATGTAATTGTTATTATTACATGCTGAAGTGCCTGAACCATTACCCAGAAGAAGGTTTGAAACATGAATGCCAAAGTGCCATTGTTACATGCAATAAGGTAAGGTCATCTAGGAGTGTTTGAGAGTGCAGCAAAAGCCGGGACAGCTTTACAAATTGTTTCTGGTGAAAAAAAGTCAAAGTTTATGTGGTGTCAACCTTACTGCCAATAGAAAACAGAAAATGGAGTGAGCTCTCCTCAGAACTGCACCAGTCTTCAGAACATCCTGAAGAGGTTGGATTTGAAGCAAGAGTAATCCCGGATGAGTAATCACAGGAGGTACCGAGGGCAAATTGTACAGGTAACTTAATTGGCAAAGTGAAGATATTTCCTAAGGAGGCAAAAATTTAAAAAAAATCAAGGCGGTGAAGTAACAATAGAAACAACCCTTTCCATTCCCGTACACTAGACAAAGAATAGCTTGTCTCCTAGACTAGGCCTGGAAAAACATGAGCACCAGCTCCCTTACTCCTTTTCTGGTAAATGGATATTACTCCCCTTTTGAAATTGTATCAGCAGCTGTGGTGATTCATCTGACCAGTTTGGGACAACAATAATGAGATAAATTCTGCTTATAGATAACTATCTTGTCCCACTGCTTACAGATAGGAACTGGATGATATGTGTAGACTTAGTCAATTAAATTTTAGGCAGCTATGTTTAAGTGAGATGAATCCTATTATCCTATCTGTCTACATTATGCTACCTAGCAGATCTCATTGCCTGGAAAAAAAAAAATCTTATTTGTTTGCTTGCATGCTTGCACGCTTGCTCACTCCTAATTAAAGTGTCTAAATGCTTAAATTTATGTGGAATACATCCCCTTCACTCATGCGTTAAAGCAGCCAATCACATACTCAATTATGACAGTTTTACTAAGCAACTACCTGTTGCAGTGCTGCAATCATTGACAAGCCCTTAGCTGAAATTATTCAGAAACTCATCGGAGATAGACATTAAGACATTGTATAGTCTAAGGAGAAAGCAATACTACTGAACTTGATTTCGTTTACTTTGGGGTAAACACCTAAAAGGTCTTTTTAAAGCTGTGCTGTGAAAAGAATTGTTTCGTTGTGTTTAGTGTGAAATCAGTGTAGACAACTAGCTAAGGTGAATCTTGTAAATTTCAACTATCAAAATTTGGATAGACAATTTGCATCTTTAAAGAGAAGGGTAAAACCCTGAGACTAGCTCTTTTATACTGAGCATGCAGACTGAAGAAACACTTCTGGTTTTCCAAAAGGTACAAGTAACACTGAGAACACATACCTTGCAGATTCTACAATATTTTAAAGCCCCTGAAGATTTTTTTTTTTTTTTTTTTTATTTTAGTGTATGTCACATGAAAGCGAAGTGTTATCTGCAACAATCTTTTTACCCACTAGCAGGAAGCTTGAGCCTCCACCAAACTGCACAAGGAATAACAGACATGTTTAGAATACAACTGGCTCTTGTGTATTTGAAGAATCCATACCTCACGTCATCTTTGCTGATTTCAAAGTTAGCTATCCCAAGAAGTTTCCCATCACAGCTCTTCATCATCCATACCACAGACAAGGATTCAGGCCACTTTTGGAGAAGAAGAAACTCCAGAATCTGCTAGGTATGTCATGTTACCTGCCTCTTGACATGTGAAAAAGGATCAAATTATTTCTCTAACTTTTCTGAGGTCTTCTTGGTGTGATTAAAAAAGTAGCTATATTGCAATATGGGAAATAAATACAGCAGGTCTGCAGTTGCATGCAGAGTCATTAGAATGAGGGAATAAATGAGGAAGATGAAGAAGGGAGGAAGGGAAAAAGGGAGGAAGGGAAGAAGGGAGGAAGGAAGGGAGGGAGGAAGGAAAAAAGGAATGAAGGAGGAAAGGAGGGAAAGAAGGAAGGAGGACACATCTGTAGAAATTCAACTTGAATCCCACACATAGACTGAACATTTGGAACATGGACAGCTGAAGGAATAAGTTTTCTTTTACGGAGAGTATTTTGATACTCTAGTTTTTGTTTGAATTTACTGACCAAAGCCCAACGATGGAATTCAGCTGACTAAACACCTATATCTATGCTATATGAGATCTCCTGGTGATACACAGCAGCTGTCTCTAGAACAGCAGGATGCCAAGGTTTTACATAGATACTATGTCACATCTCCCAGTTCTGTGATTATATCTGGATTACCTAGGGATATCTAAAATGACACTGAGCACTTACACTTAGTCAAATCATGCCCACCTACTTTAACTATAGCGAAAGCTTAGAAGTGTAGTTTACATGAAGATGGATAAAATGCAGATATGCAAAATTAGGTGCCAAAATTCCGAATTGAAACCTGCATTTAGAGTCAAATGACATGAATCCTATGGCTGATCATTTTCAAGGATGTACTGGAAGACTTTGTAGGAAGAGGACTTCTAGAGATTAAAACTGCAGTGCAAGAAAAGCTAAAGAAATACAAAGGCCTATCACATTTGAGGCAGAACAATAGAGTAGCTAATAGACTACTCTTAGCAAGTATATTTATGAATAATAACTACTTCACCTAATCTTGTCCCTGTTGGTTGCATCCTATAGGGTAGTAATGGAGCTGGAGAATTGCACCACCACTGTGAAAAATATTTTCTTTGTTGGTTTTACTGAAAGTGCCATGTTACAGTATGTACTTTTTGCAACTTTCCTCATAATTTACACAATGACTTGGCTTGGAAATGTCACTATCATCACCACAGTAATCATAGATCAAGAGCTTCACAAGCCTATGTACTTTTTTCTAGGAAATTTAGCCCTCATAGACCTCAGCGAATCCTCAGTGACTCTGCCCAAGATGCTATGGGACTTCCTGTCTGAGTATAAGTCCATTAGTTTTGGAGGATGCATTGCACAGATTTTCTTCTTCCATTTCACAGGAGGTGCTGTGGTTGTCATCCTCACAGTGATGACTCTGGATCGGTATGTGGCTGTTCATAAACCTTTGCAGTACTTAAATATCATGAATCACAATGTTTGCCTTGGCCTGGCTGCAGGAGCATGGATAGGGGGATTTGTTCATTCTATGGTGCAGGTAGCACTGATCATTCAGTTGCCATTCTGTGGACCAAATTTACTAGACAATTTCTACTGTGATTTCCCACAGGTAATCAAACTAGCCTGTACAGATATCTATGCGGTTGAGTTGCTCATGGTTTCCAACAGCGGACTGCTTATGATTCTCATATTTATTGTCCTGATTGTGTCACATGTTGTCATCTTGGTCAAAATCAGGGCACATATCACACAAGGGAAGCACAAAGCCTTTTCCACTTGTGGAGCCCAAGTTGCAGTAGTGAGCATCCATTTTGTACCCTGCATCTTCATCTATGCATGGCCATTCAAAAAGTTTGTGGCGGACAAAGCCATGTCGTCTCTTTATACTATCATCACCCCAATGCTGAATCCCATAATCTACACATTAAGGAACACAGAGATGAAGAATGCCATCAAGAAATTTCTCAACAATGTCTTTCTCAGAATGAGAAATTCACAACTGTCATTCCTTTCTTAGATGGTTGTTTTCTTTTACAGAGAAATGTAAAAGCGAAGTTAGATAATGTGTTAATAACTGATTTTTGCTTTAGAAGAAGAATCATAGAATCATAGAAAGAAATTTAAATAACAATTGATGCTAGACTAAGATGCTGTCTCTGAAGGTAACAGCTGCTAGGAAATCAAAGTGGTTGTAGACTAATAAAGCAATGAACCTGTATGAAAACAGAAAATCAACAACACAAATTAAACCAATGAAAACATCCCTTGTCCATTACAGTAGTTCATTTTACTAAGGGTCCAGTTATTTTTTAAGTTTCTATTTTTTTTAAATTCTAGGGAACTTATATATGGTTGTTCCAGATTTATTTTTTGTTTGTTTCTGTGTTTTCATTTTGATTTTCTTTTCATGTGGACTATTTGTGATCAGATGAAAAAATGCAGAACATAAGACTTGACAATAAGCATGAAAATATTTTTGATTGTTTTTGAAAGCATATTCTATTTCAAAATTTTCAAAATCTCCAAACTTTCTTTTAAGAAATATTCTTTGTTCAGATCAATGCATTGCGTGAAATATTGGTAATTTATCGTTATCACAATAATATAGTAGTCCAGGAAATTAAGGAGTGATGAACACAGAACAAAGCTATTGCATAAGAATGGGAAAGTCTTACTCATTTAATATACAGGTATTTACCGCAATTTAGTTTAGTTTAATTTAGTTTATGCCACTGTGTTCCATCACAGAAGAGGCAAAGGTTCATCACAGACTTATTCAGATTTTAGGATTTTTCGCTGGGTACTTGGAGACCTGGACAGCCAGTGTGCTGTGGTTTAACCCAGCCAGCAGCTAAGTACCACACAGATAAAACTCATGGGTTGAGATAAAGACAGTTTAATAGGAAAGAAAATGGGGGAGAGGGGGAAGAATACAAAAAACAAGTGATACGCAACACAGTTTCTCGCTAACACCCAACTCATGCCAAACCTGTCCCCAGATAATGGTAGCCCCCTTGGTCAACTCCCTGCAGTTTTATTGCTCAGTGTGGTGTCATATGGTATGGAACACTCCTCTGCTCAGTTTGGGTCAGCTGTCCTGGCTGCGTCCCCTCACAATTTCTTGTGGATTCTAAACTTCCTCACTACCAGGGCAATATGAGAAGCTGAAAAGCCCTTGGCTTAGGGTAAGAACTGCTTAGCCACAACTGAAACACCAGTGTCTTATCAGCATTATTTTCTTCCTACATCCAAAACATGGCACCATAGCAGCCACTATGAAGAAAATTAACTCTGTCCTAGCCAAAACCAGGGCAATATCCACCTCTTATTCTATACCATTTATGTCATGGTCAGGTGTCACAGTTTCCAAACCATTCTCATTAATCATCACCGCCTTTCCAGCCTTTTGATATATACACACAGATACCCCTTGGTCTATGGACTATCCCTCTGTGGTTCAGCCCTCTATGCAAGGGCTGTAGCTTTCATGACTTTGGGCTCCATCAGACATAATGGTCTTTCAGGGTAGAAGAGGTGGTGTGTGGTGTTAAATTTTTGCATGCAGAGACCAGCTCTGGTGCAATACTACGATACTTCTCCAGCTGTATCATTGCTGCACTTTACTTCCATCAAAATTCATTCTTCTTTGGTTTGCTCTTGCCTGAGGCAAGAATAACCAAGACTGTCTTTGCCAGCGTGTAGTTTGTTGTTTGTTGTTGTTTGTTTGCTTGTTTTGTTTTTATGTGCATTACAGGGACTTTATCCCATTCTACGTTAAATAAAAATTTTGACTGGGCAGGGTCAGATCAACCGGCAGATTTCCTAGCGTTGACTGAGCAGGTGGCTTTTTCCAAATGCATATTCCAGTGTCTGAATGTCCCAGCACCCATTGCTCTTAGTGTAGTCTTTAACAGTCCATTGTATTTTTCCATTTTTTCCAGAGGCTTGTGCACGACAGGGGATGTGATATACCCACTCAATGCCGTAATCTTTGATACTGGTGTCTTTGAGGTTGTTTCAGAAATGAATTCTGATGTCTCAGTTCTTTCTGGGAGTGACATGTCATTGTAAAACTTGCCTTTCAAGTTTTTTTTTCTCTTTCAAGGGAAGGGAAGGGAAGGGAAGGAAAGGGAAGGGAAGGGAAGGGAAGGGAAGGGGAAGGGAAGGGGAAGGGGAAGGGGAAGGGGAAGGGGAAGGGGAAGGGAAGGGAAGGGAAGGGAAGGGAAGGAAGGGAAGGGAAGGGAAGGGAAGGGAAGGGAAGGGAAGGGAAGGGAAGGGAAGGGAAGGGAAGGGAAGGGAAGGGAAGGGAAGGGAAGGGAAGGGAAGGGAAGGGAAGGGAAGGGAAGGGAAGGGAAGGGAAGGGAAGGGAAGGGAAGGGAAGGGAAGGGAAGGGAAGGGAAGGGAAGGGAAGGGAAGGGAAGGGAAGGGAAGGGAGGGAAGGGAAGGGAAGGGAAGGAGAGGAGGGAGGAGGGGAGGGAGGGGAGGGGAGGGGAGGGGAGGGGAGGGGAGGGGAGGGGAGGGAAGGGAAGGGGAGGGAGGGGAGGGGAGGGGAGGGGAGGGGAGGGGAGGGGAGGGGAGGGGAGGGGGGAGGGGAGGGGAGGGGAGGGGAGGGGAGGGGACGGGAGGGGAGGATTCAAAGCTAAAAAGTAGGTAAGACTGAAGATTCAAAATAATTAGCTAGAAACGAATGAAATGTCAGCTACAGCCCCTAAAAGCATCCAGTCCAAATAGACAAAGACAGCAGACTAGATCAGTGGTTAAGGTAGGGCTAAAACAAAGCTTTCTCTCCCATAGTTATATCACTTGAATCACACATCTTTTGATGTTTTCAGCTATTTTTCACACTCTCTTGGTTAACAATGATCATCAACTCTTTCAGGATGCACAATTCATAGCATTAAACATGTAAAACATGATATGCTTAAGTCTGAAGAAGTCACTCTGATGCCCCTTTACAGACAAGTAAGAGAAGTTTGCCACTCAAAATAGCATTTAATCTACTATTAGAAGTATGGAATTGGCTCGCTCCCTCCCATTGTCTACAGAGGGAGCCTCAAGTTCAGATCAACCAACTTCTACAGTTCCAAAGTCATCTGAAATAGATCCCACCCAAAAGGGAAATAGGGATTTCAAGAGAGTCTACTTAAACTCGGAGTAAATGATGACTCAGAGGTAGTTCAGATGTTCTCTTGGCCAAGAAACAAACCAAACCAAACCAAACCAAACCAACAAAAATGTAAGCTTTGTGAGGGGACACTGCAATGTAAGCTGGCTGTAGGTATCATCGGTCCAATGCTGTCTGTAACGTAAGAAGAAAAAAAAAAAGGAAATTCTTCTAGTTAAAATCACCTAACCCGTTTTGGAGACACTGTACGGCAGGGCTGCTGAAGGTAAGACACTTACTTCAAAATGCCTATTGTTATTATACAAAGGAAGTACTAAGGAAGTACTAAGACCAAAAAGAAGTATTAAGACCAAAACTTGTAAGTCCTCATAGTTACTAAAAAAGAAGTACACAAAGTAAGAGTTGTTCTTCACAGGTGTTTTTCATCAGGTAATAAAACACTAACCTATCAGTAAAGCAATGACTGCCAGGAATTTAATTAACTTTAATTAAAAGCTAAACCAAGGCAATAGGTTAAAACTTTGTACCAAGGCAATAGGTTAAAACTTTGTAAATGATCAAAGAGCTTAGGCAGATTCTACTTCAGCTACTTGGACCTCAAAAGTTAAGAAAAGTATTGTAAATACGTGTCCTTACAGTCTAAGGGTAACTTTTAATGTTCTTCTCTATTCTGAGAAGGTATATTGAGGTCTCTCTCAAAACTGGAACTTCAGTAATGTACTATTCTTTCATTTCCATGCCAATAGAAACAATGAAAACCACAAAGATTCCCTTCAAATACATTAGATTTTTAAATGCCTGAAGATATTAAGAGTTCCCTTATTTTATATATAAATTAAAATCATCTGTGGCTCCCACGTCCACAACTTTGACTTCCTTGTTCATGTTAGAAAAACCACAGACAAAAGGGCAGCAAAAGGGTAAGATACAGCAGACAGAGAAATTGGATTAAGTATTTACAAAAGGTGGCTGAATCATGACAGGGTTGTGAGCATTGCTCTTGTTTTGATAATGTATTATTCCCTTTTGTTGTGATCTCTTGACAAGGTCCCTATATGTAGTGTGGAAAATGTACTTCCGCACCACTCTCTCCATATAAGGATACACTTCTGCCACCAAAGAACATTTTGTGCCTTGAGATTCACTAGTGTAGTCCAATGTTGGGTTCCCCCCTAGGTAACAGAACTTGAGCCTGGAGAATGCAGAGTTAATGACCATTTGTTCTGCTGTGGCAGTCTTATCTCTTCTCTCTCTTTCTCTCAGTTTCCCCTTCTGGGCAGTAACAAAACATGAAGCTGCCACAATTGGCACAGTGCTACATAGTGCTCCATCTGCATCACACACATAGAGGCACTCTTCAGGATAATGAATCAATGTGACTAATGAGGCAGACAGCACTGAACTTCACTCTTTATGCCGTATTGGTGTTCTCTGTGGGTATCTTTATTATCCCTTCTTTCGTTAACAGAAAAAATAGACAAAGGCTACTTGGTTTTGCTTTGTTGTATTCCTTTCCTTCCTTCCTTCCTTCCTTCCTTCCTTCCTTCCTTCCTTCCTTCCTTCCTTCCTTCCTTCCTTCCTTCCTTCCTTCCTTCCTTTCCTTCCTTCCTTCCTTCCTTCCTTCCTTCCTTCCTTCCTTCCTTCCTTCCTTCCTTCCTTGCTTTCTTTCTTTCTTTCTTTCTTTCTTTCTTTCTTTCTTTCTTTCGTCAGTGTTTTCGTTGCCAGCTGGGCTTTGTCTTTAGTGCAGGGAATTCCCATGGAACCATTTGGGACCACTAACCTGACATCTGGGGGAGCACATGTTCTTGGCAATTAACCCTACGCCTGTAATGAAGCAAACCCTTAAATACCAACTACTAATAGTTGTATGTTTGGGTCAGTCTCCCACGCTATGAAACTTAGTGAACACCAGTGTTACACTCTTACAGCACACACAGCAATTGCCTTCTTTGTTCAGCAAAGCCATCTCCAGAGTGGTAACCCTCAATCCAATGCCTCCCCAGGGATTCCCAGAGGCTCCTTGCTTCAGTAACTGGCTGAAATGCTCTGATCTCATTGCAGTGACTACTCCTCTGACACCCTGTCCATTCGATTCCTCCCAGATGAAGTCAGCAGAAAGACCAGAACTAGGAAACCATACTCTTCTGACAGAATTTGTCCTCTCTGGATTGTCCAACCACCCAGAACTGCAGAACCTGCTGTTCTTCACATTCTGCTTGATTTATACATTCACTATCACTGGAAATCTTCTCTTCTTCATTGCCACAGTGCATCCCAACCTCCACATGCCCATGTACTTCTTTCTCCGGGTCTTATCCTTCCTGGATGTTTCTACAGCATCCATTGTTGTTCCCAAGATGTTAGTAAACTTCCTGTCAGAGGAGAGGAGAATTTCCTATGTGGGCTGTGCCACACAACTCTACTTTGTGATTTTCTTAGGAGCTACTGAATGCTACCTGTTGGCAGCCATGGCCTATGACCGCTATGTGGCCATATGCAACCCCCTTAGATATGCAATCATCATGAACAGCAGAGCTTGTTTTTTCCTAGTCCTGCTGTCATGTGCTAGTGGTAATGTTGTGTCTGTGGTGCAGACAGTTTGGGTGTTCACATTGCCATTTTGTGGGCCCAACAAGATTAACTACTTCTTCTGTGATATTCCACCAATCATTATGCTCTCCTGCACTGACACCTCCTTCTATGAGAAGCAGATAATTACAGCCACAGTGCTGGTCATCTTTACACCATTTTGTCTCATCCTGGTATCCTATGCCTGCATCATCTCCAGCATTCTGAAGATTTCCTCTGCAGAGGGAAGATGCAAGACTTTCTCCACCTGCTTTTCACACCTTATTGTTGTAACACTATATTATGGTAGTGGGACCTTGATTTACTTACAGCCCAAGTCCAGTAATTCACAAGACACTAAGAAAATCATAGCTCTCTTTTACACGGTCATAATTCCTACATTAAACCCCTTGATTTACAGCCTGAGGAACAAAGAAGTGAAAGGAGCACTAGTCAAAATTATAGCTGAGCTGAGTAAGATATAAACTTATGCTGCTTGAAAGGAATCTTTCTTCTCCTCTGCATATTTGGATTGAATGTTTCTTTTATGTTCAACTGTTTTTAAATGTCCTAACAACTTGAAACACTAGGAAATTGGATGTATCTCAAAGTGCACTTAGGAACTTTTTGTTTCTTTTGTCCAGTATGAGTATATATGAAACTTACTAATTCAGTATTCATAATGCATCACCTTG